>NC_084856.1:21943440-22311500 GCF_951802175.1 Populus nigra
GGGTTCTAGGTTTTGACTGGGTCATCGGGTTTTGACCAGGTCACCGAGTCGGCCAAGTCAGTTCTTTTTTTAAAATCAAAACGACGTCATTTTAGTAAAAAAACAAAAAAAAAATTCAACGGGTTTGCAACCGGGTCTTGCCGAGTCAACCGGGTCGTCGGGTCACACCAGGTTTTTCTTTCTCCCATTATTTCTTGAACCAGGTCCCGGGTCGACCCGTCAGGTCGGGCCGGGTTTCAAAACTATGCTTTATAAATGTAAGATTGTTTTTTTCTAGAAAAAAGAATTCTTATAGGTTTTAGTGTTATACTAATCATTTTCCCATTAAAACATGTTCTTTATTTATAAATATGCCTGTACTTAGACCTATTTTTTTTTTAATTTAGAGATGAGATTACATGTTCTTGTGTGCTATAAAGATACCTAGCAAGAAAATATTATGTTATGGTAAGGATTAGGTTTGAGAATTATTCAAAAACTTGTATTAGTTTTGACTATAATAAAAAAAATTATCTTTGATACCTAACAATTACAGATTAGACGCATGGTGAATCTGGTTTTGATTGATACTTTAATCTTCCAAAATCTCACTGCATCAGCTTTGGTGTACAATAATTTAAATCCATCAACCCTGAAAGATATAGCTTAATTAGTCAGATTCTAAATTTGTTTGCTAGAAATCACCAGTTTGAGTCTCACACACCTCAGGTCACTAGAAGTTTACATGGTCGTTAACTTTAGGGTCCATAGGATTAGTTGAGGTGCATACAAGTTGACCCAAACACCCACATTAATTAAAAAAATAATAATAATTCACATCCATCGGCTTGGTCCCCTGCCGGCCCATCCTGCAGTCCCAAAACCATAAGCATGTCTTCTATATGTTACGTGAATTTATTAACTTATGTTGCACGAATTGATTGACTTAGTCCCCACTACTAATTTCTTTCCACTTGCATCAATTTAGTTTGATTTGTTTTATAGGTTGAGTTGAATCCAGCCCATAAATGCTCAACGCATAATTTGCAGGGCGCCGCTAATTTGATTCGTTCGACTAAATTCCAAAATTTCAAGTTAGAAACGACAAGCTTCGTCTCTTTTTCATGTTTCCCCCACTTTAGAGGTACAATGGGAACGGACAACTCTTCTAGAAGTAGTTGGAAAATCATAAATGAATGCTCCATGTCTCATGGTAGCTAGTAAGCTAATATTTTGATGATGATTTTATATTATTTTTTAATGCAATCTTTTGTGTGAATTCTTTTCATTTAAAACTTGCATAAATTTGTTATTAGCTATATTGATTTGATTTTAAGTATAAAATAATAGAGTGGTAAAAATTAAACTTGTGATGATTTAATTATTAAAATTATAATATTATGTTATATAGATGTTTTAATTTTAAATTTTAAATTTTTTGGATGAAAAAGCAATAATATTTCTTATTATATTGTGTGCCTTGTAATACATCCAAATCAAAATCAGACTAATTAAAAAGATACATGTAAATATGTGTGTGTATTTGAGGTGGTCGGGATTTAATTAGTTAAGTTATGTCATCTTTTAATATTATCTTAATTTGTTTGATGAAAGAAAAATTAATTTGTGGCCCCTTGCTTCAATCTTTCTATTTGCAATTTATATTCTTATTTTTATATTTTATCCTTTATATTAGAGCTGCAGCTGAGAGTAAACAGGCAAAATCCATATAATTTTTTTTCCACGTAGATAGTTTTTAAGTCAAAGATAACAAATATATTTATATTAGAAGGGCATGTCTGTTTAAATATTATATCTTAATTACTAAGCAATCAAAAACTAACCTACAAAATCCGTCATTATATTTTTTCTTTGAGGCCCCTGCTGGCCTCCCTTTAATTCCGTCTCCGTATCAGCTTGATCCCCTATTCCTCTTGCGGTCCCAAATCCATCAATATTATCTTATATGTTACGTGAATTGGTTAACTTTTGTTGCATGAATTGATTAAATTAGTCTCCTCTAATTTGATTCTAAATACACCAATTAAGTTTGATTAACATGTTTATAGGTTTAGTTGCTTTCACCCCATGACTTTTAATGCATAATTTGCGGGGAGCTAAATTGATTTCTTTGTCTAATTAAATCCCAGAATTAATTTAGGTAATTAAGGAAATTAATAGAGATTTTTGTATTTCGTTTTTCTTTATATTGCTCCTTCCGTATTGACTCTTGTTTTCGGTTGTTTAGTCATTAATTAAATGGCTAATAACTACTTTTAAATAAATCAAACGATGATTATAAAATAATAAAAAAACTCCCAATGTTTGGGGTATTCTTTGCAGGATGAAATCTGAAATGATAAGCTTCGTCTCTTTTTTTTATTTCCCCCCTTGTAGTTGACAAAAGGAGTTTATGGTTTCAATGTTTGACAAGTCATTCATTTATAAGATTCTTCCGTGGATTTGGGTGATTCGCGATGACCTCCGAATCCCCATACACATGCATTATTAAGACAAGCCGTCTAGTGGAAATAAAATAATCCAAATGGAAGAGTAAGATTAAACACCTCTTTGTTTTTTAAAAACAAAATACTTTTAAAAAAATTTAAATTTTTTTTATTTTTTTCTTTACTTCAAATTAATATTTTTTTTTATATTTTTAGATCAAATTAAACTCACACTTAATCTATTAATCATGCCGATGAATAAAGAACTCAGCTTTGAAAATAGAATTGTTACATGGTACCTTATATTATTTAAGTTAGGTAGATAGTTGATATATAATTTTTTTAAAAAAAAATAGATGATATAAGATTATTTAATAATTAATAAATACATAATTAACTATTATACATATAATTTCTAAATATAAAATATGTCTTGAACGATATATATATATATATATATATATATATATATATATATATATATATATATATAACAAATAATAAGAGAGCTTTCATGTGTGAGATGGCTTATATTGGTGTTGACCAAAGAAAAATGAAGAAAGTAATAGTGATAATAGATGAGTGATGAGAAAAATTAGAGTTAGTCAACTCGTCTCGTGCATAGGGAACAAAGGGGAAGGAACAGAGGATAACAACTCGGGTTGGGAAAGTTTGTGTTAATTAATTAGCAATGTCAGCGAGAGAGAGGAGAACACGGACAGAAAAGCAATCGTAAATTGCTTTTCAAAGCCTGAGATTCGACATCAGTTTCTGAGTGGGACCTACGTGGAATAAAAATGTGACTCGACTTAACCAGACACTTAGTTCTGCGTTTATTTCTAGCAGCAGCCCGTAGTGCCAAACAGGAAATTCATTCTAGAATTCACTTGTTGAGTTTTATAAATCTTAATTCATTAAAAATTTATATGATGATTAATTTTAAAATTTATAAAATTAATCAATTATAATAATATAAATATCTTTTCAGAATTGTACGTGGTTGTTCAATTTCATGGAGCACAATTTATTATTCATTACAATAATATAATTACTATATTGTTCATTAATCATTTAATCTTTTAACTTGGCTTTGGGGTTAGGTTGGTCTTTTCACCATGATATAAATATCTTTTAAGGATTGTACGGGGTTATATTTTTTAATGCACAATAAAATTACTAATGTAACCCTTGAATAAAATAATCTAATACCTTCGGTATTGTCGATACACGACGTCGCACAACAGCTCCATTTTTTTATTTAACAAAAAGATTAATCAGGGAAAATGAAGATTTAATTGGAGTTGCCATTTAGTAATTTAAGGGAACTAGAATTCTCAAATTAGACACTGATACCAGAGATTCAGCTACTGGGTTAGGTATGATTAAGGGAAGGTAGACACCACCCTTAAAACATCCTTTTAAGATAAAGGTTACCCTTACTTGTGTTTTTATTTTATTTTATTCAAATAGTATAATATTTTGAGCTTATTTGCAATTTGTTTTTAAACTTTTAACAACGGTCTTTTTTTTTTTAAAAAAAAAGACATTTCGACAAACAATGTTTATTCCTAAAAAGAAAAAGATTATGTTGATATCGCTAAAAAATAAGCATAACCCATACTTGAGAATTGGGCTTTGGACCCGCGCACGATGACGAGATAAAATAGGTGTTGGACTTGCGTCGTTATTCCTTTTATATTTATTTCGGGTATTTTACAAAATACAAAGAAAATTTTACAAATACTTGTCTAAAAAATAAATAAAATACCACTAGGAACCCCCAAAATTACCGGAGTGTCACTGTATAAGTAAAAGACTAAAATACCCTTGCACTTCTAAGAAAATACCCCTGTGGCGCGTGTAGCTCACGCGCGGCCACTGTTGGAGATGTGAAATTCTTCGACGAGATTCCGGGAAAAAAAGGGTAGATTATGGTAGATATGGGGGAGAGGATTCTTTTGATGGTGGTTTCGATGGCTATTGATGGCTGATGAGAAAGAATAGACGGTTTGAAGCTTCGCCTGGCCGAAGATGTTGCGGCCTTTTTCCGAAAAGATACGGCAGAGAAAGCGATGAA
Source organism: Populus nigra (assembly GCF_951802175.1). NCBI lineage: Eukaryota > Viridiplantae > Streptophyta > Magnoliopsida > Malpighiales > Salicaceae > Populus > Populus nigra. The sequence continues at coordinate 21,947,944 of NC_084856.1, forward strand.
AAACACTTGGGGATTTCTAGCGAGTAGGTGAGGAACCTTTCTGTGGTGGTCCGGACTCTTTAGGTGGCCGGAGTTGGGAGAGCCATGTAGAGAGAGGATCGCCTGCGAGAGGATGGAGAATCTCTTAGATCTGCTATGGTGCGAATGTTAGCATGGTAAGCTGGGGCATCGGATCTCATGGATCGTTGGATTAGTTATTAATTGATCATACGGCTACAGTTTGCTTGATATGAAAATTAATAGACGACCCCGATTGTCAGATCTTTGCTTCAATGTGATAGGATGCACCTGAGGTTTGGTGCATCAGGTGACGTGGCACGACATGATCAAATGACAAACCGTTTAAAGGGCTGAGATGGATTTGGGTTTTAATCCAGTGTACTTTGCCCTATTTGATCAGCTCTAATCAAGGGTCCAGAACTAAATACTATTTGATATAACAATTATGATATTTTTGGTATTTTTTAAATTGTTTTTTTTTAAATCAATACCTTACTCCCTTGAAGAAAAACTAAAAAAACATGAATAGTATCAGCATGAGGATTCACTTCTTCCTTTGTGTTCTCTTTTATTGGCTTTTATAGTCAATGACTAGGGCCTAGGGGAACAGGGCATTTATAACTAAGAGACACGGCTTTGTCCGAAGAAAAAATTTCAAATGCCTCAACTGCACCAACTCCTGCAATAAATATTTCTGCATTATTGATTTCTATAATAATAAATATATATGTCGGTAAAACTAAAACGCAGATCAGTATTATAAAATACTCATTCAGCCGCTAAAAATTAACTTTGATTACCCAAAGCTTAATTTCAAACACCATAAAAAAAAAATAATTCGACTAGTATCAACTCGGTGAACCGGGTTTTGATAGAAAATAACAGTTTTGATCCAAAATAGCCTAAAACTCAATTTTTATCTTGGTCAACAAGGTTTGAGACATATAAACCTGGTAGACTTGGTTTTGACAAAAATGACGGTTTTGACTTGAAAATGCCTGAAACTCAATTTTTATCTCGATCGACATGGTTTGCCTCGTATTGACTTGATAAACTCAGTTTTGACCGAAAATGACGGGTTTGCACCGAAACAGACTCAAACTCAATTAAATCTACCTCGGCCTCCTCGCAACTCTAGTCATGAACTCTATTAGGTTTAATAACTTTTTTATAAAATATTTTTATTTAATTATATGATAAAAAAAGATGCTCATAAAATGGAACACCAACCTAAAAATAGATATTTATTTGAGACAATTATCCCTATATAAAGCAAAACAAAAATCAATCATGCAGTCTATTTCTCAATCAACTCAATATTGAAGGATAAAATTAAGAAAAAAAAAACAATTAAAAGACCAAAACAAAACAAAAACATATTCTATTATTGGGCAAACTCGTCAAACCTATGAATCGAGTAACTCGGGCTAGTATGTCAAACCTGTGAACCGAGTTACGGGCTCCACTAATATTATAATTTGTTTTTTTTCGAAACTATTTTTGTTATTTAACTATATGATAACAAAAATAGACAATTGTGAAATCAAATATCAACCCAGTACCGAGATTATTTTTAAACCGTGATAACCTTATAATTAAAAGGTGAAACGAGACTAATTATAAACTTGAATTCTCAATTAATCCAATATCTAAAGATGAAAAAAAAAGAGTTAAACTTGTCAAACCAACAAACTAGGTCAATTAGCCAAACTTGTGAATAGGTTCATAGACTTTATAAAGTTTAATAAAATAATTTTTTTCAATAATTAACATTTTAAAAAAGTAAAATAATAGTGTAAATCATGATATATTTGAGATTTGATATTATTTATGTGAGTAAATATTGGAATGCTTGATATATCTTAGCTATGTAATAAATTAGGCCAAAGAAACGTCTTTTGGGAATGGGTGCAAAGTTAAGTTTGATCTTATTGCTAGTCAATATTTCGTAAGTTAGGTCAACGCAAGAGTTCTTAAGAATTCTATAACTATAAGGAAGTGTATTAATTTGATTTCTAATTTATAAACATGAATATGAATGATAAAATGTGATTTGAAGTAAGATTTATAGCATGTACATGAAATTATTACTATATGATATCCTGGTTGATTATGCACAATTTCTCTTGATTCAAGATAAATTTTAATTATTTTTAAGCTGCCATGCAATTTATTGCTTATGAAAAAAAATTATGATTTGAAGTAAAAAAATCAATTCTAAAATCATATTTAATTTGCATAACAACATTTTTAAAAATTGAAGAAGTAACATAATTTTAAAACCCGGTCTGACCTGATATTAATTTTATTTTTTAATTCTTTTTTAAAAACAAATATTTATAAATTTGTATATATGTCAAAAAAATATTTATAAGCTAATGAATATGAACACTGAAGCACCGTAAAAATACCCCAGATCTTTTAGAACAAAAACCCCAGATCTTGTAGATGTACAGGTAATTCCACGTCATTTTTTCTGGTGTGCAAATATTAGAAGAAAGTGCAAAAACTTCACTTGTTGATCATACTTGATAACACTTTTTTTTTCTCTTGCTTCTTGTGCCAGGTGATTCTTAGCTCCTCACTTGCTCACTCTCAGCAGTAAATCTACTGTTCCTCTCCAGTGCTACCATGAGTGAGCCCCCACCATACCCGCAAATTGAACCATCTACCTTCGACCTGATTGCTGCAGGCACTGGTTTAGCAGAATGCATTGTTGCTGCTGCAGCTTCTGCTTCTGGAAAAACTGTCCTTCACCTTGACACCAACCCATTCTATGGGTTCCATTACTCCTCTCTCTCGGTCCCGGATCTCACATCTTTCCTTATTTCCAATTCTACAGCTTCCTCACCACCATCTTCCACCTCAACCACAACTGACATCCCTGATTACTCGATTGTAAATCTCAGCACTCAGCCGGTATATTCAGATGTTGAGATTTCCTGTCTTTATCCTAAACTAATGGAAGAAAACTTACGGAAGTTCAATTTGGACTTGTGCGGACCAAGGGTGTTATTTTGCGCCGACAAGTCAGTTGATCTTATGTTAAAATCTGGAGCAAGTAATTATGTGGAGTTCAAGAGTATTGATGCCAGTTTTGTTGGTGATGGGAATGGAAAGTTATGGACTGTGCCAGATTCCTGAGCTGCCATATTTAAGGATAAGAGTTTGACTCTGATGGAAAAGAATCAGTTGATGAGGTTTTTCAAGCTGGTGCAAGGGCACTTGGTTGCAACAGTGGGGGCGGGTACATCTGGTAATGATGGGAATGGGAATGGGAATGGTAATGATGAAGAGGAAGGGAAGACGAAGATTTCAGATGAGGATTTGGAGAGGCCATTTGTTGAGTACTTGTGAAAAATGCGGTTGCCTCCAAAGATTAGATCGTACAGACTGCTGTTGCCTTTCTCTATCAGTTAGCAAGAGTTTATTTATTATTTGTGCGTTTTGTTTCCCTGTTTGGTCTAAAGTTTACTGGATTTTGGTTATCTCTGCTTGTCTGCAGGATTATTCTGTATGCTATAGCTATGGCAGATTATGACCAAGATGACATCGGGGTTTGCCAAAATTTGCTCAAGACTAAAGATGGAATTGATCGTTTGGCTCTATACCAGTCGTCAGTTGGGAGGTTAATTCTTGTTTATTCTGTTTAAAATTTAGGTGGGTGCTGTAGAGCTGCACTTGCGACTTGTATGATATCTTGATCAGAAACACATATGGCGTTAACTACAAGATTATATTATTTTTCCTTCCATTATTGAACACCACAGAAAGTGTAGGGTTAGTAGCAGATAAAGAGGGAAAAAATGTTTTGAGTTCTAGTTCTGTACTGGCAACTAAAAATCTAACCTTGATTTATGGCTTGGAATGTTGTATTAGTTAAGCAATTTACATCGATTCGCTTTAAGTTTGTTGTTTATAATTCTATAATATTTAAATTAAAAAAACTTTATATTAATATATAATTTTTTTTAGTTATTTTATAAATTTAATTTAAAAAGTATTTTTTATCGAATACATTAAATTATTTTTTTTTAATTTTAATGACAATTACAATTTTAACCAAACCATAACCTTACCAAAAATACTTGTAATAAAAAAAAAAAATTTCAAACCACTGCTATAACAACTAATACCAAGCGCATTTCTGAACAATGAGTAAAGACTGCGGTCCTCTCCAATGTCACCACGGAATGCAAATTGCTTAACACCTAAGCTATATCCCCAGCAGGAACCTGAAGACATCACTCAGTGAGATAACCCCTTCTACACGCTTGCTGCCAGCTTCCACAATCAAAAGCCTCCTAACCCCTGAAAAGACCACGCAACAAAGCAATTAGAAAACGTGTTACCAGTCCAGACCCCGAGGTCAGAACTACTTATGGTGAAAAAGTTGATGTAGAAAAAAAATCATATTGCTGTAAGAGTACCGGGATTTGCCAAACGCTCCATCACTTTGTGTAGAGAATCAGTCCGCAAACACATCTGACATCTCTGTCCATTGTAGAATGCATTTGAAGAATTTGCATTCTGACCCAATTGCAGAGCCTAAAAGGGTATGAACGAGCAGATCAATACAGTAGGTTCATGCCATGCATGTCACTACTAAAAAATGGAGTAATTAGCAACGGACGATTCCGTTGCAAATAAAGCTAACATCCGTTGCTAAAACAATTTAGCAACGGAATCAGCAACGGCAAAAATCAGATGCAGATTTATCGTTGCTGATTTTTTTGCAACGGATTTGTCCGTTGCTGATTTGGCAGCAACGGAAAATCCGTTGCTGAAATTTAGCAACGGATAATCCGTTGCAAAAATTTGTTGAGTACTTGTCAAAAATGCGGTTGCCTCCAAAGATTAGATCGTACAGACTGCTGTTGCCTTTCTCTATCAGTTAGCAAGAGTTTATTTATTATTTGTGCGTTTTGTTTCCCTGTTTGGTCTAAAGTTTACTGGATTTTGGTTATCTCTGCTTGTCTGCAGGATTATTCTGTATGCTATAGCTATGGCAGATTATGATCAAGATGACATGGGGGTTTGCCAAAATTTGCTCAAGACTAAAGATGGAATAGATCGTTTGGCTCTATACCAGTCATCAGTTGGGAGGTTAATTCTTGTTTATTCTGTTTTATAGTTAATCTGTTATTCTCTGGTTTAAAATTTGGGTGGGTGCTATAGAGCTGCACTTGCGACTTGTATGATATCTTGATCAGAAACACATATTGCGTTAACTACAAGATTGTATTATTTTTCCTTCCAGTATTGAACACCACAGAAAGTGTAGGGTAGGAGCAGAAAAAGAGCGAAAAAATGTTTTGAGTTCTAGTTCTGTACTGGCAACTAAAAATCTAACCTTGATTTATGGCTTGGAATGTTGTATTAGTTAAGCAATTTACATCGATTTGCTTTAAGTTTGTTGTTTATAATTCTTACTCCTTTCAGGTTTACAAATGCTTCCGGGGCCCTAATTTATCCCATTTATGGTCAAGGGGAACTGCCACAAGCCTTTAGCCGCCGCTCTGCTGTCAAAGGTTGCATTTACGTAAGTTCACTGAAAGAAACTGTGGCTTCTTTCTCTTGGTGAAATATGAACTATCATTTTTGGTTAATAGTTAAATCTGATATATTTTCTTTTGTCCATGTGTTGTGTAAGTAACTTGTTCCTAAATGTGATTGACACTGTTTGATCTGTTCTGCTGCTTTAGATACTTGGGTGTTATTTGATTTTCACAAGAATGGTCACAGGTGTACTTGTGCTATTTTTTCCTTATATTTTGCGGGAACATAAAAAAATTGCAAATAATGTTTACCCATCATACTATAGAAATTTGTTATAAAGTGGACTAAAACAGTTGCTTTGTCAAGCTAACATGCTCACTTGCTTTTGAGACTTCTGTCATACAGGTTCTACGAATGCCAGTGACTGCGTTACTTATGGAAAAGGTGCTAAAATATGCCTATAATTCGTTTATACATGGATGGCATAAAATGATATAGTCACCTGTTAGGGCAAATGAATTATCCATAACTTTTTTTTCCAGGATAGTGGGAGTTACAAAGGTGTTCGATTGGCTTCTGGCCAGGACATATTTAGCCAGAAGCTGGTTCTGGATCCATCCTTTACACTTGCCTCACCATCAACCTCTCCATCAGATCTTCTGCATGAGAGTTTTAACTTTTTGAGCACCAGAGATGTTAAAGGGAAGGTGGCCAGAGGGATATGCATCACACGAAATTCCTTGAAGCCAGATACGTCAAATCTTCTGGTTGTATACCCCCCTCGATGTAAGATCAGCATATAGTTTTGATTTCTGTTCCTTATTGAGTTTATAGGAATCATACGGTTCAAACTTTTTATCCCTTTTGTCTAGCCCTGTACCCTGAGCAGATTACATCAATTCGAGCTCTCCAAATAAGTGGCAACTTGGCTGTTTGTCCTTTGGGCATGTGAGTTACCACCAGCCACTTTCTTTTATGTTTTTACTTTCCTTGACTTCTGATTCTACTGCTGACTACCTGTTAGGTCTGCATTTGTAACATGAGTAATCATGCAAGATCAACATGAAAAATATTAGGGAGACCTTGTCCTTGCTCACCCCATTCCTGGATTTATATTGACTCTTTTGGAGAGAGTTCCAAATAACTAGTACATTTAGAAATACATATATTAACCGTGACAAGTTGGAAAGGTAGCTAGTAGAAATTTCGAATCTCAATTTGTTGTCTTTTGAAACTTTTGTAGTGCTATTGCTATTTATCCTTGGAAGTCCTGCTTCAATCCAAAGATTTTTGAGGTCTAGGATTACATCTAGCCAATGTCTTGTAGATCCTGCTTGGGATGAAAACCATTACAAGGAGATAATAGACATCTAATTATTTATGGTTTTGTTCTTCAAAATGTTTCCACACCCGTAGCATCATTAAGGTGATAATAATGGACGTCTTATTCATTCATTGAGAACTCCTACTTCTCATAGTACAGTAACCCCCTGCCTCTCAAAAGAATATGGGATCCTTGAGTTAACAATTTCTCTGATTATTTGTTTCAGGTTTGTGCTCTATCTTTCAGCTTTGTGTGATGATGCCATTCAAGGGAAGAGGTTACTACATGCAGCTATGAATGCCCTTCTGACTTTTCCTGATTCTGTAAATTCTGAAAGCAGTTCCACAGTTCAGAGTGAGAATACTGAAGAGAAACCCAGTGTCATTTGGAGCGGGTTGTATATTCAGGAGATGTCTACGGTGCTGCATGTCTTGAACTTTTGTCTCTTACTATTAGCATCTCACGTGTGCACACACGCGCCCGCACGTGCTCATGCACACCTGTGGGGGGGGGGGGGGGTTATTAGAACTCATGTTTAGAACTTGCGGGTTAGTTTTATCTTATGTGTTGGTAGTTTCAAGTTAAGCTTACACTAAGTTCACATGTGGGGCTTAATACTTAGGGTGCCTCATCATAAACGCTTAAAGTTACTTCTCTTCTGTCACGTGCCTGCCTATCTGGAGTTTTAGAACCTGATGGCTGCTGCCCTGGTGTTCCCCTCTTCTTCCTCTCTTGAATCTACCTCCCCCCCTTCAATTTATTCTCTAGATTTTATTGAATTTCTTCCTTGCATGTTCCAGCTGCCTCTATTTTCTTCTTCCTGTACTTGTTTTGGGTAGTTGGAGTCCATCAAAGTTGTTTCAGCAGGTCGCTTGAGTCCCTTTAGTTCAACTATGAGCTGTTGCTCAATGATCTCCTGCTTGCTCTTTCTTTTTTCTGCTAGTGTCATCAGTCAAATCAATCCCCAACTCACATTAGAGACCAGCCTCGATTCATTTTAACTTTCTTAACTAGATCCTATGATCATTTTTAAGCTGAATGAATGGATGTGCTTTAATGGTTTCAATAGGTTATATTAACTCTTGCTTGCTTCAATTCCTGTAAATCTATGACCTTGAGTTGGATTGACTTTCTTTTATTAAATGTTGCTTGAGTAAATATGGCGCGTGGTTGCTGTTGCTGTTTTTTTTTTTTTTGACCTCCCAGTTTAGTAGCAGTCTAAGCGATGCTTCCTTTTGCTCTGAAATGGCTATCAGGTGTACTGGATTTAAAAAATCTGATACTTTATAACTATTGTTGCTCAGATTTAGTGAAACTCAGAACTGGTGCATGAGATTGATTTTTTACTGTTTGAACACGAAACATGGTGCTGGATGTGTAATTTTTTTGGAAAGTAAGGTATATAAATGTGCATCCATTTAGGTTGATATTGGTATGCCATCTCTTTTGTTTCAGGGTCAATTTGATTCTATCAACTTTGCTCCCATGCCCGATGGAAATCTGAATTACAACGATATATTAGATGCAGCTTTGAAGGTATGTTATCCTCTATTTAACGTTTATGATGCTTCAGGTTCCATTATCCTAAATGCCTAATTTCTGTATATCATCACTTGAGTGTATTCCTGTTTTCTCTTTTATGTCCCATCCAACAAGTTGTTAAATAGGAAAATGAATGTCAGTGATTCAACAACCACAAGCCAATATGCATGCTTACTAGATCACATTGTATACTCACAGATGTCTTTCGTTGATTGTTTCATGATCTCTTTTGTTTCCTCTAGCCCGTTATGTGATTAGACATTGTTGTGTGACACTCAAGAGTTTTTCATTCTTTTTGGCCGACTGAGAATCCAATACTAGTGCTTCTACTTGACAGCTCTTTCAGGAGATGTATCCAAATGAAGAAAATTTCTCAGAGACAACTCCACCTGAGAATTCCGAGGATGATATTGAACTCACTCTAGAGACCTAGATATAATGCTGGACTGGATCAGTTTGCTAATTATGCTGCTGTATTTAATCACTTCCCTATCTCTGCCAGCAATTATCTGGGCATTATGCACCTGGTGCGTGGTAGTTGTGGTTGCATCGAGTGGTTTATGAAGCTCTATGCATATTTGTTAAAGCAGTTGAGGGGAAAACAAATGTGATGCTACCACACACGTTTCCCGTTTTGTGAACTTCAAAAATTCAGAGATGCTTGGCTTTTCAAGCAACTATTTGTTGTAAAACATGAAAAAACTCATCAGAGAGATCACTGTTACATGAAAACTTGATGATAAGAGTTAAAATACTTCTTTGTAAACATGACAAGTGAATCTGTATCAGTGGAAATATGTTGATTTCAACAATTATTAGTTTGCTCGTTATCTTTGTTCTTTGATCCATAGACATCATATCATGCACAGCCTGCCTTGAGATTTAGGTTGTGGTGGCCAATGCATAGCCCTTTAACACAGCACTTTGACTACAGGAAAGCGAAAATCTGGCCAACAGTGCTCACTCGAGTACAGGTATTTTTCATTATCGTGATGTCATATTCATTCTAAAGACCTTCAAATTTGAAAATTTTTTTGTTAGGATTTTATCAGTGGATAAGCCAAGCACCTAACAGAAAAGAAGGGCAGGAACAGCACAAAATAACATGAAAATATGTATACACATAAAAAAGAAAGAAATAAAGAAAAAAAGACAATTTACATATTTTGCTATCTGTTTATGATTGTTCAGCTTTTGTTGTCTGAAAAGCCAAGCCAACTAGTAAAAAGAGAATCATGCAAAGATAATATAAACAATTTTTGTTCTGCTGCTTCATTCAATTCACTCTATCTGCCCAAGTGGGAACTAGGCTGGTGATAGATAAGGAAGGATATTTGGCAAACTGTAATTGGCCAAAGATGTCATACCACCGAAATGACATTGTTTTGTGAATCCAAGGTGTGCAGCATTCCATGAACTTGAAATCCATTCAATGTTGCTTTGCGTATATGCGTTTGTTTTTGTTTCAATCTTGACAAAAGAGAGGACATTGTAGTTTTTCAGGTTCTAGAGCTTTTTAATTACTCCAATTCTGTTCATTGGTCAGGATTTTTTTTTATAGCATCAGACTACTTGAAGATGCACTGATGATACTTAAGTGGGTGCTTTCGTGTAGGAAATTGAGTGTCTAGTTATGATTTGAGAGAATTGTGTAGTTTGCTTTTGACAAGTTCTTGCTCATCCTTTGGAAATGGTTTGAATTTCAATTTATTTGTTCATAAAAGTAAAGAGTGTGATGTAATGAACCAATTTTGAGTGATCCTATAGAATTCTTGTGTTTTAAACTGAGATTATACAATTGAATTTTTAACTTCAAACTTTTCCAAACAAGAAAAATGGCTAGATGAGTTTCACTTGCAACAATTTTTTATGTTCCAAACAAGCTGAAAAAGAAATGTGGAAAAACTCCTTTGTTGATGGTACTTGATAAGACTGATTTTTCTTGTTTCCATGTGATTTGGAGCTACTCGATTGCTTATTTGCGGCAGCTAATCTACTGTCCCTCTCATGTGCTTCCATGGGTGAGGTGGCCACTCTACCCACGAATTGAAGCAACCACCTTTGACCTGATTGCCATGGGCACTAGTTTACCACAATGCACTATCGCTGCTACAGCTTCTGCTTGTGGAAAAACTGTCCTACTTGACCCTAGCCCCTCCTTTGGGTCCCATTACACCTCTCTCTCCATCCCCAAACTAGAATTGTTCCTCAATTCCAATTTAAAACAGCCATATTTGTGTGCCATTGTGGTTAAAGGTCATGATTACTAAGATCATAAATCTCATCACTCGGCCCATTTATTCAGATGTTGAGATTTCATGTTTGTTTCTCCTGAATAATTGGAAAACTAGCGAAAGTTCTATTGAGGGTTATGTGTTGAAGACAAGTCTCTTGACCTAACGTCACGATTTCAAGTACACAAGTATAATGAGTTTAAGAGAGTTGATGCAAGTTTTGTTGGTGATGAGAATGGCTAGTTATGCAATGTGCCAGATTCGAGAGCAACTATGCTGACAGATTAGAGATTGAATTCATTGGAGAAGAATCAATTAATGGGGTTTTTTGGATTTTTTTAATTTGGAGCCATTTTATGCCAGATTTTTTAAGCAAAATAACATGAAAGACAAGCAAGCATGAGAGCAAAACCATGCTAGAATCAATAAGCTGAGATCAGAAACTGAAATTGAATCAATCACCAACATTCTAACAACAGCATGGGTTGCCATAGGCAGTTCAATGCACCTTGAACCTCATTTTCTGTTGGCAATAATAAACATGGTGTTTTGTCCATCGGCATGATTTGACTTTATAACAATTTAGGTTAAATGGGGGAGAAATGGAAGACTCACAATTTACAAATTCTTTTTTGCTCTTTGAATTTCCTATCCTAAAAAAGAAAAAGTGTGGGGGTCAGAATCATGGGGCCCTTCCAACCTAAGAGAACAATGAGTGAAGACTGGTCCTCTCCAATGTCACCACAGCATGCAAATTGCTTAACATCTAAGCTATATCCCCAGCAGGAAACTGAAGACATCACTCAGTGAGATAACCCCTTCTACACGCTTGCTGCCAGCTTCCACAATCAAAAGCCTCCTAACCCCTGAAAAGACCACGCAACAAAGCAATTAGAAAACGTGTTACTAGTCCAGACCCCGAGGTCAGAACTACTTATGGTGAAAAAGTCGATGTAGAAAAAAAATCATATTGCTGTAAGAGTACCAGGATTTGCCAAACGCTCCATCACTTTGTGTAGAGAATCAGTCCGCAAACACATCTGACATCTCTGTCCATTGTAGAATGCATTTGAAGAATTTGCATTCTGACCCAATTGCAGAGCCTACAAGGGTATGAACGAGCAGATCAATACAGTAGTTCATGCCATGCATGTTTTATTCAAAAATGCAGTTTACTTAATCACTTCCAGTCATTTATCTTCTCCTGATTTAGATGAATGTATTTATTGTTTCACAAGTGGATATTCATGTGCAGAGCTGCGGATTGGTTCAGACCATTGCAAGAATGTGCATACAACTGCATGTAAATAGAGCTCAAAGTAATCAAAACTAATTGCCTGATGAATACTTATTTCATCGAGATGAATTTGTGCATAGGCTTTATCTTTTGCCAGAGCAGTGATATACCTGACAATTAGGTCCAAACCAAGAAGGCTTCCATTTTAGTATTCCAGACAGGGAAGCAAGATTAAGTAGCTGCGGAAATGAGCCATCCTGAGAAGCAGAATGAATAATGGGAACTGTTGACACGCTGTTTTGCAAAATTTTCAAAGAAACATCTTTCATCGAATCATATGTCCCTGCCTGCATATTAAATGAGTGGTCGATAACTACTGCTTTAGGTTCGCTAGTTGTTTGGTGGAATGAAAACACCAACAGTTCTGCCATTGTTGGGCTGTTGGACCTGAGTGATCTTCGCGTCAGAGGAGAGTTGTGAGGGCGAGAAACACTGAACCAACTTATAAGATCTGTGGTAGACAATCTGGTCTAAAGATTTGGCTTGGATTTGGTGAGACGATTGGGTCTAACAGGGACTGTTTGGATGGCTTCTTCGAACGATTTCCCCTGCTCGAGAGGAAGAAGAGAATGAACAGTTTTTGGAACGATGCTGTTTTAGGGGAAAAAGGGTCATTCTTCAATTTGCCCCCCGAAATTTTGAAGTTTTACAATCAAGCCCTTGTCTTTGAAAATTCTTTTTTTTATTAATTTCCTCCCTTGATCTATGCAATTGGACCCTTGAATTTCTGCGTTATTTTCAAAATAGTAATTGATTTTAAATTTCTTCAATTCAATCTTTAACTGGCTTTTCAAATTTTTAATTTTTTTTAAATTCACTAAAGTTTTGAAGTCTTACAATCAAGCCCTTGTCTATGAAAATTCTTTTTTATTAAATTTCCCCCCTTGATCTATGCAATTGTACCCTTGGATTTCTGTGTTATTTTCAAAATAGTCATTGGTATCAAATTTCTTCAATTCAATACTTAATTGACTTTTCAAACTTTTTATTTTTTCAAAATTACCCCTGATAAAGTTAATTAACCTCCTTATAGTATTAGTGCCTATTCATTTTGGTCCTTGAATTTTTTTTTCAATTTTGACCTAAATTGCTCTTGAATTTTGATATTTCTCCAATTATGCCCCTGATTGCATTAACTAAACTAATCAGAGTTCAATCAAATCCCTAGACTTGTCAATTCTTTCAGTTTCAGTCAAATTGACTTTTAAATTTTATAATTTTATCCTTATTAGTACTTAAACCTTCAATTTGTGTTATTTTGATCACTTTCTGAAATCATATTTTAATGTTTCTTCAATAAGATCCTAATTTGTCTATCTACCTGTTGTTCTGAATAATTGTGCATGGCTGATTAATTCAAATTATATTTTTATCATTATTTAAAAAAAAATTAAAATTGGATTATGATAGTTGGGCCAGAATGGGTCTAACCCAACACAACTTAGTCATTGGCTCCGCCCAGTGACTAAGTTGTGCTTACAAATGGCAGAACATGAATGATAATTCACGCTCTGCACATTTGCATGTAGAAAAAGAAAAAGAAAAAAAACAAAAAAGGAAGGAGAAAAGGAGAAGGTTACATGATATGGAGGAGGTGTTGCTGCCATTATTGGGAGGTCTGTATGGGGGTGTGGCTGCCGAAAATGATGAGGTGGAAAAGTTAACGCTCCTGAGGTGTAGGAAGACGATAAGGTTACATGATATGGAGGAGGTGTTGCTGCCATTGTTGCGAGGTTTGTATGGGGGTGTAGCTGCCGGAAAGGATAAGGTGGAGAAGTTAACGCTCCTAAGGTGCAAGAAGATTACGATGAAGAGGAAAAAGATGAAGAAGTTGGTGGCAGCGGTGGTGGTGGTTGTCACTATTACCAGTAAGCAGATGGGTTGGTGGAGAAGGTTGGGCCACTCTTGGTCACGGTGTTATTGAGGTAGTGGTGGCTGAAAAAACAGTGGAGAGGGAGGTGGAAGAGGCTGACGGAGAAAAAATCTTATTTTTCTTCCAACTTTGACCTCACATTTCTTGATTTCAATTCATGGAATCCTCCCATATTTAGTGGGGGTGGAAGAAGGACATTTTATCTTTACTAATGTCAAATCTTGGCCCTTGATTCGATCCAGAAGGATCCTCACCATTGACTCAAAGTGGTTATCATGAACTGTAAATATAATTGCTAAAAGCTTACTCGGGTTGGCCATTTTAAGGCGACGTCGCAGCTACTATGGTGTCAATTAGCCGGAAAAAACCATATCCGGGTATGGTCAAATGTCAGGCCATCATTTTCATATATGTTTTATCAAATTTGATGGAGAGACGAAGCATTAAATGCCCCTAAAAAGTGACATCATTGACAGTCATTTTGACCTAAAAAAGACAGCGTACAATAATTAGACAACATGTTGTATGATCCTTTTTTTTTATTGTTTAAAATGGTGTCATTTTGGAATTTTTAGGGTTTTAATTTAGCAGTTTAGCTAAAGTTCATTTTAATCCTCCGACTTTTAATTTCTTTTAATTAGAACCCTAATTGACCCTAAACTTCCAATTTTATGCAATTTTGCCCTTTCCAAAATTCATTGTCAACTCCAAATTTCAACGACTTTTTCATTTTGGTTCTTGGTCTTGGATTTATGTAAATTGATCATTAAACTTTTAATTTTCTTCAATTTCACCCCTGATTTCAATCAATTGAGTCCTTGTAGTTCGATGCCTTTTGCAAAATGGTCTATGGCTATGAATTTATTCAATTTAGCCTTGAATTGACTCCAAACTTTTAATTTTCTCGCAATTTCACCCCTGATTTGAATCAATTAACTTAGTAAAAATTAAATTTTATCTTATAAAATTCCAACCTTCTCAATTAAGCTAAAATTAGGCTCTCAAACTTAATTTTTCCTCCAATTAAGCCCCTAATAACATTAATTTGATCCATTTAAAGCATAATTAAGTCTTTACGTCTAATTAAATCCTTTAATTTGACCTAAATTAATTCTTAAATATAATTAAACTTTTAATTTGGCTCATGATTAGATCAATTTAGCCTATTAAAAATCTAATTATGTCCTTGTACTTAATTCTTAAGCAGATTCATTCAATAATCATTTAATTTGACATTGAATCTGCATTGTCTCTCTAGTTTTGGGCACAAAGGGGTACGATCAGGTTTTCGACTTCGTCCAAAATTACAGCTTGATTTTATGCATATCTAAAATCCTTTCTCATCTAACTTTTTCCTCATCGCCAGTCTCCTCGCTATTTTATTTATTTTTATTTTTATTTTTAAAAGAAAAAAAGGATAAATTTAAGGGAATAACCTAGAAATAGGTAATGGCATTTTTAGTGTGTGTTTGTTAATGTAGTGCATAGTGTTTTTGAAAGTGTTTTTCAATTAAAAATGTATCAAAATGATATTTTTTTTTTTCAGATTTGATTTTATTTTTAACATCAGTATATCAAAACCATCGAAAAACACCTAAAAACATTGATTTAATATTTTTTTAATGAAAATTAGTTTGAAGAATAGGTTAAACTGCATCACCAAACACGCTAATTAATTAAAAAAACTTCTCCACAACTAGATTATATATAGATAGACATTAATATACATACACATACAAATTAAGAATCAAATATATGACTCAAACAGCTTAATTTAATACAATACTAATACAACATTTTATAACTTAGATATAAATCCAAGCCTGGGTCTGGCTCGGCCTAAAATTTAAATTACGAGTCTATTTTTTTTTACCAAAACAATATTGTTTTATTTTTATTATTTTAATAAAATGATATGGTTTTGGTAAAAAAAAAATCCAATTCAAAATAAAATATAACTTGGATTAAGTTTGAAATCAATAGGATGCCTAGATTGATCTGTTATACCTATTTTATAACTACATTTTGTTATACTAGTAGAAATTTTGGAATATCCCATATCAACTCAGAACCCATAATGGTTTGATGACCCCTTGTAAGGTGTCGGTATGACCTTTAAGGGAACACTTTTTCTAAGTGTTATCCCTATTTTTTCAGTCATGTCCACATCCTCTGGCTTGAGACCATCAGGCAAAATCCAATCAAATGAAAGCAAGAGCGATCCAAGAGCCAAAGGAAGTACACGAGAAGCGAGCGGCATGGCAGGGCACATTCTACGGCCAGAGCCAAATGGTATGAACTCAAAATGACGACCTTTGTAATCTACCATGTTTGGTTCCAAGAACCTTTCTGGCTTGAAAACCAAAGGGTCATCCCAAGTCTTTGAATCCCTTCCAATGGCCCACACATTAACTAGAATTGTTGTCTCTTTAGGGATGTAATAGCCTAGCATCTTGCAAGGGTTCATGGCCATGTGCGGGACTAAAAAAGGGAGAGGAGGGTGAAGTCTCAGTGTTTCCCTGATGACTGCCTTTAGATATGGGAGATTCTCAATGTCTTTATCTTCGAGCTTCTTGTTGGGGCCAATGGTGCTTCTCAACTCGGATTGGACTGTCTTCAGCACTTTAGGATTACGTAGAAGTTCAGCCATGGCCCATTCCAAAGTGCTTGTTGTTGTATCAGTCCCTGCCGTAAACATTTCCTATAAGAAAAAATCATAACAAAAATTAAGTATGTTAGTGATATAATTTTGTATACTATCTCCTAACAATTTCTTTACTATGGTTTGGGAAAAACCCACGCCCGAGATAAATATTATAATTAATTTTTGTTTTTGAACATTACTTAAGTAAAGATATTATAACTGGTTTAAACTCTGAGTCATGAATTGAGCCTGAGATAAATATTATAATTAATTTTTGTTTTTGAACATTACTTAAAAGCAAAGATATTATATCTAGTTTAAATTCTGAGTTACGAGTTGGATGAATTAAATGAAATCAATTAAAACAATATTATTTTAAAGAAAAATTTAAAAAAATCAAATGAAGTTTTGACCATTTGAACAATATCAACTAAAAGTTAATTTTATTTTAAAATCCAACTTAAACTATAGGTCAAATCAATTAGGTTCTAGGTTAATCCACTGATTCAGGCTGGGTTTGATAATTTTTTTGGTTCCACCGTGTATGTAGAACTATAGTTTTCATAGTCCAAGTCATAGTTATAATTAAACCTATAATTTTTGGTTCCACCGTGTATGTAGAACTATAGTTTTCATAGAGAACCATAGGAAAAGAGATGCTACTTACTAAGACAATCGCATTGATCGTTGTTGAAGAAAAGCTAGAGGGCTCCTCCACGCCATCGCCGCGAAACTCCAAAAGGACATCTAGGTAATCTTTCCTCTTGTCATCTCTACTATTTTCCTTTTGCACACTCTCTGTTCTTTCTTTGATGAACCCTCCTGGAATCTCAAAGGCTCTTGCAACATGGAACTGTGTCTTCCTCCTTATACCTTGTGGATCAAGCCATCTTAAAATTGGCAAAAAATCAGCCATGTTAGGCTTACCTGCCAACTCCGTGACCTTACCTGCATGCTGAAAAAACTTAGCTCCCTTCTCCGATTTTGGGTCCAATAAATCTTTAGAAAACATGAGGTTGCCAATAAGATTAAAAGCCATCAAGAAAATGTATCTCCCAAGGTCAATAGCGCGAGTGCCATTGGCGCTACCATCTTCTATGTATCGCAGCATGCCATCGATGCACCTAGTTCGTGCACCCTGCATGGCATCAAGGCGGCTAGTCACAAAGAATTCGGTGGTGCATAAGCGCCTTAACATGCGCCAATGCGGTCCATATTGGGCTGTGATTATAGACCCTTCATTGCCAAAATCACCTCTTATAGCCTCATAGATTTTTCTCCCAGCCAACACCGCATCATGATTCTTGAACATCTCACGAGCCACTTCGCTCGAGGAAATGACCACGTTACACATGGACCCGAGCCAAATGGTCATGATTGGACCATGAACACGAGCCAAATTAGCAAAAGACTCGTGTGGTGCCCAACCCAGCAGGAAGATATTGCCAACCACTGGCAGTGGTCTAGGCCCCGGTGGTAGCTGCCCTTGCTCTTCTGAACGACGGTAACGACGTTGAGTCCCCACTGCCCATGCAACCCATAGCAAGACTGCTAGAACCAGACCTGCAATTTCATAGTCCATATCTTTCTTTGTGTGTATGACTAGTGATGGTTTCTTGTACCCTAGGTAGGCTTCATTTTATATAGAATTCCATGCATGTCACGTTAAATTGTATATAGATGGTTAGAGAATAATATAAATCATATCTTAAAATCTCACCTAACAGCTTAAGCTATTGGGTTGAGATGGTTCTTTGACATGGTATCAGAGCCTTGATGATTAAGCGGTCACGAGTTCAAATCTTACCATCTCCATTTATTTGATAAAAATCAAGCACAAAGTAAAGAAGTATGTGCAAGTTTCAGGTTTAAAAAACTTTCACTTGAGAGGATGTGTTAGATAATAATATAAATCATATATTGAGACTTCACCTAACAACTTAAGCTATTGAATTAAGATGGTTCTTTGATATTGATCAAGTAAAATTTGTATTCATCTTCTTTTAATAGGAATCTAAACAAATATATATATTGAATAATTGCATGTAAGCATTGCAGTAGAATTTGATTACTATATCAAAATAAAAGAGACAAAAAGGATATATATTTTGTAATTTTTATTTTTAAAATATAAAAATTTACTGCAAAATTAATTATCATCAAAATATTTTTATTTTTATTTTTATTTTTATTTTTATTTTTATTTTTTTAATTAAACATATTTTTATTTCGATTATCTCTTTGTTTTTTTACCTTGAAATAATAACAAAATAGTACCTAATTGGTTTTTTTTTATCTTGATCTTTCTTATATGTGTTTCACCTGCTACATTCCTCCCATCGTGGTGTCCGTAGAAATTATTCAATGATAATATTATACTGAGAAGTTACCTCAATTCAAGAATTAAATTGTGGGACAAGAATCTAATAGACTAATTACTATGTAACAACCCAAATAGACTAATTAACAAGGGACACATGTCAATACGTTCATAATTTGATAGGATGGCAAAACTAATTAACAAGTTTGGAAATGTTGAAGATAGTTAACAAGGTTGGGATTTAATTAACAAGGTATATGTATTCTTGTACGTAATAGTTAGTTTTTTATGGATTAAGATTTCGCAATAAATAATGAAGACTTTATAAATGTAAGATTTTTTTTGTCTAGAAAAAAGAATTCTTATAGTTTTTAGTGTTATACTAATCATTTTCCCATTAAAACATGTTCTTTATTTATAAATATGCCTGTACTTAGACCTAATTTTTTTTTTAATTTAGAGATGATATTGCATGATGTTCTTGTGTGCTATAAAGATACGTAGCAAGAAAATATTATATTATGGTAAGGATTGGGTTTGAGAATTATTCAAAACTTGTATTAGTTAATTTTGACTATAATAAAAAAAAATATCTTCCATACTTAACAATTACAGATTAGACGCATGGTGAATCTGGTTTTGATTGATACTTTAATCTTCCACAATCTTACTACATCAGCTTTGGTGTACAATAATTTATATCCATCAATCATGAGAGGTGTGTAGTTTAATTGGTCAGATTCTAGATTTGTTTTCTAGAGGTTATCAGTTCGAGTCCCACAAATCTCAGGGCTACTAGAAATAAGGGCGAAGGCATGTTAAAGGCTTGGGTGATTATAGCTCAAGTCAAGATTTTATCAATATTTTTTTACTAGTTTTATGTAAAAAAATTTTATAATTCTCGATTGAATTATTAAAAAAATTCTGAAAATTTACTTGAAGTCTTCTAATATGATGTTTTAGCTTGCGTTAAAATTTCAGAATTTTTGGAGAAATTCAGAAATTTGATGAAAAATCACAATTTGACCAGTTCTATGTTATTGGGCATAATTTTCAATCCAACCATCAGATTGAGCTGAAATTTTACGAAAGATCTTAAAATATATTGAATAAAATCTGGTTAAAATTTTAGGATGAACGAAGCCCGTCAAATAAAAAGAAAACGACTTATTAAGGGTAAAATGGATATTTGCCATTAAAAAATAAAACAAATCAGTTCTTTCTTCTTTTTATATGTTGCCGACTGGACAGAAATAGAATAGGAAAAGAAAAAAAAAAGAAAAGGCCAGAAAAAAAGAGGGAAAAGTAAGGGAAAAACATAAAAAAAAAATCCAATAAAAAAAATAAAAAAAAATTAGAGAATAACCTTATAAACTTACAAAGTCCAAAACATTAATCTAAGAAAGATTCAAGGGAAGAAAAGAGGAATTGAGAGAGAGAGAAAATTAATTATTTTGTTTTTTAATTGACATGAAATTGCTATTTTATCCCAATTGAGGGGTTATTACAATATCGATTCATATTCGATTATAGATGAATTATATTCCACAAAATATCGAAGAATATTATAACTTCAATAGTGAGTTTATTTTTACTTTCACTTTAATTTTATGTACTTTCAAATTTATTTTTTAATATTTTAGGTAGTGCATTTGAATTAAAACTTTACTGTTAACTTTAAAAATTGATGTACATGAGTTAATAATTAATTTTTTAAAAAATTATATATTTATTTAATAGCCCAATGGAGGGAAAATTCTTGGCTCCACCCTTGACTGGAGGCTTATATAATCATTAATTTCAGAGTCTGTGAAATTAGTCAAAATATACACAAATTAGTCTGGATACCTACATTAATTAAAAAAATAATAAAAATAATTCAGATCCATCGGCTTGGTCCCTGCCGGCCCATCATGCGGTTCCAAAACCATAAGCATGTATTCTATATAATAAACACAAACTTATGTTGCACGAATTGATTGACTTAGTCCTCACTACTAATTTCATTCCACATGCATCCTTTTTTTTTATGAAATCCAAATACATCAATTTAGTTTGAATTGTTTTATAGGTTAGGTTGAATCCAACCCACAAATGCTCAACGCAAAATTTGCAGGGCGCCGCTAATTTGATTCCTTTGACTAAATTCCAAATTTTAGAGGTATATATTCTTTGCATTTTCAAGTTAGAAACGACAAGCTTCGTCTCTTTTTCATTTTTCCCACACTTTAACTGACTAGAGATTTCATTGAAACTCGTGAAGGGACACCTCTTACAGAAGTAGTTGGAAAATCATAAATGAATGCTCCATGTCTCATGGTAGCTAGTAAGCTAATATTTTGATGATGATTTTATATTATTTTTTAATGCAATCTTTTGTGTGAATTCTTTTCATTTAAAACTTGCATAAACTTGTTATTAGCTATGTTGATTTGATATTAAGTATAAAATAATAGAGTGGTAAAAATTGAACTTGTGATGATTTAATTATTATTAAAATTATAATATTATGTTATATAAATGTTTTAATTTTAAATTTTAAATTTTAAATTTTTTGGATGAAAAAGCAATAATATTTCTTATTATATTGCGTGCCTTTGTAATACATCCAAATCAAAATCAGACTAATTAAAAAGTTACATGTAAATTAATATGCTCTTAAAGGATGACAAAAGTAATTAAGAAGTTTGTAAATCCTAAGGTGGTTAAAAGGGAACAAATGTGTGTGTGTGTATTTGAGGTGGTCGGGATTTAATTAGTTAAGTACTTATGTCTTCTTCTAATAATTAAATTTCTTATGGATTTCTATTGAAATATGTACGAGTTCAATTTTTTATTATAAATTTATTAATTGTTTTGTCTAGAAAAAGGATCTTTAATAAAACTAGTATTTTACTACTCCTCGAGCCATTAGAAGTAAAACATATTATCTACAAGTACGTATTTAGGCCTAGGTTATTTTATAAGCATGTATAACCATGCACATTCTTGTGTGCGAAAAAGATAGCAAGCATGAGAAATTCATAGTGTGCTTTGAGGATCGGATTGGCCTAGATATATTTTGAATTAGTGTTTGAGATTTTTTTCAAAACTTTTATTGGTTTTGATTATACAGGCACAATATTCATACTATATAAAATTAGTATATTGTGTGATTATTTCTTTTTTATTTACTGTGATAATTCTTTTTTTTTTAAATTAACGTGGATGTCCGAGCCAGTTTGCACGCACCTCGACTAATTCTATAGCCTATCCCTCTTGCATGCATGGTAAATCTGATTTGATTGATGAAATCTTCCAAAACCTTACTACCTCAGCTAAGATATACAATAATTCAGATCCATCGGCTTAGGGGCGAAGCTAGGATTATTTGTTAGGGGGTAAAATTAATATAACAAGATATAATTTATTTTTTAATATTGTACATGAGTTATAAAAAAAATACAAACATTTAATGACCTTTGCACAAGGTAAAAAGTTTAGAGCAATATCAAATTGAGTCAAAGCATGAAGTTAATTTTATCTTCATAATGTATCTATCACTTTAATTTTGTTTATCTTTATACCTATCAAATATAACCATACAAAGTATACAAGAAACATTAGATAAAGCGAAACATTATTTATTTTTGATAAACTTTGAAATAAAGTAAAAAATAATAAAGAATGATTCTTACATATTTATTTTAATTGTGCTCGTCGTTCTTTCATAGAATAGAAATCATCGATTATCATATCAATTATGAATCTTTCAGCAATTTCTTTTTGTATATAGACAATCTAATAATTTGCAAGAAAATCATCCTCTATCTGATTGCGAAATCTTGTTTTAACAATCTTCACCGCTGAAAAAGCTTGTTCAGTAGTTGCTGTCAAAACAGGAAGAGTCAAAATAAGTCGAATCAACCTGTCAATAAGTGGATAAATTGTTGATTTTTCTGACTCAACCAATCCTTGACATAAATCAGTAATCGATGACATATTCTTTAACTTTAGATGATTGGGTACATCAAGCTCATAATATTGCAACTGAAGTCTCAAATGAATCTTTTCTTTGTTAGAAAAATCTTCATGATAGAACTTGTCAACAAGTAAGCATATATCTTCAATATTGAATGATTTATAGTTATTTATAGGATCTAAAATTGTGTTCAACTTAAGAAGCTCGATCGCCTGCTCATTGAATTTATTATTTAGCTCTTGTAATTGTTAATCAATGATAGCTGTAAATATATCAACCCGATAATGATGGTTTACTTGGAAATAAATAGCAAGGGAAACAAAATGCAATATTTTTCTCTTAATATACAAGCTATGGATAACTTTTGAACCAATGAGATTGAAATCGACGAGAATATTTTTCATCAGTCAGCGGATATTTAGACATCAAAGGTTGATATGGCTCCAAATTAATGTATGCCCTTCGAATTTCATCTTGTTGATTAACCGGGTATTCCTAAATTTGAGGATGATTGCTTGGATCTCTAATTAAATGAGCAATGTCGATTCTAGTAAGAAGCTACTCACTAATCAATGTAGGTTCTTCGTAAACTGAAGTACATTGAGGTTGCTCAACCATAACTTCAACATTATATATTGGAGTTGGTTCACTAGGCTGTGAGTTATCAATATTTGTTCACTTTTTCTAAAAATAAAAAGAATCAATTCTTATTATTTTATTCATGGTTTAACCTAAAATCAAAACATATATCGTAAGAAAAAATTGGTAATTTTCATGGCTCTGCTAAGAGCAAAACATAAAAAAAATATCCAAGTATAATCAAGACAAACCAATAAAATATATCTAATTAATTAGAAAAAAAACCATCAGTATAACAAGAATTCAAAAACAAATTTGGTAAAACTAGCAGATCTGAGCAAAAAAAAAACAAAAAGAAGCAAAAATAATAGAATTATGAAATATCATCATCAAATTCTTAACAAACATCTTAAAACAAAACAAAAATAAATTTTAAGTTTGGGGTTAGCTATGCTCAATTACCTTGATTTGTTTGATAAAAGAAAAATTAAGCGACGCTCTGCTTCAATCTTTCTATTTGCAATTTATATTCTTATTTCTATATTTTCTCCTTTATATATATTATGGAGATAAACGACAAAATTCATATAACTTCATAATTTTTCCATGTAGATAGTTTTCAAGTCAAAGATAACAAATATATTTATATTAGAAGGGTCTGTCTATTTAAATATTATATCTTAATTACTAAGTAATCAAAAACTAACCTAAGAATCCGTCATTATATTTTTTCTTTGAGGCCCCTGCTTGCCTCCCTTTAATTCCGTCTCCGTATCAGCTTGATCCCCTATCCCTCTTGCGGTCCCAAATCCATCAATATTATCTTATATGTTACGTGAATTGGTTAACTTTTGTTGCATGAATTGATTTAACTGAGTCTCCTCTAATTTGATTCTAAATACACCAATTAAGTTTGATTAATATGTTCATAGGTTTAGTTGCTTTCACCCCATGACTGTTTAATGCATAACTTGCGGGGAGCTAAATTGATTCCTTTGTCTAATTAAATCCCACAAGTTAGGTAGTTAAGGAAATAGAGATTTTTGTATTTCATTTTTCTTTATATTGCTCCTTCCGTATTAACGCTTATTTTCGGTTGTTTAGTGATTAATTAAATGGCTAATAACTGCTTTTCAATAAATCAAACGATGATTATAAAATTAAAAAAAAAATCCCAATGTTTGGGGTATTCTCTGCATGATGAAATCTGAAATGATAAGCTTCGTCTCTTTTTTATTTACCCCCTTGTAGTTGACAAGTAAGAAGTCATTTCTACAGATTCTTCTGTGGATTTTCACTTTCCTTCTACGAAACCACGACAAGGAACGCGTAATTTGGGTGATTCGCAATGACCTCCGAATTCCCATACAGATGCATTATTAAGACAAGCCATCTAGTGGAAATAAAATAATGTAAATGAAGGACACGTTTGTTTTCTAGAAAACTATTTTTTAAAATTTTTTATGTTTGTTTATCATTAGAAAAGATAGTCAAAGAAAAATTTTACTTAGTTTCCAGAAAAATGTTTTCCCTTTTAGCTGTGTTTGTTTTCCAGAAAGTGGTTTCACGGATACCACTTTCCAAACTTTCATGTGTTTATTTGTCATTAGAAAAGTTGGTCAACAGAAAACACTTTCCAGTCAAAGGAAAATTTAGGCGGAAAACACTTTCTGGAAGTTGTGAAAAATTTAGAAATGTCATTATTTGTTGATAATATCAATTTGATCCTCAAACTTTTGATTGTTATATATATTTTGTTTTGAATATTTATTTTTTAATTTCATCTCTTAAAATTTAATTTTTATATTAACTTTTGATCCTTATTTTTATAATTGCTATTTGCTTTTTTCATATCATTTTTTTTATTGAAATTTTTTATCTATCAAATTTGGTCCTCATTCTTTTGATTGTTACTTATTTTATTTGAAATAATTTATGAAATGCTTATTATTATTATTTTAATTTCTTCATCTTTTAATTTTTTTTTTATTTTTTATTTGATCTCTATTATTTTGATTATTATTTATTTTATCTGAGATAATTTATGAAATTATATTTTTTTTCAATTTCATTCTCATTCAACTTTTTAATTTGTAAGATTTGTTTCTCATTATTTTAATAAACTTGAAAAAAATAAAACATTAATAAGTTATTTTCCAGCTTATTTTCTATAACATAATCAAACACTGGAAAGTGTTTTCTAACTTATTTTTCACCACACTACCAGACATCGAAAAATATTTTTCTGGAATTCACTTTCCAAAAAAAACTACTTTCCAGCAAACAAACGAGGCCGAAGAGTAAGATTAAAAAAACTTGATTTTCTCTCTCATTTGGATTACTTCAAGTCTGTTTGGTATTTTAGTTGTTGTTGTGGTTGTAATTTTAAAAAAACAGTTTAATAAAAAGTATTTTTTATGAGGTTTGTTTTTAATTTTAATGTGTTTTGTTAAAATTACAGTTGAAATTATGGTTGAAAAAAAAAGCAATTTGTTGTGTTTGGTTAATATGTTGTTTGTATGAGGTTTGGTAGTAAAATTATTGAAAAGAATATTATATATATAAGTATTTGTAAAATTTTCTTTGTATTTTGTAAGATACCATAAATGGACTTGTTACATAGTACCTTATATTATTTAAGTTAGGTGTAGTTGATATATATATATATATATATATATATATATATATATATCAACTACAAATACTTATATAAAAAAATAAATAAAATACCACTAGGAACCCACAAAATCACTTGAGTGCCACTATATAGGTAAAAGACTGAAACACCCTTGCACTTCTTAGAAAATTAAGAAAATATCCCTTTGACGCGTGTAGTTCACACGCAGCCACTGTTGGAGATGTGAAATTCTTCGGCGAGATTTCGAGCCAAAAAAGGGTAGATTATGGTAGATCTGGGGGAGAGGATTCTGATGAGGGTGTTTTCGATGGCCGTTGATGGCTGATGAGAGAGAATCTACGGTTTGAAGCTTCGGGTGGCCGAAGATATCGCGACCTTTTTCCAAAAAGATAAGGCAGAGAAAGCGATGAAACACGCCTGGGGTTTTCTAGCGAGTAGGTGAGGAACCTTTCTGTGGTGGTTCAGACTCTTTAAGTGGCCGGAGTTGGGAGATCCGTGTAGAGAGAGGATCGCCGGCGAGAGGAGTGAGAATCTCTGAGATCTGCTATGGTGTGAACGTTAGCATGGTAACCTGGTACATCGAATCTCATGGACTGTTGGATCAGTTATGAATTGATCCTACAGCTACGGTTTGCTTGATCTGAAAATTAATAGACGGCCCTGATTGTCAAATCTTTCCTTTAGTGTGATAGGAAGCACCTGATGCTTGGTACACTAGGTGACGTGGCAGGACAGGATCGAAGGACAGGCCCTTTAAAGGGCTGAGATGGATTTGAGTTTTAACCTAGTGTACCCCTATTTGATCAGATCTAATCAAGGATCCAAAATTAAATACTATTTAATCTTATAGTTAGGATATTTTTTGATATGTTTTAAATTGCTTTTTTTAATTCAATACCTTTATCGCGTGAAGAAAAACTAAAAAAACATGAATAGTATCAGCATTAGTATTCACTTCTTCCTTTCTGTCCTCTTTTTTTTTTCTTCCCCCTTTCTTGTTCTCTTTTACTCAAATGTATGGCTTGAAGTGATCAAGTGCAATTATATTTGATGTGTACGTAATTGCTACAAAATTTGTGACCAAGTCAGCAAGAATAATGTGATTGTTCTTAAATATTATATGCATGATTCATGTAATTTTCTTTTCTTCCTTTTAGTTTACACTAGTTTATTGGTTCGGGTTAATTTTTTTAAAATATAAAAAATATTAAGAGTATGAAGATTTTTTTATAATATTAATTTTAAAACCTCCTGACTCAGTTTTTTAATCTAACTTAAGTTTCTAATTAAATCTCATGGGAGCTATATTGATTTAAATCGATTAATTTCATGGATTCAAATGCAAGAGTTCTTAAGAATTCTATAACTATAAAGAATTGTATTAATTTGATTTCTAATTTATCAACATCAATATGAATGATAAAATGTGATTTGAAGTAAGATTTATAGCATGTACATGAAATTATTACTATATGATATCCTGGTTAATTATGCACACTTTCTCTTGATTCGAGATAAATTTTAATTGTTTTTACGTTGTAATGCAATTTATTGCTTATGAAAAAACAATATCATTTGAAGTAAAAAATCAATTCTAAAATCATATTTAATTTGCATAACAACATTTTTAAAAATTCAAAAAGTAGCATAGTTTTAAAATCCAGCCCAGTGGGCTGACCAGGGGCTGGAACCGAGCCGGGTTAAAGAAAAAATAGGAGAAGAAAAAACCCGGTGTGACCTGATTGGTTGACCTGACAAGATCCGGTCAAAAACCCGATTGCAACCCGTTAACTTTTTTTTTTACTAAAACAATATTGTTTTGATTTAAAAAAAAAAATTGATCTAAGCGATCCGGTAAAAACCCAAAACTTGAATCTTAAATTGGATCGAGTCATGAGAAGTAGGGCTTGTTTATAAAAATGCAAGATACAACAACTGAATTGAAAAGATTATTTAAAACTAAAGAAAAATCGGGGTCGTCTAAGCGTGATAAGTATACCCATTCAAGTTGATCGTGGGCTCTTGATTTTTAAGGGCTTTGCTATTTCATGTGGGTACCATGACAGATTTTGTCTTACTGTTTTCTTTTTTCTTGAAATTTTTACAACATAATAATTATAGGTATTTTTTTTAATAGAATAAAAAATATTAAATAATTATAAAAGTCACCCATAAATTATAAATTATGATGAATCATTTTTCTGACTCTTCGATAAACCGAACAATACAAGATTATCTCAAATTTTAAAATATCAACTGATATTAGTATGTATTTTATATTGCAGTGCATGATATTTTTTATAATTTTTTTCTTATATTTTTTTATATTTGATATTAATACATCAAAATTATCAAAAAAAATTTATAAAAAACATTAATTTTATGTTTTTTCAAGTAAAATACATCTAAAAACAGAAGTTATTGCACCCCAAATATTAAT
This sequence comes from Populus nigra, assembly GCF_951802175.1. Taxonomy (NCBI): domain Eukaryota; kingdom Viridiplantae; phylum Streptophyta; class Magnoliopsida; order Malpighiales; family Salicaceae; genus Populus; species Populus nigra. The sequence goes on from NC_084856.1 coordinate 21,976,295, forward strand.
GTAATTATAAATTTGAATTTTAATACTTAGGTATTTTCTATCCTGGGTAGAGCATATGCATTTTGTATCACTACATTTTTGTGGTCAGGTTATTCCACTTCAAATAAGCCCCTGTACCTTGACAACAGATCCAGGGAGTAAAAAAGGAAGAAAAAAAAACTAATGGTTGTATATATTTTTGTAATTATTATGTTTAATGATTTTGAAATAGGAACAAATCAAGAACATGGAATGGCAAACCATTTTTTTTATTATTATATATAGCCTCGCAAGTACTAAATCTTGAATCTTTAAATGACATGTCGGCTAAGTTGAAACCATCGATATGTTAAGAACATGGTTGTTAAACTTAGCGCGGCATGACGGGTCGTTTCAAAAATTTAGGTTCCAAAACCTAAACGGGGATGGGTTTTCAAATAAAAACAGTTGATCTGCGAGTTAAAATTACAACTCAGCAATTTAAACTTTTTTTTTTCTTTTATTTTGAACAAAAAAATATTTTTTAGAAGTTGGGAAAAATTAAAAATATATTTTTATTTGTTGATTATATTAAATTCGATTCTTAATCTTTTTATTGCTATATTTTTTTAATATTTTTTTTCAATTTTATCCTTTAAAATTTGATTTAATTTGATTTTTATATCAATTTTAATTCTTGTGCTCTTGATTGTTATTTGTTTTTTTCTTATCATTTGTTCTAATTAAAATTTTTTTATCTGTCAAATTTAATTCTTATTCTTTTGATTGTTATTTATTTTATTTAAAATAATTTATAAAATTTATATATTTTTTAATTTTATTCTCTTTCAACGTTTTTATCTTTCAGATTTGGTCTCTATTTTTTTTATTATTATTTTTATTTGAAATAATTTATGAAATTGAATTTTAAAAATTTCATCATCCTTTAAATTTTTTATTTGTCGGATTTGGTTCATACTATTTTAATAAAATTAAATAAAATATCAATAAGTTAATTTTTAACTCGTTTTTATGATATAATCAAGCATTAGAAAGTGTTTTTAAATTTATTTTTCATTGCATTACCAAATATATAAAAAAATAACTCATTTTTTTGCAATTCACTTTGCATAGAAATCACTTTCCAAAATAAAATGATTTTTCAGTAGACAAACATGGTCTAAGTATATATTTGATAATGCGGTGTAAAGTGTTTTTGAAAATATATTTTTTAATCGGAAAAACATTAAAATAATATTGTTTTATTTTTTTTACATATTAAAATAATTAAAAAACACTTAAAAATCGTTAATTTGATGATTTTTAAATGAAAAAACAGATTTAATTATAAAAACAAACATACCCTAAATCTAACAATTATGATTAAAAGTTTCGGTGTTCGTAGTTTTTTAAAACAAGCATTCATGTCTTTGACAAACTCAATTGACAATGCCAAGCCATTAATTTTTATTAATTTTCAAAATTAATGTGGCATTTATACCATCAAGCAATCCTCTTACAAATAAAAGTGGCAAAAGCAAGAAAAAAATCTAACTTCTAAAATCAAAGAGTGAAGAAGAAAATAAAACAACTAAAATATTACAAGTGATATCCAAGAAATCACGAGAAAATAATAATAATAATAATGAGATTATATATTTATAACTCTTTTGATTGGATTATACGCACACTTTTCTTAATAATGAGATTATATACCTAATTTAATATCACTGTAGATAACGTTAATTGCCTTCATAATTTTTTCTATTTATTATTTATAAAATGAAAAATTTAGATATTTATATTTTATTTATTGAGTTTCAAGTATTTATTTTGATGTTCATTACCCAAATATTATTACTTATTATTTTATATAAAATAATAAAGTAGTATATATTCATACATATACGTGTTTATCAATATAGAGTATACATACATTAAATTCGATTAAGTTATTATCCCTTTTAATGTCATGACTTGTGTGCCATGCCTTCACAATTTATGTGTTAGTCATGCATTAACTATTTTAACATTCATTTACTTATACTTAGTTTGAAATCATCAGGGTGGTTTTCAAGAGGGCAACATACCAAAAAAAAAAAAAACCCTAATTCAAGAACATGGCTTCTCCTCAACCTAACCAGATTCAACACTACCCAATTGGTGGGGAGCTAGAACATTTATTCACAAAAACCATGACTCAAGATGACATGCTAGGTTTAGTTCTTGTTGGAGATTCAAAAAGCTTCTTAACAAGTCTACCAAAACCCATGCTCGATGAAATTGGGATCAAAGGACTAGAAATTGAGACTTACACACCACCAAGGAATAAGATTTGGGTGGCAATTTACTATGATAGGGCAATCAAGAATTTCAGATTGGAAAAGATTGCTTGGGCTGATGTTCTTGTGAAGAGTGACCTCAAAGTTGGTGACAAAATTGCTTGTTGGTCACTTTACCATGCTGATCTTGGTCCCAATGGGATCTTAGCTTTACTGATTGAAAAGGTAACAAATCAGTAATTTTTTTTTATTGATGGATTTAATAATAATTATCATTGTTATGGGAAAAAAAAGAAAAATGAATTAGCTTATAATTATTATTTATTTTTCCTGAAAATAGGTTCCTATTGACATTGATAATGAGGGTGGTGTGTAACAAGGCAGGGCTGAAAATGCTGGGGATGGCAAGGAGCGAAGAGTTTGAGCTTGGTGATATTGGTGTCCTTTCTTTTCTTTTACGAGAATAAATGTTGAAGGCAAATAAATTAATGGAGGAGTTTATTAGTTCAATACTAAGTTTCTATTTGGCATTTTTGTTTGTTCCTGTTTTTAAAATTGTTTTTTATTTAAAAAATATCAAATTAATATTTTTTAAATAATTTTTTAAAAAAATTTCATTTTATTTTTTTAAATCTTGAAATGATATTATTTTAAATTGACTTGACTTAATCCACTCAACTAGTACACAAACTCAATAAAAAACTTGATATTAATTGAATTTTACATTAAATCATATAAAAATCAATTCAATTAAAACATGATCGACTAATTGAGCTCAATTACAATATTGTCAAAACTCAATCCGCCTTTATTTTTTTTAAGTGATATTATTTTAATTTTTTTAATAAAAATATTAAAATAACACAATTTTAAATTCACATATATAAATTTATCTAACCCATAATGCGAGCCTTAGGTTGTGTCATGGATTGTGCGGTTTAAAAACTTTGCGCAGAAGATTCAAATGAGGGACCATCTCTCAATAGAAAACTTCGAGGCCCTTTTTTCTAAAACTTTATGGCAACCAAATACAAATACCCATAAATTCAAGGGCCATTCCCACAGCAAACAACAAAAAATTTCAAATTGAATCTGCTATAATTATCCCTTCAAACTCCAACCAATAACCACAGGATCATACCATACAATACCCCACACACCAACGTGTACGGTGATTAACAACAAAAAAACACTGTATAAAACAAGAAAAACAAAACAAAACAAAAAAATATATACAGAAAAAACATCTGATTGGCCAGCCCACGTTTATATTCAAGTTTCGCGGCAACATCTCTCTTTCTCTCTCTAAAAGAGCCTCTCTTTTCCGCAACTTTGAAAACTCTCTTTTATTTCTCTCTCTAAAAACCCCTTCTCTATAACACATAAAATTAAAGCTTGCATTTTTCTCTCTTCACAGCCCTTTGTTTCACTGTATGATTTATACCCAGATATCAATTGCTCTGAATCTGTAAGTGTACAGTATCGGATCTGTGAATTAGGGTTTTTAGAAGAGTAATTTTGAGATTTTTGTTGGGGCTTTACTATGAATTTTTTTTTTGGTTTCAAATTTTTTTTGTTTTTTTATTCGTTTTCGTTGTTTTTTGAGGGGATTTTGGAGATGGGTTTTGCATTGTAGCTTGAATTTTAGTCAAATTTGAAATTTTGGGTTTTGGTGATGTTTTGAATTTGAATTTCTTTTTTCAATTTTGGGGGGTTTATTTTTGAATTATTTTAGATGATTCTGAAATTCATTTAAAAAAAAATCTGAAAATTTGAAATTTGGGGGGTCTATTTTTTGTTTTTTGATTGAAAACTGTGATTTATGGTAATGGCACTGGGTGGTTTTTCCCTTTCGATTCTCTTTTGAAGTGTTTCCTTAATAGCCTTGCGTATTTTTGTTGTGATTCCTCTGTTTCTTTTTGCTAAAATTGATTTTTTTTTTCATATATGTATTTTGCTTCTTTTGATACTTTGATAAAATGATGTGATTTTGGTAATGTTGTAAAAGTTGAATTCTTGTGGTGGGTTTTGACTGAGGTTTTAAATATAACCCGAGTGGGAAAATATTCTCCACAATTAGTGCAGCTTAGTAAACTCTAACTCGAGTCTAAGTATCCGAAAAACCAAAAAAAAACAAAAGAAGGAAAAAAGTTAATATTTGGACTGTATTATATTTCAAATTCTGGGGTGGAAGATCGTCTTGCTTTGCCAAGAGTTTTATATTTTTATTATTAATGTAATGAATTTTGATGGTTATTGATGTCCATGTTAAAGCTTTAAGCAAATTGGTGTTGCTAATTTGTTCATTGATTGTTTCAGATAGATAGGTCCTCCATGGCCCCAGCAAGGAAAAAAAGTGTGAATAAGAGGTTTCTGAATGAGGTATCACCTGAAAAGGAAGTCAAGAGTTCAGGCAAAAGTAAACAGCAGGCGAATGGGGTGAGCATTGGCTTTGTAAGTGTTTGTGTACTTACACCAGTTTTTTAATGGTTTGATTCATTCTTTATGATCCAGCTGTTGGCTGAGTTAAATTGCTCGCGGAGTTATTTTAAGACTTGATTTATTTTTATTCATAGCCTTGTTGTTCATTGATCTTGATATAGATGTGATAGCAAAATTGAGACTTGGTATATTTCTCTTAAACAAATGGCAAAGAGTTTCCAAAGAACTTTCTTTGTTCTGAAAATTTGTTATGTATAATGATATTTTAATGCATTGACTATTTTGCTTTCTCCCAGAAGAAGAAATTGTCTGATAAGTTAGGACCTCAATGGAAGAAGGCAGAACTTGAACGATTTTACAAAGCATATCGGGACAATGGAAAGAACTGGAAGAAAGTATGCCTTATGTGTTATCGTGACTCCTTTTCATCATTATACTTTCTTTGGTTCTATTCAGCATGATAATTTTCCATGAACTTTAATTTGTGCAAATTAAGTTCATCATACACTTTAAGTATCATCTTAATTTTTTATTGTTGTTGATGATCAGGTAGCTGCTGAAGTGCGCAACAGATCTGTGGAAATGGTGGAGGCCCTTTACAATATGAATCGGGTACCTTGTGTTCAGCTAGTTTAATCAGTCACTAGTCTCACTGCTTTCACGTCCTTCTTGTTGTTTCTGTCTTTACAGTTTTGTCACTCTGTGAGAATTTTTTATGTGGTTTTGTTATTGGAATCAGGATCTTCTTAACCTTTGGTGTTGAGTGTCCTTAATTGAACACAATTCATATCTAATTTGTTTATGCTATTGAACATTTTTACTGGAAGAATTACAATTGGGTGGGCTTCCTTAGAATATGGTTAAGAACCTTAACTCTTGGAATTTTGATGTGTCCAAAGTAGGACATAAAGTCAGCTGTTTCTATAATTTTGGATTTGTAGTCTAAAGCTGTTGAATAGTTTGTGAACTTTTGAATGTTATATAAGTTGCTTCTTATTCGCATGTCATTCAACAAGGTAACGAAACCCAAAATTTCAAGACAAAAGGTGGATGTCATTGTAAAATTTTGGGCATTGCCTTAGCAGTGCAAGAAGAGTGATTCCGGACAACTTGATACTACCTTTTGGCCCTTGGTTGGGCCTATGTTATGGGATTGCAGAGGTAATATAAAAGCTTAAAAAAAATGATGGTATATTTTTTTAAAAGTTTCTTCAACTTGCAAAAGGAAAATATCGTCAGAATAAGTAATATGTATCCTGTGTTAAATTTCGGTTATTATATGGTAGATGAAGCCTTAGTTAGTCTTGGTGTCCTTCGTTAACATTGTCGCTCTTCCATGTTCTATATTTTTTCAGGCATACTTGTCTCTTCCAGAGGGAACAGCTTCTGTAGTTGGGCTTATAGCTATGATGATTGATCACTATAGTGTTCTGGTATGATTGCATTTGACATCTGGAAGTTCAACTTAATTTCTGATTGTCTTCATTGTTCTTATTTTTTGTTCTTGTTCCTTTTTTTTTTCCCTCTGGGAAGGGGAGTTCAGGGAAGTGCAAATTGAAAATTTAATTATTCAGATACTTTTAGATTTATGGTAGCCATGGTGTTTATAGCAGATATGTTGGAGAATACTTTACAGCAATTGACTGAAAATGAGACAGATAATTTGATGCATTATGGGTGTTCACAGTAAGAAGGGACCATAAATTTTGTCTTTTATCATTATTAAGTTGCATAATCTGATAATTAGATGGTTACAGAAAAACATTTTATAAGATGCATTTTGATTTACCTAGTAGAATTGCTGTAAATCCTGATTTTGTCTTATTGTCTGCTGATAAATCAAAAGCTGATTGCTTGTATCCGGATTTTGAACTTGCAGGAAGCAAGTGATAGTGAACGAGAAAGCAATGAGATGCCTGGAGTGCTCAGGAAGCTTCAAAAACACAAGCGGCCAAAAGTGCTGCTTAGTGCATCAAAAGAAGATCCCCAACATTCTCGCATGGTTGGATCAACTGATGGATGCTTATCATTATTAAAAAGAGGATGTGGTAATATACTTTGCTTATGGAAAGCACAACTCTGGTTTGTTTCCAGTTTTTCCTTTCTCCACTCTGTTATGATTTGAGGAGTACTCGTACTTGTTTTCCTTAATTAGGTCTACAACTTGCATGCATTAGATGGCTCATGCATTCCAGCTGTCGCTGTCAGTGTCTATATTTTTGTTGTCCAAACATTCCTTGTCCTTCACTATTTTATTTTCTAAAAACTTTCAATGAATTTAATCTAATCACTCTTTTACCCGTATTCTTTTATACTTTTTACTGCATAAACTGTAACCTTTTATGGGGTTATGCTAATGACATCTAAGTGGTTTAGTAAGATTCTAAGGCGGAGAGGCAATTTCCACCTCCTGTCTTTGTTTATTAATGTAAATGGATAGAAAGCCACCATTGTGAAATATCAGTATGGTCCAAACTTTGTAGCAATACAAACGGGATGGTTCTTTCCCTTGTTTTTAGATTTTTTAGCTGCAGAATGAAATATCAAATATTGGAGACAATGTTATCTAAGACAGCATAAAAAAGAAGCACACAGAAGGAGTCTTGCTTTGATCCAATTGAGTCAAAAGAGATGAAAGTGAAATCTATTTCCTCAGTTGGAATAGGGCTGAACAGAAAACTGTATGAATCAGATGCTGTTACAGGTATAGAATTCCCCCCAGTGGTCATCTACATGGAGCGATATCCATATCCTGTTATTGAAAATGATGCAAATCCAATGGTTTTGATGTCCAAATACAATTGTATAGGGATTGGATAGAATAGGCAACTAATCTGACTCTTGTAATTTTCTGTGAACTGGAATTACAACAACAAAAGATTTAATTTGTCTGACATGGAATTTCTTTTCCTGAGATTTTTCCATCAAGGTTTAGTATTGAATTTGATTTGATAGTGTGATTATGCAACTCAATTTTGTTTTATTTTTATTTTCGTGCATTGTTCCTTTCCTTTATACTTCTAAGTTTTCTCATAAATATTTGAACTCAACAGAATAGTTAATGCGTGATATAAATGTTTCTAACAACAGCGATGACCTTTTGAAGTGTTGTTGTTGTTTCTGATGAATTCAAATTCATATTTAGGCCGTCCACTTCATGCAGTTGGGAAAAGGACACCTCGCTTCCCTGTTTCATATCTGCGTAAGAAAGATGATGGAGAAAATTATGTTTCACCACAGAAGAAGCGCAGAAAGTTAGAGATCAATGCCGATGATAATGATGATGAGCATGCTGCTGTACTGGCATTAACCGAGGCATTGCAGAGAGTAGACTCTCCCCAAATGTCTCAAACACCCTGTAGAAGAACAGAAAATATGAAATCATCACCTGTTCAAAGCTGGGATAGGATGGTATTTTACTGTAGGCCAGTTTTCCATGGCTATTGTTACTTTGGTTATGCAATATCATAACTTTCTGTCTCCTTAATTGAATTCTGCAGTCTGAATCATCTCCAGCAAATCTTTGTGATGCTTCCATAAATGAAAATTGGTCTGAAAGTGGCATAGGACGTGGGGGGCCTGATCTTGCTTGTGTGAGGGATGCAAGCTCCTTGGCGGAAATGGAAGGTATAGGTACTGTAGAAGTTCATCGAAAAGGCAAGAAGTTCTATGGAAATAAAATAAGAGTTGAGAAGATTGGGAACAGTCAATCTGATGATGGTGGAGAAGCGTGCAGTGGCACTGAAAAAGAGCAAAAGGCCAGCACTTTGAAGGGAAAAGTTGAAATTGAGATGTCAAATGCAAAAATTGATGAGACCTTTCACCGGAGCCAAAGGAAGAGAAGCAAGAAACTTTTTTCAGACGGTAATTCTGTTCTTTCACACTTGATCTTGAGTGTTATGGATTGGCAATCATCTTTCCTTTTCATGGGTGAGAGTTATATAGTCACTTCATTGCATGTTTCATCTGAGATCATCATTCGTTAAATCAAAAGACTTTTTAGGATTGCAGTTTCATTTTCTTCTGAAGTTGTGAATTATGAAGTCTTTTGCCCTTGCATTGGAGTGAAATTTGTGCTACATCTCCTAAGAATTGTAAATCTTGTTATGGCCCCTTTATTTTTTCCTCTGTTGACATTTGTGTATTTGAAGTTATCTGGTTAGGTGTTTTGTTAGGGATTTAGGATTCAATACAGCAAGTCTGCCCAAGATAATGGGAGGATATGGCTCTTGAATTCAATTCTCAGATTACAAACTAATATACAACGAGGATGATGCTTATAGTGGAGACTATGGAGTTTCTGTCTTAAAAAGAAATTTGTGGGAAACTCAGGAAAGTTGTTTCCTTTAATATGGCTCTATTTATAGTTAATGCTTGGACCATGTCCTGATTATTTGGAGTCTATTGGAGGATTATCATTCAGGAGGATTATTAGGAGAACTGTAGTGAGTGTGGGCTTGTTTTTATAACTTCATATGCTTTGGATTTTGTCTTTGAAGAAGCAACTTTTTGAAAGGTGAGATCAGACCTGATTATCAACTCTTTTATATCATTGATAGCCTGGATAGCCTTTTTTAGGTATTGGAGAGGGTTCCTGGTTAAGTGAACTTATCTCCTATCACTAGATTGGTGCGATATAAACTGTTGTTTTATGATGCAATATTTTCCCTCCCCTCCTCTTCACATCCTGGCATTTGGTTTGGTTGAATGATCAAGCCATTCAAGAAAATTCTACCAATTAGCATAGCTGGTAAATCTCTCGGAAGAGTTACCAGAGACCTAGAACTGACTTCAACTTTCACCAATGCATGGGGTGGTGAAGTAGTGATAATCATTGCGTAACCTGTTGTTGGGGCAAAACTAGAGGGAAATACACGTGACAGTTTTTAACTTGTGAATTGATTTGCTTCTCCTAGCTGTAATCCTGTTAAGTTTGTAGAATGTTCATGATGTGTCAATGATAACGAACTTATCCAACCAGTTGTACTCCCACAGCTGATGTATTACATTTTCCTTATTTATTTGCAGATGAACCTGCTGACTTGATTGGTCTTCAAACGTTGGCTCTTGTTTCTGCAATGGAATTTGGTAAATGTTAAATGCATATCTGGTTCTGTACATACTTGTGTGAAATGACAAAATATATTGAAGTACAATGAGTAATTAATTTAGTAACATTGCATCACTTGTCAAACAACATCCCATTTGCATGCTGAATTATTGTACAATATTGCTTTGTTAGAGATGATAATTTCAAGAAAACTTTACTGCTGAAATCATTCCTAGAAATATTTATACTGAAATCCTAATGTAGAATATTAATCAATTTTGTATTCTTCAATTTCAGATGAAACAATCAATTTTACATTCTTCAATTTCAGCTGAAACAACAGATCACTACTTTTGTCTTATTTCCCTTCCTATTTCCCTTGTTTCTTTAATCTTTGGAAGAATGTTACTCTCTCTCTCTCTCTCTCTCTCTCTCTCTCTCTCTCTCTCTCTCTCTCACTCACTCACACACACACACACAAGCATGCAGGTGCATGTGCACACACATACACACATGATGTTATGAGTAAAAGGGACGAGGAGGATGTGTAAGGGATATGTTATCAAGTGGACTGTGATATCTACTTCATGTATTTGATATTTTGACGTTGCATATTGGGTAAATATTAAATGTTCTCCTGCATTTTCTTATGGTTCCATTTTGCATTTTGTTTCTGCATTGATTTTTTCTATGAAGTTTTTGCTTCTCTAAATGATTGTAAGCAGATATTGGCAAACTGGTTATTTTCTTTTATTAATATAAAAGGATTACAATCTATTTTGACATACTTTATGCTTTGGTCTGCGCTGCATATAGGTCTTAGTTTGTTGTAGCTGAGGTGCTATTCCTTTTCATATGCGCTTAAAATATAAATCCTTCTTTTTTCCCTTTTAATGTTTGTTTTAGAATCATCTTCCCTGTTGGATGACGAAAGAACCACACAAACCGGGGACGACAAGAGTAGCATACCTGAATCTGCATCTACTAGTCATCATAGAGATAAAACTAAATTCTCAAGGCAGAAAGAAAAGGCAACCAGTGAAGTTGAGGGTGCAACCTCAAGAAAATCTAAGCTCGGAAGATATCCACAAAGTTCTGCTAAATCAGTCTCTGAAGCAAATAAACGGCCTCAGTCCATCAGCAATGATATGCTGAAAAGAAAACGCAAGGCTTTGGTAGCAAAGGTATACCCATTTGTTCATGTAACTCTTTCATTCATTCATTCATTAATACCTGTTAGCATGCTTTGATTTATTGGTTGAATTTCCCTTGCAATTTTGATACACAACTGTTATTGATTGCTTTGGTTTAGGTGTATTCATCAGGTCCCAGCTAATGAAAGTTTAGTTTTTTCCCTCTACATAAATGGACATGTGAATGCTTGAAGGCATAAACATGTTTGGAATTTGTTAGATACTAGTGTCGCTGGTTATTCCTTGCTCTTTCTTTTTCTCTTTGGTCATAATTGGTGTTTGACTCCATTCCATATGAACCCTGGCACAGGTTCTGGATGAAGAGGAGAATACATCTGTGGTTAAAGGAAAACACAGTGCTCAAATTTCTTCTCCTTCAAAACAATTGAAATCATTAAAATTGCCAGATGGTTCTTTCAGTGGTGATCAGAAAACTATATCAAATGATCTAGCAACGTCAACTGAACAAGTTCCTGTTGCAAGCCAAGTTATCTTACCAACCAGAAAAACAAGTAGACGCAAGATGGATCTAAAGAGAGCAATGATTCCAAAGGTGAACATTCTGAAGAATCAAATTAGTAAATACTCCATCTCCCTACAAGATGGAGCAACCCATCTAAAGGTGAAGTCCTCCATGTGTAATTCTATTTATCATAGTTTACCAATTATTAGAGTCTCATTTACAGATGTTCTTATTGGTTTCTGGAATTACAGGACAAGCTTTCTTGTATAGTATCATCTCCTATGGTTCGCAGATGGTGTACATATGAATGGTTTTACAGTGCAGTTGACTACCCTTGGTTTTCTAGAAGGGAGTTTGTTGAATATTTGAATCATGTTGGACTTGGGCACATTCCAAGGCTGACTCGAGTAGAATGGGGTGTCATAAGAAGGTGTGTTTTGTTTTTCAATCTCTGTCAAGCATATTATAGCTACATTCATGGAGCGTAAACTAATGTAACTTTCTTCTTTATGCAGTTCTCTTGGCAAACCTCGGAGGTTTTCTGAGCGTTTTTTACACGACGAAAGAGAGAAACTCCAGCAATATAGAGAATCTGTGAGAAAACATTATTTGGAGCTTCGTACTGGTTTAAGGGAAGGACTTCCAACAGATTTAGCAAGACCTTTATCAGTTGGACAGCGAGTAATTGCTATTCATCCCAAAACAAGAGAACTTCATGATGGAAGTGTGCTCACCGTGGATCATGACCGGTGCAGGGTTCAGTTTGACCATGCTGAGTTAGGAGTTGAATTTGTCAAGGTAATTGCATTCTTGAATTTATGTGTTATATTTCTTACTTTCATGTGTTGTTTACAGTTTTTCAGATTTTGTTATTTGTGTTTTGCTTTTTTCAGTGGCATAAATAGTTTGCATTTGAAAATATCTTTTGGAAGTTGGAACAATGTGAAAGACTTGAATATTCTATTAAGTTTTGGTAGAATTTTCTTATGCTGTGCTGATTCAGAAATTGGCTTCAAATGTCATGCTCATAGTTCATTGGTTTGTAAAATAACAAGCAGCAATCAGTTTGGTTGCCCTCTATGAATTGTGCCCCAGAAACCTTACGACATCCTAGTTTATCAAGTGAAAAATGATCAATTTTCATAGTAGTTTGCTGTAATGCCAAGAGTATTATTGACTACAAAGATGAGTGGTTGTAGCCCGTAACATGGGTCATACTGGTTCTGCTGCAAGTCATTGGTTACTCAATTTCTGGTTAGTACTTATGACTTATTGGCTGGGATTATAAAGCTTTAATGGTCTTTAATCCTCCTGATGTATGAGCTTTTGTGCTTCTATAAGCTATTTGTAATTGTTAGGCAGTTAAGAGCTATTAAATTACTTTTATTTTTTTGGGAAGTGTAATTTAGCAAATTTCATGTCCTAATTGTTAATGAACTGTCTCCAAACAGTCTTGTTTAGTTAAGTAAAATTTCTTCTTAAGAATTTATCTGAATTTTGCTATTGGTTTGTTTCCAACTTGTGCCTTTCTTCTACTTTTCCTCTCATGATTCAGTCGCTAATGATTCATCCATTTTGTTCCCAAGTCATGTTGAGAAGGAAATATATTTTCTGCAGAATTTATTCTAGGAATAGACATCTCCTCCATTTATTTTTTTCCTTTAAAAACTAGCACAGTCGTCTCTCCTACTTCAGAACAATGACAATAAATATTTTACTGTAGGATATAGATTGCATGCCTTCAAATCCGCTGGATAACATGCCAGAAGCTCTTAGGAGACAGAAAACCTCTGTTCTGCCCAAGGAACTGCCAGTGAATGGGAAGTCAAACAATGGAGAGTTCACTGCAATTGAAAAACTAAGGAATGCAGAGAGTCCCATGAATGCTTTGATGAAGCAGGCACAAGTAAGAATAGCTATCCATTAAACTTCAGAATAACGGTATTACAAAATTTGTTATTTTCAAGTAATATGATTACTTTTATTCAGGTTGAGGCAAACCATGCCAACCTTCTTGCCAAGGCAACATTCACTGACATTGTCAATGCACAAGGAGCCTGTGGTCAACCTTCTAGGGTATCACAGATCCAACTGAAGGAATATGATATTCGAGCTCTGTCTGAGCTGAATTGTGCTCTTGATAAAAAGGTACAAGATGCAGCTATATGCAACCTGCTATATTCAATTGAACAACCTGCAATACTTGTGATGCTCAGTTATGGCACAGATGGTTGTCACTGTCTGCCATTTTACAGGGAGGATTTGCTTTTCTTTGGTCTATGATTTAATTCTGCAACACTTCCGGTTCTGGCTCAATGTTCCTTCCATTTTCAGACTGTCCTCATTATTGTCTTTTGGGATTTGGATTGTAAATTACACACCACCGATTAAGCTGGCTAGGCATTTCCTTTGGAAGAGCACAACATAAAATCATAATGTGCACTCACCATTTTGGTCTCCTGGCTTTTGCAGTGCTAGCATTTTTATCCTTAATACTTGATTCAACACCGTACTTCTTCATGATCTTGTATACAAATGGAGTTGCCTTGGATTTGCATCAAGTTTGTGACCATATTTTCCCCTGTTTTATAATTATAGGAATTGTGGTTGGTGTTGCTTAAAAACACAAATAATGATGTAATGGAAAACCCAAAAAATGGAGATAACTCTTTAAAAGATTCTGAACCTTTCAAGAAGCACTTGGGCACGGTACTTGTACAACTAAAGGAAGCCAGTGGCCAGTCATGTGCCTTGCTTATATTTGCACTCACGCTGTATATGATTTGCATGTTCACTTTCAGATTTATGTGCTGCAATCTTGCTTCAACCTCTAATCACTTTGTATATCTGACAGGCCTCTTCTGCTTTACTCAATTTGAGGCAGCTTAATACTTATCCTGGAAACAATGTGCCTGCTTGGCTGAAACCTCCAGCCAATTCCTGTTTCTCTGGTATGGTAAGACCGCAAAGTTCTTGTGTTTCTCAAGATTCAGGATCTGCTGTTCTCGAGATTGTTAGAGGGTTGAGATTAAAGGCACATATTATGGTAGATGCTGCTATGCAGGTATTCACATTCAGTCTTCTTGCTCTCCTCACTCTTCCATGCCTGCACACCGATCTGAAATGTGTTTGCAGAAATTCTGAACGTAATCATTTTTTAATTCTGCTATTACTGATGAAAGTGGTTCTATGATCCCTTAATCATGACCATCCATTTAATCTTGAAAACAAAATTCTGTGGTTCTCATACATTATATCAATATAAGATTGATGGTTCTTCCATTTCTCTGCAACACATTATATACTCGTTGGTGATTGGTGCTGCAGACTGAGCCTGTTACACAACCCATTAGATGGAACTCAGCAATTCCTAAGTTGGGCCTGTTGGGAACTTTTTTAAAAAAATATATATTAAATTTTGAGCGAACTCTTGTTCAAGTCCTCTTAGATACTTATCTGGAGGTTCATTGTCTTATATCTGCTGGTTGCTAGTAATATATCTAGCTTGATGTTCTCTTCATTATAGAATTAACCAGAGGCATGCATCCATTATCTAGTTATCACTTAGTGATGCAATAACTATTGCAGGCAATTTCATCCATAAAAGAAGGGGAAGATGCCTTTGCGAGAATTGGAGAGGCATTAGATTCTATGGATAGAAGTCATTTGGGATCAGAATCTAGGGCACAAATGATCAGGTCCCAGGAGGAGGCCAATACCGGTTTAGGCCTTCAAAATCAGTTGATTCCCAGCACACCAGAGCCTCAGGTTAACTGCAATGTATCTGGGCCTCAATCAAATGACTCTGAAAAAATTGAGACAGCAATTCCTTCAGAGCTTATATCATCATGTGTCGCTGCTTTGCTCATGATACAGGTAACTTGGACATTTTGTACCACCGTGCTCTCTCTTGGATGGAAAATGTTCACTCCCGTTGATTTCCTATAATATCATGCTCATCATGTTTTAATAATACGCAGACATGCACTGAACGACAGTATCCCCCATCTGATGTGGCCCAGATAATTGATTCTGCTGTTACTAGCTTGCATCCATGCTGTCCACAAAATCTGCCAATATATAGAGAGATACAAATGTGCATGGGAAGAATAAAGACGCAAATACTGGCTCTAATACCAACATGAAACTGCTGCGCTCTACTGTACCCTACCACCAACCCCTTGTATATATGCTGTTGGAATCTTGGTTTCAGCTTCATTTCCCAGGATCCACTAACCCCTATTCAGCATTAAATTTTTTTAGGTTACTGCTAATAGTGATCATTAATCATGAGTTAATAATATTTCTACAAGCTAGTGTAGTTCTTCCCCCCCTCTATTTATCTATCTAATTATTCCCCCGCTTAACTAGAATGATGTCATCTTCAATGAGGAAATTTTGTTTTTTTTAATCGTTTCATTCGATCAAAGAGAATAGAAATTGTTTCTAGAATTGCTGTTTAATGCAGAGAATTTTCTTGAGAATTTGTTCTTCTCATGATCCACTGGTAGAACACATCCTACATGGTGGTTTGTGCATGGACTGCCGCCACATAATGAACTGCACCGTCTCATAATTATAGGGAGATCAAGTAATTTGAATGATAAGGCTTGCAGCAACGTAGTTTTCTTGCAAAGCCGGCCTTATAATTACGGCCAACAGTACTGTTTTTCATCATACGTCAGGTCAGCTTTATAATGATGTTTTGGAAAAAAAATTTAAAATTGAAATTGGGTTATCCGGTTTGGTCTGTCAGTTTGTGTTTAAAAAGGTTAACTTTCAAACAGGTTTAAAATAAAATCTAAGGCTAGGCTTTGATTCAATCGGCAAGGCCGGCCGAGCTAAACAAGGTTCAAAATAATAAGTCTTCCGTTAAGAGATCTGCATACCGTAATGATGAATGCTAGATTCTTCCATTGATAAATTTCCCATCCGATCAACTTTTTCCCTCGTACCTTGTCTTTGTTAGTTAGTCCAAGGAATGTTTTCTCAGAAGCTGTGGTAAAATGAAGATGAAGCTCTTCATTTTCATTTTTCTATCACCATAATCGGCCAAGTCAATCCCTCGTCTCAGGCTAGAGACCCCTCAATCCATGTTACTGTCCTCACTAATATGTTATTCACTTTCAAGCTGAATTTTTCGGTCTAAACCGGTTTAAAAAAACTAATCATATTATTCATATTAATGAAATTTAGTAGCATCGAGAAGAAAATATGATAAGAGTTGTTAATTAGTTATTCCATAAGAACAAAATATGCTAATGATATCGATAGAATAATATCTTAATATCAAATGAGAATTGATCCATAAAAAGATGACGTTCAAAATCATTTTACTCTTGTTGTGATTTTCAAGATGAAAAATACATATTGTAAAGAAGTCAATGTCTAAATTTTATGTGTCAAAAAAAATGCCACGAAAATTATTATCTATTATTGTTATTATTGTCGTTATTACCTTTTATATTTATATGTACATGTTTTTTGTTATTTTCATGTTCATCGAGATCATGTGAAGAGTGATCTTAGTTTAAGTATCTTTTGCTATGTAATTATGTTGTCATTCAAGACAATTATTTTCTAAACTTAAAATATAATATTAATATGTAAATTCGGTTGTATGACTGTAATCTAATAATGTAATTCTAAGTATCTACTTTAACCATGCATGTTTATAGTTGAAATTGAATCTTTCACTTGAATTTCATTATATAATATTATTACACATGATATAGTTTATGCAATTATATAATATTATTACACATGATATAGTTTATGCAATGATAATATATAACAATTGAATTATGCATTGTTTTTTTTTTTGTAAACTTGAATTTTGTAATATTATTGAATAAAATGTGTTATGTTGATGATGATGAGTTTGATTGAGATCCATGATGATTGGATCGGGTTGTGAAATGACATAGAAAGTGTAAATATGATATTGTTGATAACTTGAAACCTCGGAGAAACTCTGTTGAATTTCAATTGATTTTTTTTTAAAAAATTCCTGAAATTTATAGTTACATGTTACCATTTTTTTATTATTTCCCAACTCTTTTTTATTATTAATTTTTAAAAATATAAAAAGTTGAACATAATACTAAACTTAACCTGTGTTGGTCCCTGCCCCAAGGAGACTTATAAACTTATTCCTGACCTTATTCTAGATTTAAAAACTTCATGTTAGGCTAATGTTGATTTTTAAATTTGACCTGAAATTCAAGTTTTTAAAATATGATACTAACTTGAAGAAAACATGTCAATTTATTATTAAATTTATTTTTAGATTAAAAATATCACTTTAGGAACATATTAATTCCTAAAAACTAGAAAATATATTGAACTAATTGTTAAAATCCAAGCGCAATGAAAAAAAAATTGATGTTAAGAGCAGCTCCAATCGAGCAGCTAAATGAAAAGCCAAACGTCATTTGCCTTTTATTTCTTCACTGTTTGCATTCCAACATAGAAGCTAAACAAATAGCTAAAATGGCTATTTGTTTTCTTAACAGCCATTTCTACATTTAACTGTAGAAATGGCCAAAATGATAGCTGTTAGCCAACGACTATTTTTATAGCCGTTGGCCAACAATTTTTTTTTTAATATAGAAGAAATTTTCTATAAATACATGAAGAAAAAACTTGTAGTTTTAAATTTTTATATTGTGCCTCACCCTTCTCTCAAATTTTAAAAAATAAGAATAAATTATTCTCATGGATTATGAGCTTCCATTATATTTGCGATCCGAAAAAAAAAATGACGACTCATCCTAAATCTTCTTCGAAATTGACTTTCAGTGAATTTAGGATTTTCTGCAAAATAATCATTATATAACCTTAACTCACATTCCTTTCTATTACGATTGACAATATTGTGACCAGAAATAGAGCCACGATACCCTGTTCTTCGCCCTTGATTATTCGATTCTTCTTCAGCAACCACAACAGTAGCAACTTGAAAAGCCAACACAGGAGTGTCATCATCAAAATCAAAAGCATCATAAAAATTAAAATTAGAATGATTCATGATGAATTTTAATGAAATATAACAAAGATTGGAGAGAAGAAAATAATGATAAAAAAATGTTAAGATATATGAGAATATTTATAGATGGACTATTTTTTCGAATTGTAAAATCTTAGAATGTTGACGGTAATTTTTTCAAAATTTAAAATTTTAAAATTTAAAATGTTGGCGGTTATTTTTTTAAAATTTTAAATGTTGGCAGCTATGTTGGCGGTTATTTTTTCAAAATTTGAATTTGAATTTACTTTTAAAAAATTAAATTTTTAACAATAACATATAAAACTTAAAATTAAAAATATTCATATAAATAAATTTTAAATTATATTTTTTAACTTTCATATTACTTCATTAATTTTATATTACTTTTATAAATTACTCATATTAATTATATAATTAATAACATCATAATTATATTATATATAAAATATCTAGATTAGTTATATAATTATATTAAAATTAATTTAACAAGAAATATATTAAAATATAAAAGGCTTTTCTAAATAGCTTTTTATTATTTGAATGTATATAATTCAAAAAGTTATATTTACATTATTTAAAAAGCTATTTTTTTTATTTGGCTCTTCAATATAGCATTTCTCATTAGATATGCTCTAACTTCATCGAAAACGCATTAATGTTATTTTTCAATTCTTTTTTAAAAACAAATATTTATAAATTCGTGTATACGTCAAAAAATATTTATAAGCTCATGAATATGAACACTGAAGCACCGTAAAAATACCTCAGATCTTTTAGAACAAAAACCCCAGATCTTGTAGATGTACAGGTAATTCCACGTCATTTTTGCTGGTGTGCAAATATTAAAAGAAAGTGCAAAAACTTCACTTTTTGATCATACTTGATAACAAAATTTTTTTTTTCTCTTGCTTCTTGTGCCAGGTGATTTTTAGCTACTCACTTGTTCACTAACAGCAGTAAATCTACTGTTCCTCTCCAGTGCGACCATGGGTGAGCCCCCACCATACCCGCAAATTGAACCAACTACCTTCGACCTGATTGCTGTGGGCACTGGTTTAGCAGAATGCATTGTTGCTGCTGCAGCTTCTGCTTCTGGAAAAACTGTCCTTCACCTTGACTCTAACCCATTCTATGGGTCCCATTACTCCTCTCTCTCGGTCCCGGAACTCACATCTTTCCTTATTTCCAATTCTACAGCTTCCTCACCACCATCTTCCACCTCAACCACAACTGACAGCCTTGATTACTCGATTGTAAATCTCACCACTCAGCTGGTATATTCAGATGTTGAGATTTCCTGTTTTTATCCTGAACTATTGGAAGAAAACTTACGGAAGTTCAATTTGGACTTATGTGGACCAAGGGTGTTATTTTGCGCAGACAAGTCAATTGATCTTATGTTAAAATCTGGAGCAAGTAATTATGTGGAGTTCAAGAGTATTGATGCCAGTTTTGTTGGTGATGGGAATGGAAAGTTATGGAATGTGCCAGATTCCAGAGCTGCCATATTTAAGGATAAGAGTTTGACTCTGATGGAAAAGAATCAGTTGATGAGGTTTTTCAAGCTGGTGCAAGGGCACTTGGATGCCACAGTGGCGGCGGGTTCTTCTGGAAATGATGGGATTGGGAATAGGAATGATGAAGAGGAAGGTAAGACGAAGATTTCAGATGAGGATTTGGAGAGGCCATTTGTTGAGTACTTGTCAAAAATGCGGTTGCCTCCAAAGATTAGATCGTACAGACTGCTGTTGCCTTTCTCTATCAGTTAGCAAGAGTTTATTTATTATTTGTGCGTTTTGTTTCCCTGTTTGGTCTAAAGTTTACTGGATTTTGGTTATCTCTGCTTGTCTGCAGGATTATTCTGTATGCTATAGCTATGGCAGATTATGATCAAGATGACATGGGGGTTTGCCAAAATTTGCTCAAGACTAAAGATGGAATAGATCGTTTGGCTCTATACCAGTCATCAGTTGGGAGGTTAATTCTTGTTTATTCTGTTTTATAGTTAATCTGTTATTCTCTGGTTTAAAATTTGGGTGGGTGCTATAGAGCTGCACTTGCGACTTGTATGATATCTTGATCAGAAACACATATTGCGTTAACTACAAGATTGTATTATTTTTCCTTCCAGTATTGAACACCACAGAAAGTGTAGGGTAGGAGCAGATAAAGAGCGAAAAAATGTTTTGAGTTCTAGTTCTGTACTGGCAACTAAAAATCTAACCTTGATTTATGGCTTGGAATGTTGTATTAGTTAAGCAATTTACATCGATTTGCTTTAAGTTTGTTGTTTATAATTCTTACTCCTTTCAGGTTTACAAATGCTTCCGGGGCCCTAATTTATCCCATTTATGGTCAAGGGGAACTGCCACAAGCCTTTAGCCGCCGCTCTGCTGTCAAAGGTTGCATTTACGTAAGTTCACTGAAAGAAACTGTGGCTTCTTTCTCTTGGTGAAATATGAACTATCATTTTTGGTTAATAGTTAAATCTGATATATTTTCTTTTGTCCATGTGTTGTGTAAGTAACTTGTTCCTAAATGTGATTGACACTGTTTGATCTGTTCTGCTGCTTTAGATACTTGGGTGTTATTTGATTTTCACAAGAATGGTCACAGGTGTACTTGTGCTATTTTTTCCTTATATTTTGCGGGAACATAAAAAAATTGCAAATAATGTTTACCCATCATACTATAGAAATTTGTTATAAAGTGGACTAAAACAGTTGCTTTGTCAAGCTAACATACTCACTTGCTTTTGAGACTTCTGTCATACAGGTTCTACGAATGCCAGTGACTGCGTTACTTATGGAAAAGGTGCTAAAATATGCCTATAATTCGTTTATACATGGATGGCATAAAATGATATAGTCACCTGTTAGGGCAAATGAATTATCCATAACTTTTTTTTCCAGGATAGTGGGAGTTACAAAGGTGTTCGATTGGCTTCTGGCCAGGACATATTTAGCCAGAAGCTGGTTCTGGATCCATCCTTTACACTTGCCTCACCATCAACCTCTCCATCAGATCTTCTGCATGAGAGTTTTAACTTTTTGAGCACCAGAGATGTTAAAGGGAAGGTGGCCAGAGGGATATGCATCACACGAAATTCCTTGAAGCCAGATACGTCAAATCTTCTGGTTGTATACCCCCCTCGATGTAAGATCAGCATATAGTTTCATTTCTGTTCCTTATTGAGTTTATAGGAATCATACGGTTCAAACTTTTTATCCCTTTTGTCTAGCCCTGTACCCTGAGCAGATTACATCAATTCGAGCTCTCCAAATAAGTGGCAACTTGGCTGTTTGTCCTTTGGGCATGTGAGTTACCACCAGCCACTTTCTTTTATGTTTTTACTTTCCTTGACTTCTGATTCTACTGCTGACTACCTGTTAGGTCTGCATTTGTAACATGAGTAATCATGCAAGATCAACATGAAAAATATTAGGGAGACCTTGTCCTTGCTCACCCCATTCCTGGATTTATATTGACTCTTTTGGAGAGAGTTCCAAATAACTAGTACATTTAGAAATACATATATTAACCGTGACAAGTTGGAAAGGTAGCTAGTAGAAATTTCGAATCTCAATTTGTTGTCTTTTGAAACTTTTGTAGTGCTATTGCTATTTATCCTTGGAAGTCCTGCTTCAATCCAAAGATTTTTGAGGTCTAGGATTACATCTAGCCAATGTCTTGTAGATCCTGCTTGGGATGAAAACCATTACAAGGAGATAATAGACATCTAATTATTTATGGTTTTGTTCTTCAAAATGTTTCCACACCCGTAGCATCATTAAGGTGATAATAATGGACGTCTTATTCATTCATTGAGAACTCCTACTTCTCATAGTACAGTAACCCCCTGCCTCTCAAAAGAATATGGGATCCTTGAGTTAACAATTTCTCTGATTATTTGTTTCAGGTTTGTGCTCTATCTTTCAGCTTTGTGTGATGATGCCATTCAAGGGAAGAGGTTACTACATGCAGCTATGAATGCCCTTCTGACTTTTCCTGATTCTGTAAATTCTGAAAGCAGTTCCACAGTTCAGAGTGAGAATACTGAAGAGAAACCCAGTGTCATTTGGAGCGGGTTGTATATTCAGGAGATGTCTACGGTGCTGCATGTCTTGAACTTTTGTCTCTTACTATTAGCATCTCACGTGTGCACACACGCGCCCGCACGTGCTCATGCACACCTGTGGGGGGAGGTTATTAGAACTCATGTTTAGAACTTGCGGGTTAGTTTTATCTTATGTGTTGGTAGTTTCAAGTTAAGCTTACACTAAGTTCACATGTGGGGCTTAATACTTAGGGTGCCTCATCATAAACGCTTAAAGTTACTTCTCTTCTGTCACGTGCCTGCCTATCTGGAGTTTTAGAACCTGATGGCTGCTGCCCTGGTGTTCCCCTCTTCTTCCTCTCTTGAATCTACCTCCCCCCCTTCAATTTATTCTCTAGATTTTATTGAATTTCTTCCTTGCATGTTCCAGCTGCCTCTATTTTCTTCTTCCTGTACTTGTTTTGGGTAGTTGGAGTCCATCAAAGTTGTTTCAGCAGGTCGCTTGAGTCCCTTTAGTTCAACTATGAGCTGTTGCTCAATGATCTCCTGCTTGCTCTTTCTTTTTTCTGCTAGTGTCATCAGTCAAATCAATCCCCAACTCACATTAGAGACCAGCCTCGATTCATTTTAACTTTCTTAACTAGATCCTATGATCATTTTTAAGCTGAATGAATGGATGTGCTTTAATGGTTTCAATAGGTTATATTAACTCTTGCTTGCTTCAATTCCTGTAAATCTATGACCTTGAGTTGGATTGACTTTCTTTTATTAAATGTTGCTTGAGTAAATATGGCGCGTGGTTGCTGTTGCTGTTTTTTTTTTTTTGACCTCCCAGTTTAGTAGCAGTCTAAGCGATGCTTCCTTTTGCTCTGAAATGGCTATCAGGTGTACTGGATTTAAAAAATCTGATACTTTATAACTATTGTTGCTCAGATTTAGTGAAACTCAGAACTGGTGCATGAGATTGATTTTTTACTGTTTGAACACGAAACATGGTGCTGGATGTGTAATTTTTTTGGAAAGTAAGGTATATAAATGTGCATCCATTTAGGTTGATATTGGTATGCCATCTCTTTTGTTTCAGGGTCAATTTGATTCTATCAACTTTGCTCCCATGCCCGATGGAAATCTGAATTACAACGATATATTAGATGCAGCTTTGAAGGTATGTTATCCTCTATTTAACGTTTATGATGCTTCAGGTTCCATTATCCTAAATGCCTAATTTCTGTATATCATCACTTGAGTGTATTCCTGTTTTCTCTTTTATGTCCCATCCAACAAGTTGTTAAATAGGAAAATGAATGTCAGTGATTCAACAACCACAAGCCAATATGCATGCTTACTAGATCACATTGTATACTCACAGATGTCTTTCGTTGATTGTTTCATGATCTCTTTTGTTTCCTCTAGCCCGTTATGTGATTAGACATTGTTGTGTGACACTCAAGAGTTTTTCATTCTTTTTGGCCGACTGAGAATCCAATACTAGTGCTTCTACTTGACAGCTCTTTCAGGAGATGTATCCAAATGAAGAAAATTTCTCAGAGACAACTCCACCTGAGAATTCCGAGGATGATATTGAACTCACTCTAGAGACCTAGATATAATGCTGGACTGGATCAGTTTGCTAATTATGCTGCTGTATTTAATCACTTCCCTATCTCTGCCAGCAATTATCTGGGCATTATGCACCTGGTGCGTGGTAGTTGTGGTTGCATCGAGTGGTTTATGAAGCTCTATGCATATTTGTTAAAGCAGTTGAGGGGAAAACAAATGTGATGCTACCACACACGTTTCCCGTTTTGTGAACTTCAAAAATTCAGAGATGCTTGGCTTTTCAAGCAACTATTTGTTGTAAAACATGAAAAAACTCATCAGAGAGATCACTGTTACATGAAAACTTGATGATAAGAGTTAAAATACTTCTTTGTAAACATGACAAGTGAATCTGTATCAGTGGAAATATGTTGATTTCAACAATTATTAGTTTGCTCGTTATCTTTGTTCTTTGATCCATAGACATCATATCATGCACAGCCTGCCTTGAGATTTAGGTTGTGGTGGCCAATGCATAGCCCTTTAACACAGCACTTTGACTACAGGAAAGCGAAAATCTGGCCAACAGTGCTCACTCGAGTACAGGTATTTTTCATTATCGTGATGTCATATTCATTCTAAAGACCTTCAAATTTGAAAATTTTTTTGTTAGGATTTTATCAGTGGATAAGCCAAGCACCTAACAGAAAAGAAGGGCAGGAACAGCACAAAATAACATGAAAATATGTATACACATAAAAAAGAAAGAAATAAAGAAAAAAAGACAATTTACATATTTTGCTATCTGTTTATGATTGTTCAGCTTTTGTTGTCTGAAAAGCCAAGCCAACTAGTAAAAAGAGAATCATGCAAAGATAATATAAACAATTTTTGTTCTGCTGCTTCATTCAATTCACTCTATCTGCCCAAGTGGGAACTAGGCTGGTGATAGATAAGGAAGGATATTTGGCAAACTGTAATTGGCCAAAGATGTCATACCACCGAAATGACATTGTTTTGTGAATCCAAGGTGTGCAGCATTCCATGAACTTGAAATCCATTCAATGTTGCTTTGCGTATATGCGTTTGTTTTTGTTTCAATCTTGACAAAAGAGAGGACATTGTAGTTTTTCAGGTTCTAGAGCTTTTTAATTACTCCAATTCTGTTCATTGGTCAGGATTTTTTTTTATAGCATCAGACTACTTGAAGATGCACTGATGATACTTAAGTGGGTGCTTTCGTGTAGGAAATTGAGTGTCTAGTTATGATTTGAGAGAATTGTGTAGTTTGCTTTTGACAAGTTCTTGCTCATCCTTTGGAAATGGTTTGAATTTCAATTTATTTGTTCATAAAAGTAAAGAGTGTGATGTAATGAACCAATTTTGAGTGATCCTATAGAATTCTTGTGTTTTAAACTGAGATTATACAATTGAATTTTTAACTTCAAACTTTTCCAAACAAGAAAAATGGCTAGATGAGTTTCACTTGCAACAATTTTTTATGTTCCAAACAAGCTGAAAAAGAAATGTGGAAAAACTCCATTGTTGATGGTACTTGATAAGACTGATTTTTCTTGTTTCCATGTGATTTGGAGCTACTCGATTGCTTATTTGCGGCAGCTAATCTACTGTCCCTCTCATGTGCTTCCATGGGTGAGGTGGCCACTCTACCCACAAATTGAAGCAACCACCTTTGACCTGATTGCCATAGGCACTAGTTTACCACAATGCACTATCGCTGCTACAGCTTCTGCTTGTGGAAAAACTGTCCTACTTGACCCTAGCCCCTCCTTTGGGTCCCATTACACCTCTCTCTCCATCCCCAAACTAGAATTGTTCCTCAATTCCAATTTAAAACAGCCATATTTGTGTGCCATTGTGGTTAAAGGTCATGATTACTAAGATCATAAATCTCATCACTCGGCCCATTTATTCAGATGTTGAGATTTCATGTTTGTTTCTCCTGAATAATTGGAAAACTAGCGAAAGTTCTATTGAGGGTTATGTGTTGAAGACAAGTCTCTTGACCTAACGTCACGATTTCAAGTACACAAGTATAATGAGTTTAAGAGAGTTGATGCAAGTTTTGTTGGTGATGAGAATGGCTAGTTATGCAATGTGCCAGATTCGAGAGCAACTATGCTGACAGATTAGAGATTGAATTCATTGGAGAAGAATCAATTAATGGGGTTTTTTGGATTTTTTTAATTTGGAGCCATTTTATGCCAGATTTTTTAAGCAAAATAACATGAAAGACAAGCAAGCATGAGAGCAAAACCATGCTAGAATCAATAAGCTGAGATCAGAAACTGAAATTGAATCAATCACCAACATTCTAACAACAGCATGGGTTGCCATAGGCAGTTCAATGCACCTTGAACCTCATTTTCTGTTGGCAATAATAAACATGGTGTTTTGTCCATCGGCATGATTTGACTTTATAACAATTTAGGTTAAATGGGGGAGAAATGGAAGACTCACAATTTACAAATTCTTTTTTGCTCTTTGAATTTCCTATCCTAAAAAAGAAAAAGTGTGGGGGTCAGAATCATGGGGCCCTTCCAACCTAAGAGAACAATGAGTGAAGACTGGTCCTCTCCAATGTCACCACAGCATGCAAATTGCTTAACATCTAAGCTATATCCCCAGCAGGAAACTGAAGACATCACTCAGTGAGATAACCCCTTCTACACGCTTGCTGCCAGCTTCCACAATCAAAAGCCTCCTAACCCCTGAAAAGACCACGCAACAAAGCAATTAGAAAACGTGTTACTAGTCCAGACCCCGAGGTCAGAACTACTTATGGTGAAAAAGTCGATGTAGAAAAAAAATCATATTGCTGTAAGAGTACCAGGATTTGCCAAACGCTCCATCACTTTGTGTAGAGAATCAGTCCGCAAACACATCTGACATCTCTGTCCATTGTAGAATGCATTTGAAGAATTTGCATTCTGACCCAATTGCAGAGCCTAAAAGGGTATGAACGAGCAGATCAATACAGTAGTTCATGCCATGCATGTTTTATTCAAAAATGCAGTTTACTTAATCACTTCCAGTCATTTATCTTCTCCTGATTTAGTTGAAGGTATTTATTGTTTCACAAATGGAGATTCATGTACAGAGCTGCGGATTGGTTCAGACCATTGCAAGAATGTGCATGCAACTGCATGTAAATAGAGCTCAAAGTAATCAAAACTAATTACCTGATGAATACTTATTTCATCGAGATGAATTTGTGCATAGGCTTTATCTTTTGCCAAAGCAGTGATATCACTGTCAAGGAAACAACAAATTTAAGTCACAGTTGGCTTAACCTGCAATTCAACAATAACAAAGATCCAAAACATGCAAGCACATGCACTCACAGATGCACAAGTTACCTTCGAGAATATACATCCAGCAGTGAATCATTATCATTTACAATTGGTATTGAACTGACATTGGCTGTATCAGGAAGGTATTATAGCACAAGGTTAGGAGAGGTTAGAGAAGATCGATCAGCAATATGCACACTCAAAAACAGATAGAAGAGGACAGTTGTAGCTTGTGGTAATCTTTTGAAGTGTGAATTACCTTGAGCCAACAAAGACAGAGCAGCGCCAAGAGAAGCATTTGGTCTCAACATTGCAAATGGCCGTCTGTTTGGTTCCCCAATTTTTGGAACCCATGTACCCAAAGGAATTGAACAAATTGGCTGTTGAAGAATGGGTAAGGAGCCAGCAGAATGTCTGAAATACCTGCATATACCTGACAATTAGGTCCACGTGTTAGCAACAAGTTATACATCCTCAAGCATCAAACCAAGAAAGCTTACATTTTAGTATTCCAGACAGGGAAGCAAGATGAAGTAGCTGCGGAAATGAGCCATCCTGAGAAGCAGAATGAATAATGGGAACTGTTGATACGCTGTTTTGCAAAATTTTCAAAGAAACATCTTTCATCGAATCATATGGCCCTGCCTGCAAATTAAACAAGTGGTGGATAATAATTACTGACATAGCAGATTGCAACACCAGAATAAGAAATCAATAAAACTAGAGAAATGGTTCTACATCTGAAGCAGCTCATTTGCACCATCTGATTCACAAAATTCAATACAGGTGACTTCAAGCAGCATTGCCCTAATCTAAAAGGAGCATTTCAACCCATTTGCTGTTGCAGACCATATGGAACCAAGTAAGGTGCTAAAAGAATTCAACATTGAAAATAAAAATTATTTTCCAAGCAACCATTTCCCCAAGTGTGTTTGTCATTCTACCATCCTAAGTTTAGAGATGATTGTGCCCATAAGAGCAAGATATACAATCATACATGCAAAGCCCAACATGTAAGATACTCAAATAAATGACAAATAATGGCTAGGAGATTCTTTTGGATTCTAAAGAATCTTAGCAAGGCATCAGAAGAAACACTAACATGGATCAGATGTTTAGAGTATGCTCTCCCACTACCATCAATCTGTCTGTTGAGATGCATTTTTCCTTCCTTCCAAGCAGATATAGTATGTGTCTCTAATTCTTCCTCCGTCAGATTAGATCCATGAGTTCCAAGCTGAAATTGCGAGGTTCATAAATGTTAAACAACTGAGAGACACAAATGCCAAACATGTACAATAGCAAAACAGTTAAATATACTCTAGGAACTTAACTAGTCCTTCATTTCTTACATAGACAAATGTAAAAGAATAAGCACATTAACAATACATCCAAAGACAACGTCCTTAATTTACAATGCCTGCATGTGCTTGTGTACATCCACATGAATGCACATGTTTTGTGATACCTTTGAAAACATGCAATTGAAGACATGTAGAAATGTAAGAGCACAAGTACATACACTCTAGGAACTTAACTAGTCCTTCATTTCTTACAAAGACAAAGGTAAAAACACAAGTAGATTAACAACAATTACAAAGACAGATCCTTAATTTAAAATGAATGCACATATTTTGTGATACCTTTGAAAACATGCAATTGAAAACACAAGACAGACTTTAGTGATCATGCACAAAATGAAGACATCAGAAAACTAATAAGCATGTAAATGTAACCATTTTTCTTTAAAGCCTATGTTACGATTGCTTAGTAGTGTGGGATTGTGATGCAAATGACTTGATTTCTTGGAGAGTTTTTGCAGGCAGCCAAGTCAAAATTCAATTTCTTCAGTTATTTCTCTTAGCAAAACAAAAATAGGTTTCTTGTAATTGATAAGAAAATGTACATCAATTCATTTGCCAAAACTCATGATGAATCTAATCAGCACTAAAACAGACAATGCAGCTAAAGAAGAAAATAGCACTAGCAGTTACTGTTTTTCCTGCGAATTGTATCTTCCAATCCTAAGTGTTTATTTTTGGTATTTATATAACAACCATAAGCCCTAGAGGGAACGCAGACTTAATTAAGTTATCAGTCTAGTCCCTTATCTACGCACAACATTTTTTCTCTTCAGTATATTGCAATTTCACTTAAAATCATCATGGATCATATTAGCATTGGAAAAGAAGTGCCAAAATACACACCTCCCTCAGAATCAAGATGAAGTCCAATGCAGTAAGCACTCCAACAAACTGGCCCTTGCAAAAGTCCCAGAGAGGAGCCATAGGGATGCCCTAAAATTGGCTCAAGTCAGCAAGAGAAATCTGAGCTACTATTCAACTACTATAAATGTAGCAGTAGCATATTGAATCGACAGAAAAGCCCATTGGGCCAATAGTTCCAGAAATCATTATAAAATAGAAAAATAAGTTATACAATATGCCTAGGTACAAAGGATTAGTTTCACATTCATTAGCAAGAACATTAACTTGCTGCATGTTTTCAGCTTATGTCTGTCCGTGTTTGCATGCATAGTGGAGATTCACCTGTTCATAGAGAATATGAAAGGCTTGCTTCACAGGTAGAGAAACATCCAAGGCAATAACCTGAAAAGTAAGACAGAACAAGGAACAGATGAACCTCCTGGTTATGGTTGAAAACATAGAGAATGAGAGTACAATTAGTTCCTGAAGAAGGTAAAGCATTCAAACCTTGCCTGACTCTGGAAGCAGCTCGTATGCAGTATGTGTGGACAAGAAAGCAGAAATACGATGACGAGAGACCTCCAACTCAGTTGCTGATATCCCTTGGATTACTTCCTGTAAAGTACGAACTAACAGAGTGACCAACTCTGCCCCAAAAGAATACACAGGAAGCATCTAGCATAAAATAATTAATAATCTCAACAAGATTCGTCGCCTTTTCTGTTTCATGATTTCAAGAGATGAACAAACTTAAGCAGCTCAATGTCATACTCATTCCCAAATTTGCCATTTGGTCCTTTCCCCCAGGTTAAAATATTCTCAATTCACAAATTTGCTATTCTGCTTCATTTCCAGCTCCAACCTATTTTTCTCTTGTAATAACCCCAGAAAGGAAGTTTAAAGAAGTCTTTTCAGGTAAAAAAAAACAAGGAGGGCTGAAAAAGAAACAAGGGGGGTAACAGTTGCTGTTTCTTTATTTAAGATGATTCATCTGCCTCATTTTATCTACTTTGGGCCTCCCTACTGATATGTTTACATTCCCCTGAGGCAATACAAAAATAATCCATACATGCAATTCTGAATTGAATCTTGTCTATGAAGAACAAACAAGAGATGCAACAGCACGGATGAAACACAACATGGATGCACATAAACGGAGGTCTAAGATTGAGAAGGTGCAATAGCTGCTAAAATTCAAAGAAAAAATGGCTACTCCCAAGCATTGCCACGAGGATGGTGCTTAGAAAATAAGAACACACACTATGAGATACAACAGCCAAGTATCTGGGCTTAAAAACTGGTCTGAAAGCGACTGTTAATGTCAAAGCTGAAATGTATCTTACCGGGCAAACAGAAACATCATCCAGCTCCATGTTGGATCTCCCAGGTGTCTCGGAATTAAGAATTTGTGGAGGATCCTTAGTTAAGACAACAGTATTTACCACCCCATAAGGCCCATCAACAAAAGATAGTTGCTCATCAACCCGCCATTGTCCATCTACACGGAACTTGAACTGTGCAAAAATGACAATGATTTTGAAGGCAGCAGAGATGTTAGAAATACACATTCCTTAATTGTTGATGAGAACATTAGTTAGGGAAAATAGCACACATAGATGCACCAAACAGAGAGCATTTGAACATTCTATCTCATTCCTACAACCATTAACATATTAAAAAGGAGAATGAAGACCCTGCAAAGGTTACAGAAAGCCAAGTTTGTATGGTTCCTTTTTAGCTTAGCCTAAAGCAGATTCAATCTCTTAAAAGACTAAAAAAATAACATTACTAACTTAACTGACTTCTAACATCGAGAGCAATTTGAATATGAGATGTCAATCAAATCAGATTAATCGTCTAAAAACATTCTGAGAAAGCAACAGATAGAGCCAGTCAAAAACCACATGCTAATGCAGAATGCATATGTTGGTGGCCATAAAAACTTGAACAAGCTCAGTTTTCTATTATGACAATAATCTTGATGTCAATGTAAAAGCCAATGGATTATGTCCCAAAAGCTTAACCTTGTGAAGGGAAACGCTGAGAAAACTCCATACTCATGAATCATTTACGTTCCATTGGGATGATTCTCTTCAAAGATGGCTCCTTTCTGAGTGATAGCCTAAGGCCAACTCCACTATAGCTTTCATTGCCATGTTCCATTGTTACATTTTAAAAATAATTTATTGCCTTACATTTCTATTACTCAATTTTAATGGCTTACGAGATCAAAAGGCTCGTAAATTATTATAGATAACTAACAAAGTTATGAAATATCTTTGTATAGCATAAGCACATTGATTAGTGATTAACATAAATTCAAGTTACTTTCCTTTCAACCCTAAAAACTTACATAATTATATAATGCAACAAAAGATTCCCACAAATGCCAACTACAAAGTCATCATCACAGGCATAACAGTTAAACATGCTTAACTAGCTGAGTTGGTTTAACATACCTGATGCAATCCAGGCACTAAGCTAACAACAATTTGAAATACATTAGGGCACCCCTCCACCGGGGACATGGGTAAAAGATCAATCCACCTGCCCAAATTGCAACTCAATTAGACACCCACGTCACACCAAAACACAAACCAAAAAACCCTTGAAGTTATGAAAATAGAACACATTATCAATAACAGAACTAAAAGCCATTTGTAAATTCGCTACCACAAAAAGAATAATATTCTTGGTGATCATCACAAAAATCTGGTCAATTTAGCAACTTACCTAGTAAAGGTACCAAAGATAGAAACTTCTCCCCCTCCATAAGGCCAGACGAAGCGCACCGGAATTACTCCACTATTATCATGGCCAGTACTGGAACCAGAACCAAACATTTTCCGTCCAAAAAATAATTTATATAAATACACTCAATACTTGACACACCACCAATCAACAAAATCCCAATTCTAGCAAAATCACTCCAAGAGAAACCACAACTCAAATAACTATATTTTTCATTTCCCCAGGTCCCAACAAAAACTATAAAATCTAACCAACACCAGCGTGGGATCCTCTACAATTTAGCAGAGGACCCCTTATTGCTTATACATGCAAAATTCAACAAACAGAAGAAATTTAAAACAACACTATAAATTATCAAACCCCAAAAACCCTTAATGTTAATCAACAAAAATGATTAAACTTTAGTACCAAAACTCCACAATTCTCTACATGCAAGCATGAAACACTAACCAAATCAAAATCCCACCACTCTTATCCTCTTTACATCAATGATTCAAACTCAAAAAGTCAACAAATCAAACGGCCACAAAACCCCCCCAAAAAACCAACAAAATCATTCACACAGCATCAACCTCTGATCTGTGTAAAGATTGAAACTTTTTAGCTAAATCGGATTCCGGAGACTAAATTAAGAATACCCGGATGGAGAATTGAACGAGAAAGTAAGGTTTTTGCGGCTAATTTAGAGATTGAATTGAAGGGTTGGAGGGGGGAAAAAAGAGAGGGAAAATCCCTAATTTTGATAAAGAAAAATTGGCATTGTTGGATCTCAAAAAATAAAAGATGGGTTTTTTCATTTATCCATTTTCATTTATATTTTTTGTGGTGAAATTTTGGAGTGAAGAGAGAATCTATCTGGTGATTGAAGAACAGAAGCAGAACATAAGCTCTCTCGCACACAAAAACAAAATAAAGCAGAAAGAAAGCGATGAGTTGCAATAATAGTAATATTTAATGATTGCGGTAAAATCTACAGGGAATTAATGGTTAAAAAATAATTTAATATGTGTGGGTATTTGTCATTTTGTGATTGTGTCTTTTCTTATTCTCCCTGGTTATTAAACAAGGCGGGCCTGCCGGGTAGGCCTACATATACATAAAAAAAATAGAGAAAGAATTTATTCAATGTAACCTAACTAAAAACTTTGATTCACATTAGAAATTTAGTTAAATTAAATCAATTATATATATATATATATATATATATATATATATATTTTAAAAAAATAATATTATTTTATTTTTTAAAAAAAATTAAATTAACTTGCGTTAATTATTAAAATGGATCTCCTAGCTGCATTTAATAATTATACTTATTATATATCCATTGAGATATGGTTCATGCTTGAGAATTGTTATTACACACCACCTATCTAGATGATACCTAGAATTCGATCAACATTATTACCTAACTCTAGACGAGTTGCAAAAAAAATATAGTAAGAGTTGAAATGTTTTTACTTGTTTTTTGAGAAAAAAAAACAATATTATTTTATTTAAAATTATCAAATGAAATAAAATCATTTTAGTACATTCAAGTTAATGTAAATTAATATATTAAATTTATAATTTGAATCATGAGCCGAATAACTTTGATTTAAGGTTTTAAATACTCTTCATATAAGTTTTCTTTATTAAAACTAAATATTTTCTTGATTTGGTATTAGATTAGTTATCCACACTTGAGTTTTACGTTGATCAAGATTTTTTTTCTCACAACATCTAATTGAATACGAGCTAAGGATGATAACATTGAAAACATATAAAAAGCATATTAATTAGGGATATAAGTTTACTACGCACGTGGAATTACATATGCTACCATCGCCAATCTATCAAAATACCTAATAAATTTCTTTCCATTGCAGCTTCAGCATATGCTCTGCATTTGAGCCCCTTCAAAGTGCAAGAAATTTATGATATCGTGAAGGAAGGAGAGTTCTTGAAACCCGTCGAATTTGTTTGAATGCTTGTAATTAGAAAAAGGGGGAAGGGGATTGAATTGACTCCCAATCCCATGCTTGAGACTTCAAGGTCTCAGATTCAAATTATAAAAAAAAATTCCCCTTGATTTATCAGGGATAAGGAAGGTTGTTTCGTTGCACGCGCGCGAGCGTGTAGTTTAAAAAACATACTAAATTTTTTATACATGTTTTTATGTTTTTTTATAGGAATTCCATTTTAGTCTTGTACCGCTTCCTTATCATTATGATAGATTCTATTTTTTTATTTAAAAAAAATATTAAATTATTGGTTTTTTAGTCTTTTCAAGTTTTTTCATGGTTTAAATGTGTTAATTTTAAAAAATTATTTTGGTTTATTTTTAATTTTAAAAAATCCCTATTCCATACCCAGACAAGTTCATGGTGTAAGTATGAACAAATTCTGACGGGCCCTCGGCTAAAACATATTGAAAAATAATTTACAAAAGTTTATTCATTAACGAGAGATGTGATAAAACATGGGCGTTGATTCTTTTGAGCTGAAGGGTGATTAAGTGATGTGTTAGTGGGCTCATGGGATGAATAAGCAATGATTGGTGGATAACCACCGCATGATTAAAGAGCTCACAAAGGTTTTTTATTTATTTTTTTATTTTTACAAAAAAGTAATGATTAAATAACAAAAAAACACAGAGTGAAGCTATTGTTTTCTTCGATTCATTTTATCCCATTCGCTCGGATGAAAATAAATTATCTGCAATAAGAACATCCAGTTATCTTCCCTTTTTCTTTTAATTAAATATAATTATTAAAATTAATTAAATATAAAACTATTGGATCAATGGCGGAGACAGAGAAGTTAGTAGGGATACCGGTCCTTGTAAGGAAATGTTTTTCCGATCTTTTTTTTAATAATATTTATAATTTTAATAATACAATAACTGAAATTTTAGTTTTTTTTTTGGAATAATTCTTTTAATTTTATTTTACCCTGTATCTGATAGAAGTTGATAAAATTAAAGACTGCACTGTCCACCTCCTGTCTTAAAGGAGTTTTTATTAAGCAATTAGGTCTGGTGGTTAGAAGGCAAGAGGAGACCCTGACGAGGCCCCTCCTGAAGTACGAGATTCCAATTTAATCATTGGACTGAGAGACTTTTTGGCGAGCAATGTCCCTCTTGCAATCATTACATTGAACCTTCATCAATGGTGATTTTACTTTCTCTGTATATTTGAATCCCAATAATAAAAAATTGGTTAAAATTTATTTTTTATTATTTAAAAATATTTTGTTATGTATTTTTAAATTATTGTTGATGTTAAAAATAAATGTTTAAAAATAAAAAATATTATTTTAATATATTTTTAAGTAAAAAACACTTTAAAAAACAACTACTACCACACTTACAAACAACCATTCATCGACAATAAAATCATAATTATTAAGCCAAATTTGTAGATAACCGAAACAAACTCCATTAACTTAATAAATATCTCGATTAATTTAATAGATTAACCTATAATTTAATTAACCTAATCTAAAAACAAGAAGTTAAAAGAAAAATATCATTTTAAATAAAAATAATAAATTTAATTTGATCTTAATAATCTAGGGGTTGACTTCGAATCAAATCTAACTATTGATTACATGATGCTGCTACAGTAACATTGCACAGTGTAAGTTTAGCTCAAGAACATTGTTCATGCATGCATGCATGCATCCCATTCAAGCCAGAAGACATGATTCGAGGGGTACCATCACATCACCTGGTTGATATTCAAGAAGTTAAAGAAACTAAAAAGATTAATTGTCTTGCTAATTACATGCCAGTTCAACCATATCTGCGGATATGCACGCTCACAAGGGTTTTTGTCAAAGCAGGGAGGAAAAAAGGTAAGAGGTTTGTGTACAAGGGTTGGTAGCTTCACCCAAGGTCTTCGAAAGGTTTGAAATTGTAGCTGATGAATTATGATATTCTTCAGTATATTACAAATCAAAGTTCAAATGTTAATGAAACTATAGCATCAAAGAAAAATGTGATTGTCAGCAAGCTCCTAATTTCTCCTGTACAGGTTATCTACTACTCTTTGACTTGCTACCTCTGAGGTTAGCTGTGAAGACAACTGCTTACAAATAGCAATAACACTGTGCATGCAACAACCTAAACATCAAAATAATAATATACCATAACAAAGAAAAACACAAGGGAGGAGAGGAGTGGCGGTGGTGATGATGCATACCATGCCTCTTGCACTAAGAACTGTCATCTTTGAATGCGTTCCTAAGTGCTATCTATAATTTTTGAAAACCTATTTATCTTCATGAACAGCTTGGAGTATCAAAACTTGTGTTCAACCATCCCACAAGTAAACAAAAATTTCCAGAAAAACATGTTTTTTATTAAAATTTAATTTTTTTCTTTAAATTAATTTTTTTTAGTATTTTTAAATTATTTTGATGTTCTAATATCAAAAATAAATTTTAAAAAATAAAAAAAATAATATTTTGATGCATTTCCGAGTGAAAAACACTTTGAAAAGCAACTATTATCACACTTTCAAACACCTCTTTAGCCCTCGGTAGCCTTACTCAAGCACTAGCCAAGAGCATGAACATGGAAACTGTGCATCTCCTTGTGAATATATGAAGTGGAGAAGCAGAATATTTTCCTGGCATTAAGATGCTCCCCAGGGCATCAAGGAGTTTTGTGAAGGCTCTCTATTGCAAGGCGTATCAGCCGCGATAGCCCCTCTACATCATGGAAGCCTATATCAAGAACTTTCTTAATGGAAGAAATACCCTCAGTATTGCCTGTCTCTGCAAGAATTATTTCAGCAGCTGCAAAGGCAGCCTGGGATTTCCTTGAGGCTTCCATTGCAAGGTTCACATCTTCTGCCTGCAACCAGTTGCATATAATATAAGCATCGTGCCTAAATTATGGTACTGCGCAAGATGCAGTATAAAAGGAATGCTAGACCGCATCACGAGTAGAGGGGAAAAATATCCAAACAATGAGAAATGAAAGAGAGTGAAATGCCCTATCTACACTGGAGCATCAGGGAATAATGACTCTCCCTGATCATTCCTCCTGGCTATTTTTGAAAGTTGCATCAGCTGTTGCAAATACCAATCGTCTGGATTAAAAGAACAAAAACCAAGATAATTTTTGTTGACACTATTCCAATTTTCTCTACGGACAGAGATGATGGAGAAACTAACATACAAGAAAACCTAGACACGTTTCATATGGCTCCATGAAAGAACTCTCACGAAAATTTGGTGTGGCTCATACCATCTAATTGCATGGTCCTATTAACACCCATGTAATAATTTTTCTGTTGTCTATATGGTAAGATAAAAAAAAGAGGAGTTTACAATGAATGATAAAAAACGAAATGAGAAAAATTCATAATTTTTTTTTTGTTTTTATATGGATTCTGTGGGAGTTTCAGGATTTTTCCATCAAGCGTTGATATCCCATTAAATTAAAATGATTCATGCGCTGCTTTTTGCTTCTGAACAGATGCTACCATTTTGTTCAAATACTTTTTCATGACTGCAGCTACTTTACAAATCGATATGCTACATACAATCACTAAGAAGAAACTGTAAGCAAACAAAAAGGAAATAGTATACTAGAAAAGGTATACTTACAAAATTAAGCAACAGAACAAAGCTGGGCTGGTTTCTAGCAGCAATGATACAAGCTGTAGCTGCTGGAGAACAACCAACATCCTTAGTTATATTTCTATTCTCCACTTTTACTTCACTGTTTAGGTTCTCAACATAAGAGTCAGAAGAAGATGGGGACTCAACTGAGGAACAGAAGAGAAAATGTCAAGCAAAAATTCTGCTCTTTGAATTCTAATGTTGTAAAGATATGACATTGGTATGACGTGTTTTCAAGGATTATATTCATTCAAATATTTTTAGTTTGTTTCGAAACCATGCCCCTTTTTTATTATTTATTATTTACCTGGAGAAACCCTTTTTAATGCTGTTCGCAGTTCATTCAGATCCCTGCTTGCAGTGAGGTCATTGGAATGGACTACCCGCATATATGCCACTTCAATGCATTTGTATGCCAAAAAAGCATATGCCAAGGCATTGAATCTCTCAAATTCAGAAGCACAATATCTGTAGAAGCAGGAAGAATGACATAAACAACATTTTCAAAATTATTCCCTCAACAAAGTATAGGCTTAATCGTAGATGGGAATATGTTCTAGAAAAATGCATAAACTTTCTGACTAGCAATATATGAAAATGTTTATTCCAGAATATGTCCTTTCCAGCTATAAACAGGGAACTTAAAGCCTGATAGCATCCAGTTGTAGCTATACAGATAATATTTTAAAAGGACATACACATCAACAAATTTTTAAACAGCTATGACTTGGTAGTCCGTTAGTGCAATAACACAACGATTATTGCTGGCACTTGCACGCTTTCAAAGGCAATTACATGGAAGCTCTATATAAAGTCCTTGCAACATTAAATTAACTTAAAACTATATGTTGCTCTAAACTTTATGTGAAAACTCAATTTTTTAGCTTATATTCAGGACTTACTTTCAGTGATGATTTTCTTAGTGGTGATGCCTATCGCCTTATGATTGTATCCTGCCTTGTCTACACACTTCGAGTATCAGAGTAACAATCTCATACTAAATATGCTACAAGAACAAGTTAATTGAAGGCTTGTGTGGGATTTAAATTATGTGCTTGGTCTAACCATAAAAACAATTTAATTAGATAATGTAACCAGTCCTCTAGGTGAAAGTACAAAGTGGGACACAATTCGACCATCAATTCTGAGTCACTGTGAGTCTACTGCCAGTTTTGAATTTTTTATCACACAATCCATTATAATCTCCTCTGTTCTGATTGAAAATTTCCTTTTCCTTCTCTTTTCTTTCTGTAAACCTCTGAAAGACAAAACAGAGTCTTACAGTAGTTGGCAATCTATACTTACTCGCACAGTTTTGCAGCACGAACATACATTTCAGCTGATGTCATCTCCCCACTGTTGGTGCTATTGTTGTTATGAGGATTAAAAAGGGATGCCCCATGAAGAAATTTCAAAGCTGCCTGAAAGAATAACTCAGTACTTTGAAGGCCTGATTCAGAAACCTTCAAAGTATGAAGAAAACATATGAACTGTCAGACTTTCTTTATGGTAAATATATAACCAAATAAGGCACCCTCCAGAAGAAGGGTAAACCAAAGTGAAATTCTCTAGAGCTAAAGAATCAAGACAGCAACAGAAGGAAAAACCTTAAGAGAATCTGTTGAATGCTTAAGATCCTTGGCTCCTTCCAAAGCATCATTTGCTACCTGACTAAAGAAATAATTTCTGATATGATTTGATGCAATAGTGTTGCTGGCATCAGGCAAAGGAAACCTTTGCGTAACATCTTGAAACCCATTCCGACCATCATCCTTTCCAAGTTGTCTTGGAGCCCTTGCCAAGTCTTCAAAACTAGAACCATCAACTTCCAATGCATCATTTTCACTATTTTTCCAAGACTGATTTCCCATTTTATCACCACAAAATAAGAAATCCAATGATTTCCATTTCCCAGCAGCCTTTTCCACTTGATTAATTTTGTC
This sequence comes from Populus nigra, assembly GCF_951802175.1. Taxonomy (NCBI): domain Eukaryota; kingdom Viridiplantae; phylum Streptophyta; class Magnoliopsida; order Malpighiales; family Salicaceae; genus Populus; species Populus nigra. Next base: position 22,016,116 of record NC_084856.1, read on the forward strand.
AAGCATGTCCAAAGATCTACTGCTGTTGCAGTTCTGCAGAACATTATGATGTGAAGCTGAATTGCAATCCTTTTGAAAAACAGCATCCATTTTCTCAAGTGAGGCCTCATATCCCTCGCATCTAAATTGGTTATCCTCTCTATTACTATTGTTTAGAATTTTGATGGAAGAAACCTTCTGACCAGCATAATGTTTCTCAACTTCATCATCATTATGTCTACAGATTTCCCTTGATTTTTCATTGATAGGTGCAGAAACAGGAGCATTTTCCTTCCTAGAGGTCCCAGACCAGTTACTTAAACCAACACGTTCACCTTCTAAGGATTTTGTTTGGCCACTGAAATGATAAAAACCAATGTCTGTGCTACCATGATCACCTGAAGAGGTCCTTCTAGGGCTGCCTCGGTTAGAAATCCTCGAAGGTGAAGAACAGACTGACTCCACAGGCGAGCCCTTAACATCTTGGAAGTCTCTCAAATCCCTTCTTTCTGAATTCTTACCATCAACAGTTGATTGGGATAAATAATTCATCTTATCTTTTTCAAACAGTTTGCAAACACCCTTGCTTGCACTAGAGACCTTTTCTTCAAATTTACATTTTCTTGGCTTCTTTTCTTTTCTGCCTTCGCTCCAACTTGTCTTCTCCATGGAAATACACCTATTTAGCCTATTACCAGAATGGTTACCTTGATAGATCTGACTGTCCATCCAGTCTTTAGACTTTCTCTTCTTCCTCTCAATACCCATTGTATCTTGATCCTCTGCAACCAGTGTCTTCTGAAACTGGTTATGTTTTTCAACATAAAGATTTGTGGAATTCCTAGCGAGACACCTCATTTCTCTGGAAGATGAATTCTTTTTATCATTACTTCCCATTTCTTTCTTTGAGAATCCACCAGTATTATGATCTTCCTCCGCAAAGTGCATACTGTCTGTCCTTGCTTTTTTGGAAAGCTTGCAACTTTCTTGATCAGCTTCTGTCTTGGTCTTTGATTTCTGTGGCTGCACATCACCTGCAAAGAAGAACATTTTATGTATCCACACAAGGAATTTGATAGCTGAAGAAAGGTCACCAGAGAGCACATCTAAATCTGGTAATCTATCAACGGAAACATATCCTAGATGTAATAATGCCTTGGAGTATCAACTAATAGAACCTACATCTGCTAGTGTCTACTAGCAAAACTTATATCAAACAAGAAACAACATCTAGCTCGTGTATTTATTTCCACGAACACCATCACATCAAGTATCAAGCTTTAATGAGTTTCAACAGATTCCATGAAAGGGGAAAAGGAAAATCAGAAAGGAAAACTTCCAATAGCTGTCAAAGTACATTTTTCAACCTTTATATTGAGGCGATTACTCTAATCCACCTCACCCATCACATATTTATTCCAGTTTTTCTGGTCTAAATCTAAGAGATTTCTTTTATCATAAAGCACTTGGTCTGAAATATTTGGTTCCGTTTCCACGTTTCCACCTTTTCATGAGTAGGGTGATTCTCTTCTTTCTCATTTTTCTTGGTCTTATGGGTTATCCCAATTCTCTTTTAGAACTGGAAATGACAATGTGCTCTAACCTCAATAGTTATTTTCTCAAGCAATATAGAACATCAAAGAGGTTTGCAAGGTACAAACAAAGGTCTGGTTTAGACTACAAGGAAAATTCGAGTTTTTTTCATTGAATGAACTTTACAGAAATTACAAAAACCATGTATTTTGGCCCAAAAGCTGAGAACTGCCAACATGAATGTGAGTTGATGCTAGCACGCCTAGCAATCAAGAAATAAACAAATCTTTCATTATAGCCTTTGCCAAGACAAGTAAATTTAGTTTGAATGAGGAATACCCAATCTTTTCTCCAACTTTTTCTCCCAAGAAGGCAAGCTCCTGTTTTGTAACCTTCTTTCAATAGAGACATGTTCATTCTTCCTTGTTGAGATCAGCAACTTCTTAGAAAGACTATACTGAGCTGGATTAGACACTTCTTTAATTTCATGTTTCTTCTTTCCACCACTAAAGCTAAGATCTTGTGGATTTTGATCAAGATCATGCCAGGTATTAACAAAGGTAATTGAAGATTCAGTGCTGACAGAATGGCTTAGCCGGCCATTGTGGTTCCCTGCAACAGAGAGTCGAAACCGTGCACGCTGAGTATCCGTTGTCTCCTCCTCGCTAACAGTACAACAGTTCATTCCAGGCCTGAAAAAAGTTTCCATCAGAGTTAAAATTAGAGAGGAGAGAGAGAGAGAGAGCGCACTAGAAAAAACATTTTCTTCAACAGGAAAAAAACATGCATTCACCCAGAAGGGTAGTTTATCATGTAGCTTGGAGAATTATAATCATGCGGAGGTTAATAGTGAGCATCTGAACTCCAAAGTATCCTTCACATTAATCAGTTATTTTATTGAAAACACCTTGTCATTCAAAAAAATAAAAAATACTTGCATGACCTAATGACCTACTCTTCCTAAATTTTCAAATGACAGCAAGGTACAGCATGATGTATTCTTGCTAGCTAGACACAAATCACCAAGTATCAAGGTCCACTTTAACATGGTTTTATTATTTGTTCAAATTTGAAGATAATCAGTAAGAATCAACTAAATCCATGCCAATTAATCTCTAACCATTACCAACACAACCATAAAAGTTCATATATCCAGCAAAAGCCCTTACAGCCAGTCAAGCATGGTGCACAGCCATTTCTGTGGAAGCTGGTCAGGGTTTGTACCATATGGTAGAAGCCGCCACTTGTGACACTTGTCACAACACACCCAATTTTCCTCTATAAGATATGGTGCAACCTCCATAGGAAGTGGGCCAGCTGATGGCGCACCACCATTGATGTCTCCTCTTAAATTTGCTTTAGAAGTTGAAACCAAACTGTTTTTTTTATCAACTGAACTCACCTTTGATTTGTTTCTGAAAACAAGGGTTTTTTTCTCATGTACCTCACGCTTACAGTCCCTTGTCTCATCTCCAACAGAAGTTCCCAGCAGATGGTTTCTAGATTCACTTCTCCCTGCTTTTCTGTCACCAATCGATACAGGATGTTTAACTTTGACCTTTCTCAAGTTTTCGTGCAATGCTTTATCCCCTTTACTTCTACATGGAAGGCTGCTTTTTTGAAAGATCTTTTCTTTTGGCTCTGCAGACAAATTGATCCTCATGCTATTATTTGACTTCTCAGTAGAGATACAATCATATTTGCTTCCCTTAGGTTTCTTTTTGCCAGCAGATAGCTGTTTTTCCCCGTGAGATACTTTCATTTCATCATGCAAGTAGGATGTTTTCTTCTTTTCAAACTTCTGTTTTGTAAGATCCAAGGTTCCCTCTCTACATTTTCTCATTCCCTCAGGCATGCTGTAATCTTCTTTAGACAAATCAAGACTTTTATCACCTTTGCTCCCATTGTCACTTGGGACACAGCCTAATTTTTTATCTTTCAGAACTTTTCTGGTCAAAGTAGCCTTCGCACTTACTTCATGCATCTTGCAAGCTTTTTGGCTAAATGTTTCCTCTTTTGCCCCACTCACATTGATTCTGAATTTTGTACCTGTTCCAGCAGCTACTCCACCCATTTTAGCAGTTTTGGATCCAGGAGGGTGATTTCTTGCATCAGATAACATATGGTTTCCATTTGAGGTCTCCATGCTTGATTCATTCTTCAAAAAGGCACTAAAACAATTGGGTGGATCATAAAAGTGTTCATTCTTCAGCTCCACCAACCTCACACTTCTATCACTTGGCTTCTTTTGCTTCTTGACAGGCACTTTCTCGTCAGCCCACAGGACAGAGAACTCTTGCACAGGTACTGTTCTTTCATGGTCCAAAGAATCTTTCTGTTCTGATAAATTAAGCAAACAATCATGAAGAGGTGACAACATTGCACCACTTGGTATAGGAGAAGAGGTCATAATCTGTTCATCCCATCACAATTAAAATGAAAAACAAAAACAGCTAAATGAGAAACAACCCGTAAAGAATAATGCTTGTAATATTAGATCAGTGGAAGACACCTCACCCTGACAATGCAAGTTGGAGAATCCATTTGTTCCTCTAGAGAATCTGGAAAATCCCTCTCCCATTCAGAGGGGCTGTCAGTGTCCTCTGATGATAATGATGGAGACATGTCCAGGCCAAGATTACTGTAGATTGCTGAAATTTTCTGCTCTGGCAAACAATTATCTGACCCCACTTTGATTCGTAGCTTCAGCATTTTCTGGTCTGACTGGTTTACTGGACGTTGAAGTGGTTCATAACCAGAAACATATTCTCTCAAACTTTGAATTTTAACTAACCTATCGTCAGGCAAAGGCCTTGCTAAAGGCAGTGGAGAGGAAATTCTCAAAGCGGCTGCAGGTCTTGCAGAAACGGTCTCATGTAATGAGCTTGTGGAGTTCTGAGAGGCACCCTGTGTGATGAAATAAACCATAGCATTCAGATACCGACAACATAGAAGAAACTAGCTATTGTTTCTGAACCCTAAAATTAGAACCTACCTCTGTCAGCTGATCATCATGAGAAGGTGGTAGCATGCCATGGCTTTGTACTTTCCGCTGGGTTACTGGATTCGACCGTATAGAAGGAGAACGCTGGTAAGTAGGTAAAAACGAACCATAACCACCAAATCTTGCACCTGTCAAAATTAGTTAGTCCCAATCCATGGCTTAAAGAATTCCAACATGGAACCAAAGAACTTCCCACAATTTTCTAGTAATTCTCTAATGCATCACTTACCCAAAGTCTCTGCAGAAACCCCACCTTCAAAATCTTTTTGGTACTGCCCCAAGATGTCCTGAATCCTATCATCCTATAAAAACACCAACTGCTTAATGTAACTCAAAATATAAGGCAATGACAAAAAGAAATTAAGACAACCAGCAATCGCAAGAACAAAAGGATAAAAAAAAGTTTAAAACAGCAGAAAGGCTATTACAAAACATTACACAGATAAATTGGCATAATGCTAGTCACAAAAGTTCCAAAATGTTAACCATTCATATAAAATAGAGAATTCCTTCTCAAGCCCATTGTCAGTAGAGAAAATTTTCCAATGCACAGTTCTACTTATGTTCTTTTAAACACAATATATGTTAAGGCATATCAAATAGCCATGTTCTAAATAAACTTCCATTCTATACAAATGGTTTATTAAATTCAACAAAGGTTTATTAGTTTCATCAAGTTAACTTAAGAGTTAAGACACTAACCAGCTCTTCAGCAGGAACAGGAACGAGATAGTAGAATTTACAGTAGTAAACAGCACAATCCAGGTCCAGCAAAATCAGTTCAGCAACTAACACATTGATTACCAAGCTACGCAATTTCATAGCACTTGACAGAGAAGTAAAAGCTAAATCACAGAGCTACTTATTGTTCATCTCTTTCACACTACTTACAAGGGTTCCATGAATTTCCAGACAAATTGCATGAGATGAACAAGAAAACACGAAACACCAATGTTCATTCTCTGACCAAAGACAACAAAATTAGAAGTCCAAGATTTTTTTTTTCTTTTCTCCTGAATATTCTCAGGAACTACACTGACGAAAAAACTATTAACAAATTGTTAAGAGCTCCAAAGCCAAGTAGACAACCATTCATACAGCACCAACTGCCCAATTAGTTTAAAATTACAGGACCCATTATATATATATATATATATATATATATATATATATATATATATATATATATATAAGGACACTTTCAAAACGGCAATCACAATTTTAGCAAAATCAATTGTATTACAAAACCCCAAAAGAAAAAAATCAAAACTTTTTATCAAAATATTACTGAAACCCTTACAAGGTAAGAGAGAGCCACATCAATATCAAAGTTCTGATCACCATTGTCCATGTAATCACATGCCTCTCCCTCTTCAATCTCAGTCTCTCCCATAATTCCACAACACCACAAGCTCAAAAACCAAACCACAATCCTAATACACTAACCTTAACTTTTCTCAGTCATCACAATCCCCAAAACTCAAGCAAAAACACAAAAAAGCCAAAAACTTTTCAAAATTTCTCTAAAAAAGTCACCCTTTTGAACTTAAATTAAAACCCCACTTCTAAAACCTTAAACCCAGAAAAAACATGAAGGAAATCCCCAGAATTACCATTATCACAATCACAAACTAATAAATGCTCTCCATAAACACCCACATAAAAGTATTGCTCTTTGTTAATGTTCAATGCGTCTCTCTCACACACGCTCAAGGGTAGGGAGAATATTATGGCAAGATATTAGCAGCAAATCTATGTGAAATATGGCCTGTTCGATCAAAAAGTAACTAGCTTTGCGTTGTTTTCTCAAACTTTCCTCTGGAGGAACAGAGAAAGCGTTTTGTGTTTGCTTTTGTTGGTGTAGACTTCCAGTTTCTGTTATGCCTGCTTTTCACACGTAAGGGAAACACAAAAACCCCTAACTAGCCCTTGTATTTGTATTTGTATTAACTTTCTTCAAATGTACCTTATACTCATCAAATTCCGTCAATTACAATCCAAATATTAAAACTGCTTTAATTCATGAACCGGTTCAAGGTTTAGGTTAATAGTTAGAGAAGTTGATTCAAGTAAATTAAAACAATATTATTTTAATTAAAAAAAATAAAATTACATCTTTTAATTTTTTAAAAAAAACTAAAATTGAATCAATTAAGTTTTTTATTAGCCTTTAAGTTAATAGAATTACATAGATAAATTTTTATTTAATTTTTTAAAAGCCAATTCAAGTTAAGTTTTAAATTATGTAATCAAGTAGGGTAGATTTTTTTTTATATTAAACCTAATTCAAGTAGGCTAGATTTAATAACACTTTAATTTAGACTAATTTTTTTAAAGTATTTTAATATAGAATAAATGAGTCATATTTTGATTGGTAGTTTAGCTAAATTAGGTTTAATTGACTAATATAGGGTAGATTTAACCAAATCTTGTTTGCTCATGAATTGACACAATCACAAGGACTAAATCGAGGTAGTATTCTAAAATCTAGTTTTTTTTTAATTAACGTAAATGTTCGGATCAGTTTATACGTATCTCGACTAATCCCACGAGCCCTGAAGTTAACGACCATATAAGTTTTTAGTAGCTATCATATTAGCAACCACATGACTCGAACCTAAGATCATAAGGAGAGCAAAACCTCTTGGTTTCAAGCTCTTACTACTGGATCACCTATTAGATGATTAGTTTTTTTTTTTCCGCTAAGTTGAGTGGATCCATTACCTACTTAATTTTTTAAAAAAATTAATAACTAGACAACATTTTCTCTGTTTTTTGATATTTTTTTATTAAAAATTCCTGATTCTTTAGATTTAAGGGTATAACTCAGGTTTTTTAAACAAAATATAAATAGAATAGAAACTCAATTCGTCGTAGATATCCATTGTAATTTGTGTTAATTGCACAAGGACTGGTTTGAGATTTTCCCTTGATATTGATAACAGTCAATTGACTGAGGAGAATTGATTTACGGAGGACATAATTTTATCTCAAACATCAAGAAATTCACTACCAATTTTCATTCAACACTTCTTTTTGGTCATTACTTTTGGAAGTCCAGCATCAGATATTAAATGAATAAAGCATATATATTAAAGATATAGTGCAAATAAAAAACTGGTATGATGGACTTCAAGATTCAAGCTGCTTCTTTTGCAACGCAAAATCTCTGCCTGCTCCCTTCAGTCTGTATGTAACTTATAGAGCAATTATCTAGGGTATAAGAGAACAGCCACAGCTTGATATGGTGCCTAACCAACAGAGATATAGGATCAGAGTTGCATCATTATGCGACAGTGGTTTCTCTGGGGCAATACAGATAAAAATATTTTTATCGCCACCTGCAGGGTGGATGAAAAGAGCAGGTTCAGTGTTCAAGCAGCGGTTTGTGTCTTCAGATAAGAATGTTTGGACCCTTTTGGATTTGCCTTTAACAATATATTGCCTACAACCAGCGATGAAAACGATTAGATCATTTTACATGCAATTTTTAGCTCTATAAATGCCACTTGAATTTGTATGCTGATTATCAGATACAGAATTTGGGTATGGTGAACATCAGGTATAGTATGTATATTCCTGGTTCGAATTCTACTACTTGAATCTCCCAACTCACATATAAATGTATGATTGAATGAGGACCTTGAGCTGACGGGCTCTTCCACGTGGTTTGGTTCTTGAGAGTGACCGTCTATCTGTGTATGGCGTCCAGGAACATGTCCAGGATAAAAAAAAAAAGTATAGTATATACAATGCATATTTTTCTCAGTTCTGAAATGAATGCTGCCATTGTGGTGATGGCTATATTCAAGCATTGTTTTGTTCAACATTTAACTTAACAAGAAATTGCAATAACAGGAACGATCCACCAATTTTTGTTTTAAACATATTTCTAACTCGACCTGGTTCGAAGCTCACCTCACAGGGTGGATGGGTTGACCCTCATGTTGGTTGGTCAACCCAAGTTTTATTTTATGTTTTAAATCTCTGAAAGGACTTTGTTTTGGTAAGAAAAAACTTTGTTCAACGTAAAACTTGGCTTGAAAAAATCCCATATAAACCTGTCATCGAGCTGACCTGCTAGGCCAGGTTGAGTTGTATAAGACTGGTTTCAAAGGAGGGCAGTTTGTCCTACCCAGATTGTATCATAACAAAAACCCAAAAGGTTTATCAGCTGTCATTTTTGTTTGATGTACAGAGGCCAAACTGGTCTATCTGTTAGTATCATTATATTTTTTTAACAGAAACTGGATGGTCTTCCAAATAGCTAGCCTTTGTACAATATGTAATCAACATCTCTCTGTATTATTTGTTCATAGTCATATTTGTTTGTTGCTTTCCTGATCACTCTGGCAGGGAAGGTACGGATAGGATTACACTTGCCATCACAAGAAGTGATAAGCTCCTCCAACAAGATTCTCCCATTCTTCATGAAGTGTGTCTCCTCTTTGGTAATTCTTTTCATCATTTTTAAACATGAAGCCATCTTACCTGCCTAGCAAACCACAAACATATATATCACCTAGCTAGATACACATGGATGGTTGGTGCTTCCTATATATCCACTTTTGAACATTAAGATGCGTTTTAGTTTGGTTAGTGTCTCATGAGAGAAAATACATAATATATATATATAACAAAAACAAAAACATAAGAGATGGAAATAGGAAAAAAAAAATTAAACCAGAACCGAATGCTTGCCCCTACCGGTAATAGCCATTTCCTTACCGTACAGCACAACTTATTACAAGGCTCATTGATACACATCCTAAGAAATCAGAGAGGGAAAGGAGGACAGCCATCTACACAGTGCAGAAAACTTCCTTAAAACCAACTAATTTAAGGACATTAATACTCCATAACAACAAAAACCAAAGAAAAAAGATAGGCAATTCAACAATACAAACTTAAATTGATTACATTATGTTATTGTGACAATTGGCCTTTCGGGAGGATCATGTTCTTGTTGATCCCAAGCCACTGATATTACTAGCTAAGAAGTGAAGGCCATGATATCTGGATCTTGTTGGAGCTGAATCATGTCCTTTTCATGTAAGTTCAACCAAGCTTCAATTCCATCACCAGATTTAGTATCATTCAGAATAGTTAATTCTATATTTGGAGGCACAACACTCACCCATGCAGGCTTTCCCCAGCCAAAGTCAACTTCATACAAGCCCATCCTACACCAGCTTGTGAAGCTGAATATATCTACCTCGCTTTTGTTCAATTCTTCAAACATCTCTGCAAAAGAATTAGTCACCATTGAAAACATTTCAGGAATGTTTACGGCCTTTACGCATTCCGAACTGGCTCTTCTCTTAGCATCTCCTATCAAACTCACAAGCTCACTCAACACGAGTTTGCTCTGATTTTTAGCATCGAACCGAGCAATGATAGGCCTGCAAAGGTTTCCACATTGATTATCTAGCGGGACACCAACTTTTCCTCTCAAATTGAAAGGCAGACTCATTGAAGAAGACCTGAGGTATCCATGCTTCTCTTTTGCCACACTAATGAGAGCTTTCCATATCAGTGCTGAGACCACCTCCACACGCGAAGGGTGATGCTTGACTCCAGAATCAGCACCGCTAATTACTTTAGATTTCAGTTTCTCTATTGCTTCCCTGTCAAACCGAAATATTTTCGTGACAATTTTCTTACTAGCCATGCGAGGTGGTGGAGGTACTGGAAACCTGAGCCTGGTGGAATCCGGTAAGATAAATGGTGAAACGAAGGTTGGAGGAGTAACTTTACTAATCCCGTGATCATGAAAATGAGTTGTAGCCCATGCATTGATAAATCTTGACATGGTCCATGTACCAGCTATCCTGTGCGAATTGAGCACACCGATTGCTAGCCCTCCACACTTGCAAATGTTAACTTGAACAGCTAATAAAGGACTAGTGGCAGATTCTGCTAAAGAAGGAACCAAACGACGAAGCAGCTCATATGGTTTGGGCTCTTGCTGGAGAATTTGAGTGAGGTCTCCATCAGCTTTAGCTTCCAAGAACTCTACCCCATCATCATTACAATCAACTATGAGTTTGTCTTTGATGAATCTTCCTGCTAGAGGGTACGTAAAAGAGCGTTAAGACTTCTAACAATGATTTCTCTAGCTGCTCAACTAGCTTCTGTGCGTTGATGTTCTCTATTTCATGGTTGGCATTGGTGTAGTAGAAAATATTGGGTACATAATATGAATACTGATCAAGAATCGAAAGTTTCAGAATTTGAAGGTGAGGAGGCGTTTGAACTGATGGCTTGATGAGCTTTCTTGACGTGATTTGAACCTCCATTGTTAACTTTCTGTAGCAATATATAGAGGAACACTGTAATGGGTTGGTGTTTGGACTCTGGGAAAAGGGAAGTTTTAGTTCGAAATTGAAGTCATGAAATTATCGTTTGGAGTATTGCAAAACTTGTGGATATACAGATATTTATAGCAGATCATCTCCTCAGTAGTCGATTGTATCATTATGATTGTCCAACTACTTTATGAACAACGTTTACATTGAGCAAGGTGTCCAATTAATTCTTCATCAATACGTTTGATGCAGGGCATCGTTGGCATTGACCTACCGCTTTTAAATTGTTTGATGGAACCTGGCTGGACTGTCAGAAAGCCATCGGTGAAGATGGAGAGGTAAGATATGGCTATGTTAATATTAAAATTTTATTGGTTAATTTTAAAAAATAATTTTTTATTTAATATCTGTATATTTAATGAATGTGTGATATATAAAGAGTTTATTTAGAAAATTGATATTCTCTTTATCCCATAACTCTTTGTTTTATTCCTCCATAAATATATATTAAAGTAATTGAGGGTTAGAAAATATTAGAGAATAATATAAATTATATCTTAAAATATTATCTAACCGCTTAAAGTTATTAGATTGAAATGATTTTTTGACATTGTATCAAAGCCTTGATGATCAAGTGGTCACGAGTTCGAATCTCACCATTCCTATTTATTTGATAAAAAAAAAAATTAAGCACAAAGTAATGTAAGCCTATATAAGTCTCAAACTCAAAGAGCTTTCACTTGAAAAAGTATGTTAGAGAATAATATAAATCATATCTTGAGATTTTATCTAAAAGCTTAAGCTATTAAATTAAAATTATTTTTTGACATAAAAAAAAAAACACGGTTTTCTTCATCAATTTACGTTCATAACTTATTCAAAGTATGCTATGAATCCAAGTAGACAGGAGTACTCTTTACATTCATAACTTATTCTCTCAAAAAGTTTCCTATGAATCCAAGTACACAGTGCTCTTTAATAATTTGAATGTGAAAACCATAAAGTTTTAAAATTAAGGGCATTATAATTTATATATTTTTTATTCTGTTTTTGTTTACAATCTAAAGAAATGAATTGCTTATATGTAGTATAGAGTACTTTTAAGTTCCGAAATTCATATTTTCTACTTATTATGTCTTCCAATTTCTTATGAACCCTAGATTTTAAATGAGAAATTTTATTTTATTCTTCCAATTTCTATTATTAAAATTTATAATATATGAATGTTTTCTGGAGAATATCATCATTTATATTTCCATAACTGATGATGAATTAATAAGTTTGAGTATTGTTTTGTGTAAGTGCTAGAATCCGTATATGTGATCAGCTTAATTAAAGAGATTTTATTATGAAGAAGTAGCCATGTATGTAAGTTGTTGGTTCATCACTTCATATGATTCAGTGTATGTTTTAAAGGGTACTGGCATTAATTGTATTCCTATTAATGCAAGATTTATATAATTTATTTATTAGTAAATATGTTATGTAGCCAATTAGTTAGTTATTTGTATATTGTTCTGATTTTTATTTATGTAGAATATATTTGTTATTAATAAAAAAAAATTTATCTTTAATATTTATTTATATTTGATTAATAAATTTAATATTTAATTAATGAATCCAGTGTAAAAATAAAGTTCATGGTATAAAGAAAATTATAAAATTGTTATAATTATGAGATTTTTATTGCATCAAAATATTTTTCCTAAATAATCCAGATCAATGTTCTATTAAAATTGGATATTAATTAAAGTTGTTGAGATTAATATATATTATGTTTATTTCTTTATGAAAGAAAGCATGTGCTCTCATAAATTGAGGTATGATGGATACTTGTAACTAATATACAAGTCCTTGTCAGATGCTATGTACACTAAAGTGACTCGGGAGAGAATTTTATATGAAGAGATCACTTATATATATGTAAAGACTCTCGTAATAATTTTGTAAATTATCCTTAAACTTGAGATCACTAAATTATCTTATATAGGAAGTGTTATGTTTTGATTCTGACGAACCACATGTTGTCCTAATTGTCATAACTTGATTTTTGAATTCATGCCCGACACATAGACAAGGTCTCCTCTCATGTTTCCATATCTATGCAATCTCAAACTTACATACACAATTTTTCACCTATATAAACAAAATAGAGATCTAGCAACATGATAATATAACTAATTCCCTAATATAAATTGATTATTGTACTACAATAGTTAATATAAATATCGTAGTTGCAGAGCACTAACTAGACATAAAGAAAAAGTAGTAATTACAATAAAAAAAGCAGGTTTTGAAAGTCCAACAAAAATGATACACTAACAATCTATAAGCCTGAAAAAGATAAATAACGACAGGGTGATTTCAATAACTCAGTGAATAGATAACATTCAATATACGCACACGAGTTTATAAAAAAATGAGGAATATATATCTCATAACCTAATTTTTGATTTTTTAAAAAAATAAAAATAATAAATAATAAATAATAAAAAAATAATTTTAGAATTGGGTTAAAACAACACAAAATGAAATTTTGAGGACTAATAATGATGAAATTATAAAATTAGAAGAATTCATAAGTTTGGAGACTTAATTAAACTTTAATTTAATTAATTAATGCACTTAAGGGCTTAATTGAAGAAATACCAAAGTTTGGGGTTGATTTGGGTTAAAATTGTAAAAAATTAAAGTCCAAGAACCAAAGTGAATAGGCGGTGGTACTATAGGAAATGAAGTTTAATTGATTTTTTTAAGGGTAATTCTGAAAGAAATAAAAGTTGAAGAGTTAATTAAAGACTGAATTAATTAAATTGAAAACCAAAGACTATTTTGTAAATGGCACGGAAATCCAGGGGTTCACTTGCAACTGATCCAGGGAAAAAATTTTAAAAAAAGATTTTTCATGAATATGAACTCAATTGATAAATGTCAGAAGTTCAGGGGCCAAATTAAAAATGACTATTTTAATTGAAAACGGTGCCGTTCCGAATACCACTGTGTTCATCGCCTTCATCCCACTAATCCAGCGGAAAACGCAGCAGATCGTGGTAACGTCTCTCCCCCACTATATTTTTATAAAAGCCAGAGAAAGGCCATGACACAGGGGAGAGCAAAACGACAGGGACGAGGAGAGAATACCACAGGACGAGCAAAAACAAGAACAGGAGGACTAGGGACAGGCACAGGACGAACAGGAGAAACGAACAAAAAACCAAGGAAAAACAGAGACAACAGGGGTGACAAAACGAAAGACACAGACAGAACGAAAAGAGAACAACACAGGGAAGGCAAACAGAGGACACGGAAAAAAAAAAAGGCAAACAGAGAGAAAACCAGAAGAAAAGGAAGAACCACAGAGAGAGAATTAAACACATACACACACGAAGAAACAAACCTGGAAAAAAAGTGAAAAAACAGAGAGAACGAACACGAGAGGAAGACAGAGACAAGCAGAAGGAAAGAACATAAACAGACGAAAACACAGAGATCAGCCAGCACGCCTTCGCCATTATCTTCGTCCCTTCGTTTCCGTCTCCAGATAAGTTCTCCTCGTCTCTGTGCATGCAAAATTTAGAGCATCATTCGGTTGATTTTTATAGTTTTTTTAATTGTAAATATATTAAAATAAAATATTATCACATCAAAATAATATAAAAATACTAAAAAATTATTAATTTTAAATAAAATAAATAATTATTTTAAAAAAATTAAAAAAACGTGATTTCCACCACGTTCCCAATACTTCCTTAATTGACATCTTATTATTCATGTGAATTTTAATTCACTGGTAATTGTATATGCGCGTGTCTCCTATTGAAATCAATCAGGTTACAGGTTACTGGCTTGAGCTAGGGATCGAGCTAGGCCAACTAGGTCTAGCCTAGATTGTATGGGCTGGGTCAGACTGAACTCAAAAAAAGAGAAAAAATTGAGGCCAAACCTCAATCCCATTTGACACAATCTGTTTTGGGTTAAGGGTGTGTTTGACAAAACATACTCTTGTATCTTATCCCTTTTATTCCACCTTTTTTTATTTTGATATCTAGTTAAACAAGCCTTTCTGAATATCAAAAAATTTCGAGAAAATTCATGGAGCTTTTTGAATTTATTTATAGGTCTCTTGTATTTTTTTAGGTATTTCACTGTATAATTGATCTATGAATTTTTACTGTGAAATGCAAATCCGGTATGCGATATATTTTTTTATTTTAAAAAAATATGTATTTATTGATTTAAATTCATTTTATTGGTTTATTCACTAATGACAGAGTCAAGAATACCATATGTTTTTTTTGCTTCGTAATATTTATTAACGCTAAAGTTGGAAGGATCTATAGTTAAATATTCACTTACGCTAAAGTTAGGAATATTATAAACAGATCATTAGTAGTATAATACAACAAACCCTTAGCAATTTAAGACAAAACCAACAATGCAGTCAATCTCATGTAGGACGCTTAAAAGGTGATAATATCTTCGTTTTTACGTAACCAATCTTGTACCATAAAATCTTTGTTAACCAGTTGCGGTTTCTAGTGATCATAATACTAGGTGGCGACTCCTTCAACATGCCCTTTCTCATCTAAGAACAAGATGCCAGAAATCTGTTTTTCTGTAAAAAAATTTATTTTTTAAAGATTGTTGCGATATCGGATGTGACAGAATGAAGACTCCATTAAGGATTTTTAGGACTAAGCTTTGCTTTTTATCTTATTATTACTATCTTGTTTGTTGTGCATGTTTACTGCTTTAAAAAATAAAATATAAAAATATATGGTGTGTTTTAATATTTTTATACATAATTCAAAAAAAAATTGCAAGCATTTTAGATTTAATAACTAGTTTACCGAATCCATGAACATGGCCAATATTTTAATAACCCTGAAAATTTTAATTCATGAGAATTAATGGTCAGTATTCTAGTATAAATATTAGACCTAAAAGTAAGTTGGTATTTAAATATCAGGAGTTCTCTATAAAATTCTTAAAATTATTTTGAATATTCATCAATTTTTAATTTAGGATATTTTTCACCATAATATATGAGTTGTGAAAAACTCTTTCGCTTTCCAGGATATGTGAACTCTGTTAAGGCACCTGCATGTACCTTTCCACAAGAATTTATTTTGATACACGAGACCATAATAAATTCAAAAGGCTAGATTTATTTGCATGAGTGAATGTTTATCTTAAACCATAGATAGACTACTGGTTAGAAACCCATCAAAACCTTCAAACAACATCTAGATCATAAAATGCAGCCTACCTCGAGTAGAGTATATTAAGAATGCTAATATTTTTCCTAACTATAACTAGTCTTTTACCTTTAAATTTTTTAATAAAGAGTAGTATACTAGGATCTCCTAACAATTCTAAACCAAATAATTAGATGGTGATTTTCTGAACCCAATACCTTGCACCCGCATGTAACAATATATATAAACATTTATATTTCACATAAAAATAAGTGAATTACTCTTGAATTGAAGTCATTGTAGCCATCACCCTCCATTACTATTTTACTTATCTTTCTCTTCTTAAAATTTATGCATTGGCATTATCAGGTTCAGGTTGGTTAATTGTTCATGCTTTTGGCACCAATCTCCGTGATCTGTTCATCTATAGCTCACTCATGAGAGAGTTATTGCTTTCTTCTTATTATTGGTTCATCGGTAAAAGCTACTATAAATTCCTTAATAGTATATTTAAAATCATCTAAATTCAATTTAATTCAGATATTTTAATAAAATATCATATTTGAAATTATTTTAAGTATCAAGAATTAAATTTTAAATAGAATTCAATCTTTAAAAATAAAAATAATATACAAATAAATTAGATATAACTCCTCTGATTTACTTTAATAAAAAAAACTTAATATTAAAACTACTTTTGTAAAAGTACTCACCTACTCATTTTTTTTTTTATCACTATTCCCCCATTTGTCAAGAGTGAATATGCATCATTATTAAAACCTCAACAACACAGTCACCAAAACACTCTTCTTCTCTCCTCTCTTCCCATCCCATCGTAGGTAATATTATTTGTCCTCAATTTTATGGCTTGTAAATTCTTGAAAAAATAAGACCTTTGAAAAAAATATGTGGATTTGATTTTTTGGGTTATTTGTGATTATGATAGTGGAGAAAAATAATAAGAATAATATAGAAAACAAAATAAATTGAATTCACTATTTTAAACATATAAATTCAACTTAGTTATCAATTACAATAGAATTAATTCCAAACAACTGTAAATAAAACCATTATATAAATTCATCAAATATTCATTAAGTGTGATTAAGTGTCGATGTTGAAAAAAAACACACACAACAAATTAAGTTATGCCGTATAAATGAACTTGCGAATTAGAAATCGTAAAACAACTTCTTGAAGAGTTCCATGTGATTGCTTTCTAAGCAGGTAATTATCATTAAGCTCCCATCATTATTTGGGCATCGAGCAATGTATGCCATGCCCTCGAAGCCAACAATTGCTGGCCCCATAAAATAAGGTCGACCCCAACCAAAATCAGCATCATATATCGGCATTGTCATCCAACTCACAATATTGAGGTTTGGACTCTTAAATGTGTGTGGCCCTCGCTTCAAAGCTTCTAAATCAGCCTGGACTTGCAAATAATCAATGGCTGATCTCAAATATTCATTGTCCATTCTTTTCAATGCTCCACGGATTTTTGCTATGGTATCCACCATTGGCTTTGATTGGATTTCGCCTGATAAACCTAAAATTGCTGTTGTGAAAAGAACATTGCCACAGTATCCGGCTGGCAATGGTGGGTTCAATCTAGATCGCCCATCTGTTGGAATGTGTAATTTTGTTGCTTGGTCGTTCGTGATTCCACGTGCCTTGCAGGTGCATTGCCAAATATGTGCTGCTAGGGTTTCAAAGGTGCTATAGTTGATAGTACTGCCATCAGCAACGTCTTTTCTAGACTTGTTTTTTAGTGTTCGGAGTTGATCAAATGTGATGGTGAGGATTTTTGCACAAGTGGGTTCAGGATTTGATTGGATTTCTAGGGTTTGGTCACCGGAGATATGGGTGTTCAAGGGAGGAGGGGGGTCGTATTCTACGTGATGCATAGCAGGGATAGGAGGAACTCGAGCATCAAGCAAGGTACGGTCAATGAACGGTGGGGTGGTAAGAGATAGTCCTCTTGCTATTTCAGACCATGAGTTGATAAAATGGATTGCAGACGTTCCATCTCCTAAGATATGGTGTAAGCCAACTCCAAGACATACTCCTCCACATTTGAACAAGGTTGCCTGTTAGCAACATACACAGCACGTAAATCATAAACTGAAAACACTTCAAGTTTCTAAAACTCAATACAAATTAAAAAAAAAGTTTTTTTTTATTCTAGTTTTTTTAAAAAACTAAAATAATACTTTGTTTCTTCTAAAAAGATGTCAAATTGCAAATAGTAATATATGCATATTAATTCATTAAACTTGTTTTCCTATCAAAGAATGAGAGATGCAATGATTGTAGTATTGGGGATTCCGACTCCCCCATGCGCGGACCGGTGATGTTCTGATAGTTGCTCATTAAAGGCTAAGCACACTGACACAATATTTTACGTGGTTCGGCAAATCACCTACATTCACGAAGAGGTCCATTTTATTAGAGATAGAGAAATGATACAATACAAATACATGGAGAAGGAGGATCACATCCACTCTACTCAACTCACAAATTCTCATTGCTGCTCTTACAACTGTTGCAATGACAGCAAGGTTGCTACTATTGCAGCTTTCTCTTTCTCTCTACTGTTTTACACATACTCACATTCTCTCTCTATCTTTGCTCTCTAAAAATATGTTTCTTTTATAGGCATCAATGGTAAATTTCTCCAGCACATTTGTCTTCATTAATGGGACAAGAAAGCCTTAAAACATGTCATTAATTGTGACATTAATGGTGGAATATTGCTACAAAATAACAATATCCTAACATGTAGGACAATGTAAATAAACACAATAAATATAGAAACTAATATATCTATTGTTATCTCTGGTAAGTCATTGCTATAACAGCTGTTTAATATTTCTCTCCTATTTCATAAAAACAAAATCTAACCTATTTAAATGCAAACATATTTTTTAATTTAATTTATCTCAACGTTCAAATAATTAAGATCTGAGTGATTAAAAAAATTATTTTATAATATGCTACTTTTCATTTCAAATATAGCATAAACCCTAAAAAATATGCAAATCATTTAACTCAATATATATATATTCTCCAATTAATCCTTACACATTCTGCACATATTATGCGTACTTTGCCTTGCATTGGTTAAAAAGCGTACCTGTAACAGTAGTAGAGGATAGGAAAATATGTTTGAACGATCAACTTCTGGAATGAACTGCAGCATCTCAAAGTGGGGAGTAAAATCCCCCAGTTCATCAGTGGTCGAGCTTGTTTCCGCCTCGACAAATAAAACCCCTTTGGAGTTGCACAATATCGACATTCTACCATTTTCATCCTTCTCTAACCTCCCTGCCATATGGTAGAATGGCACAAGAGCCTTGCTCAGAGCCTCCTTGAGCACTTGAGGGTTAAAAAAACTGGAACAATCATTAACTGGCTTGTAGAAGTATATTGTTGGGACGTGTACAATTGGCACCAAGAGGTCCAGATTTGAGCTCCATAGGCTTTTTTTTGGTGTCTCTTCGGCAGGAAGTACAATAGTTGAGTCTTTTATTCGAATATCAACTTTTACCATCTGCACGGCAACAAAATCCTGTTAAAGTCCTGTTGATATATGTTGTTTAAATTGTTGAAAATCAACTCCATGTTCTTATCTTGAAACAGAAAATAGAGAGAGAGAGAGAGAGAGAGAGAGAGAGAGAGAGAGAGATTCCTCATACCTTGCGGCCGTATACAGAGAATAAAATTATTTTTAGAATTAGGGGGCCAAAAAAGCTTCGTCCCAACCTTCACAAACTCAGAGTAGGAGGAAAGAGGGGCTTTTGTACACGGTGGGTGAAGACGAATCCTATTTATAGACAACAAACATTTTAACTTATTTTCTTTAACGTTTTAGAATTTAGAGGGGAAAAAAATGAAAGTGGGAGTTATTTGAAGTGTCAGACAAAATATAATATTGCAAGTCATGCAAGGTGTTGCCTAGCTACTTCTCCAGCAAATCTTAATTTCACATGGATACAAATCTTAACAGCTACTCGGGAATCACTATTTTTTTTTTTTTTTATTTGCGTGGGGTGTCCGGGCCAGCTTACGCGCATCATGACTATTCCCCACGGCCCACTGGACATCCTGCAAGCCCAGGAACAGGTAAGGCACCGTGGGGATGACAGACATGCACATAGAAGATCGAACCCGAAATGAAAGCAAAACAAGTCACACAATTAACCATAGTAGCCAGACCTCAAGTGCGGTCGGAAATCACTATTGTATGGATATAAGATGGTCATGGAATCCATGCATTTAATGTCGAAATACCTTAAATTACCATTTCACATTCAATGCAACTGTGCTAGCGTCTTCACATTCAATGCGCTGCCTGCCACCATCTCTGGGTGTTCTGTCTTTTTCTTTCTCTGTACTGCCACGGCTCGGTTTTTTGGGCCCCTGCCAATGCTAATTATTGTACATTTACTGCCTTTGATTTCCTCCTTCTTCCTTGACGTCCCCCACCTGCCAGCTCTCTTTTTCTCAATTATAATGGTATTTTTTTTATTTCCGGATATTTCGGTAATCTACTACGGATTTTTACTATTTATGTAATATTAATAATTCAAAATATTAGTTTAAATAATACAATTTTAATTCAAATACAAATATAAACAAACTTGAAATTATGCTATTCCAAATATTAGGTTAATTTTTTAAATTTATAATTTAAATTATGAGATCATAATAACAATAGATAAAATATATAAAAATAAATTATAAAATTTAATTATGAATAAAACCTTATCTTCGTGTTAGACGACATGGGACAATAAAATGATTTTTTAGGGGGTGAAATTGCCCTAATTGGCTGGGAAAATCCTCAATTAAGGGGGTGGAATTAAACATAGATTGGTTGCAGCAAAGGTAATCCGGGCCCTGCTAGAGCAGGAGGTATTAATAAGAACTGAGAGATCCTTGGAGGTATTATTAAAGATGAACCAGTTTCTTTTTTTATATTGGAGTTTAGATAGTAATTCATTTTCAATCTTTTCAATGTTCGGCGCACATACAACGAATAGTGAAAAGATTTTTTTTATTATTAAATTGATATATTTGAAAGAATAATAACAATTGTTTTTTTAAATGTATTAAAATAATATTATTTTTATTTTTTAAAAATTATCTTTTATATAAACACATCAAAATTATTTATAAATATAAAAAATTTATTAATTAAAAAATTTAATTTTTTAAATACCAAAAAAACAAACTTTCCTAATACCCCAAAAAAAAAAAAAAACTTCCCACGAGGAAGCTTGTGAAATTGGACACCAATGCATGCCAGCTACATTACTGCAGACATGTGAATTGCACGGATGAAGTTGAATGTTCGTGGGCCTCTCCCTTACGATGGCCCGGGCTAGCTGCGTGTGATTAATGTTTATTAGTGGCTGTGAGGTATTATGGTCGCGGGTGAATATAATTTTTATTATTTGATTATGCTTATATTATAATTTTTCAATGATGGATCCCATCATTAATAGTCTGTTTGACTGGCATTTCAACCTGCGTTTCGCTAAATTTTGAAATTTTTTTTATTAAAATTGAGTACAGTTTGTACCTTTTGAATCGTTTTGATGTGCTGATGTTAAAAATAATTTTTAAAAAATAAAAAAATATCATTGGCATGTATTTCAGCACGAAAAATTATTTGAAAAACAACTGCTACCACACTGCCAAACACACTCTATGCCATAACCGCAGGTTACAACAAGCAGCAAAGAGTGTTGCGACTGTTCATGTTTAAAAATTAACGCAATACAATACATTTATTGCTGAGGGTTTAAACCAGCACATGAAACTCCAAAATACTTGGTATTTTTTTTAATTATTATGAGTAAGCTTTATTTGTATTCATTACTTATATCATTAAATTTAAAAAAATTAATGCAAAAGTTATATAACTTGTTATTCAACATTAAAGTTACAAGTTTGATGAAGTAACTCAAATTAATTTAAAATATAAAGTTTCAATTTAATTTTTTTAAAATTAAATTAAGTTTTATTCTAATTTTAATTGATTCATAAATTAACCTGTTTAATTGATTAATTTTAATTAAATTAATTTTCATCCAGTTAGATATAAAACTCAGGTCGGCTAGGTTTATTAGAGCTAAAAATACATTGAACTGGGTCTGACCCAATAAAATAAAAAAAATATATTTTTAATTGTGTTTTATTCAAAAAACTAGTGTTAAATATTATTCAATGACTACATAAATTAGACGGAAATCGCTTGATAATGCTGCATTTGCAGAATTTGATCGCAATCTCAATTTTGTTCCTGATTATATTTTACCTAATGTTGTTGCGCTCTTAAAAAATTTGTGAAAACTGTAGTCCTTATCGGATATATTTCATACGTGATGGAATTGTGAATAATTTAATGGAACAATAAAAAATATTTTATATAAAGTATTATTTATTTAATGATGTAATAGCAATAGTTAAATCTAGAATATTTAAATTAAAAAACATCAATATGAATATATATTTTTTAAAATTATTTTATAATTTCAATTTCAAAAGCATTCTTAATCAAACACATTAAACTACTTTTTGTTCAACCTCAATTTCAACCATATTTTTAACCAAACACCTATGTTTTCAAACCAACTACAACTAAAAGTACTTTTTATAAAATAACTTTTTTCATAGCACACACACTCTTGTTGTGTATTCCTTTGTTGATGAGATAAATAAAGGTTGAGAGGGATTCTTGTAATCTTGGTGTGCTTGCTTGTGTTGGTTTCCTTTGTTTACGACGATGCAACTGTGAGAACCTCCTTGGGTGAGCGAAACACATAGTCGTAGGAAAACACGAGCGAAAAGGGTGAGGCAAGGCTGAGTCTAGTCGGGACTAGACTGCCGCATTGGGTTGAATTTCATTGCGGAAAATTTAACCCCGTGACACTAGCCAACAACGAGGAGGGATATGCTTCTGAATTCTCTTGCTACGTCTGTCATTGTTGGCCTATCTTCTACTTCCTCGCTCATGCAACTAAGAGCAAGTTTTGCAATAGCTTGCAGTTGTTGCTCCTCGATGTCTCTTCTCTCGAACTTGCAGGATGTACAGTCTCAATTATTTGTTGATTGTCGATTAGATCAGAGACACGATCTCGTAAGAAATGAAACACATCACCAGCTTCACAATAAAACCATTTTCGCGCGCCTTGTCAAAACCTGGAGTAGAAACATACCAAAACTGAAAGCATCAAACTTCTCAGTTATATATGCCACCTGTTGCAAAACATTCAGGTGCCAAGCAACTCATCTTCCCACGAAGGATGTTGGAGTGAAAATTAGTGTGGTAAGAGTTTATGAAAAACAAAATTAAAGAACAAAAATAATGTTTGAGAGGAAGGAATGCTTCATATTAATTGTTTACTCATTAATTCATTCTTTTTTCTCTGTTGCATTTATGCTCTATACTTTTGATTACAAGTTTATTTACAATTAAAAATTAAATTAATCAAAGAAAAATCTATTTTGAGCAATAAAAATAATTTTGCCGACTTAATTATTTAACAGTTTATAAAATAGTTTACAGGTTCATTTAATTAACAGGTAGACCGGTTTTTTGTTTTTTAAAAAACCTAGAAATCTAGTTTATTTTCAACAAAAGACATCTTCTACGTGGGATTGACTATCAGCAAATACATATAGTGTTGGGAATTCCGACCGGTGATGTACTGATAGTTGCTCAAAGGAGGCTTAAGTACACTGACACAATATTTAACGTGGTTCGGCAAAACCGCCTACATCCACGGGAGAGTCAATATTATTAGAGATAGATAGAGAAAGGGTTACAACACACATGGAGGAGGAGGCTCACTTCACTCAAACTCAGCTTCCATTGCTCTCACACACTGCTGCACAAGGCAGCAGGGCTGCTGCCCTTGGCAGCTACTCCCTATTTCTCTCCTCACGTATCTCTCTCTTGTTCTCTTCAATACTCTCTACTTTGCTCTCTTTCTCAATGCCCTTTTATAGGCAACAATTGTGTCTTCTCAACAATGGCTGCACATGGGTTGATACATTTGTCAATGGTGGGTGCAACTACCATTGACAAATGGTAACCCTACTCCTTAGGGTAGGTTGCCCAATAATGGCAAATCCTAACAATCACCCCCTTTGACATTTATATGAGCAATTGTCCTCTTGCTTCTTCAGCACAGGCTTGCATCTTGCAGCTCTTCCAAGTTTACCATTCTGAGAGCGTCTGTGGTCGAGTTTACAGGTACTCGCTAAACCTTTCAATCACCAGAGTCACCAAAGCACACCTTTTCTCACACAAAAGGATCACTACAACCAGATGGTCTGCCACATCACATCTGAAGAGTGTTAACGCTTGTCTCTAGGACACATTGCATTCCCCTTCGAGCGTATTAACCATGCTCGGTCCGGAATGATTTTTCAAGCCTTACATCAAGGCTTACAACACCCCCTCAAACGGAAATTTCTATTTTCAAGTGCGACAGTCATTATCTAAGTATCTCAATATGATCACGAGCTCACCACTCTTCCAAGAGTCTACTCATACAGGAGTTGCGTCTGCCCTCTGTTCCACCCTAGGAACCATGCCTTACTTCTCCGTGAGTCTCTCGCCCTTAGTTGTAAGAGTCCAGGTAGCTATCCACCTTCACCTATGGGGGCAGCCCATTAAAGGTTGATCCATATATGTCTTCATACTCTGAGTATTACAATGCCATTACCGAGCTCACCACCTTGACAAGAGTCAACTCGTTCCTGGAACCTGCGCATGCCCTCTGCTCCTTCATAGCAGCCGCGTCTTAATGCTCCACAAGTCACACACTTATTGTCCAAGGCAAATGTCTTCTAGCTCATTGATCTTTAGCATGGGGGCAATATCCATGAAAGTCAATCTTGCATTTGTCTCCATACTCATCATAGCCACTTCATTGGCTACACACCTGTCCACTCATATCTAGCCATCACATTGGCTCTGGGGTTGTTCTGAACTGGGCTCATATCGTGGCCCACACACCTTCTCCTTAGGTGTCTCCGCTCGTCGTCATACGGCGGTCTAAAATGGGGCTCCTATCATGGCCCTCACACCTTCCATCTATGGTGTCTTCACCTTTCATTGGTGGTCGCATCCTCCTTCAGCTGAGATGCTTCAAAGTGGCTCCAAAAGTCTCTACCACCATGTGCACTATGGGAGAGATTACTGCCACTAACTACATAGAAAGAGAAAGTTGCGGTATACTCCTCGCAATCCTCCACCGATTTCTATGTTTGGAGCTTCTGTGCCTTTCTGCTTGACAGCTCCACCTATACCAACTCTCTTTGGTGTCTTCGCCTTTCATCATAGGCGGTTGCCTTGTATCACAGACATTTGCACCCCCTCAATTAGGTGCCTCTGCAACAGCTCTCTTTTCATCTTCGCATGCATTGGAAAGGTCTTCGCCTGTTGTCTTCATCAAGAGCACAAGAGACTTCCTGTTGTACAACTTCTTACACACTGTCTCTGCTCTGAGCTTCATTTGGGAACTCTTCTTCTCCTTGCACCTGTTGTCTCATCACAGTACCTCGTTGGATCCTACGGGTACTCCTGCACAATCTCCATATGCAATCGTGCAATTTCTGTTCTCCAGGTTTATCCATATTCCTTGCATATGTTTGACAGCAGCTCATCCTATCACAACATCTATCCAAGTCAAAATAGGGTGCCAATCTTTATCCCCTTGCTGTATTTCTCTTCCATTATTAGGGTCTTCATCAATTCTCCCTCGAGAAATCACAGTCACCGAATCTAACTTCATTGGAGAAATCACCACTTCATCAGATCCTTGAACATACGGAACCCAACTGTTCCTTTGTGCCGTCGTCTTGCTAGTCTTCAACCGTTTCATTACAAACTGCTATATATACAAAAATAGTACCGTATGGATAATCCTTCCACTAAGCAAGTTCCCAGGAAAGATTGGAGGGGTCACACTGGTCCCGCTTAAAACCCAATCTCCTAGACAGAACTTCTTAGGCCATATCTATCCATCGTACTGTCTTTCCGTATATACAACCATTTGCTAGCTTTGTTGCGGCTTTCCTTTACAAGTGATCTAGAATATACTGGTTTAATACATGATTTCTCAACATCTGGCGAGACTACCAGTTCTTAGATTCGTCAAGATTGGTCTTCATCAATTTTCACTCTTCACCTCAAATTGTCCACATAACCGGGTGTCCAGAGTGTCCCAATTTTGCGTTCCCTCAAGGCAATTAAAATTCTCCCTACTTAGCAGTTTAGCACATGTAATTGGGTAAACATGTGCACCTTCTTCTTCTTCTCTTCAACGACCACCATGATGACCTTTAGATGCCTCCTGATCGGGCAATCTCTCTTTAATAATTCACCACCACCACTTTTGATCTCAAATCTCAACGATCGGACCATACCATTGCATCCGGAACGATCAAATTAGCTGGAAACAAGTCTGAAATCGTCCAAATCGCATTTCAGACGGCTAAGATTTGATCAAAACAATTCTGGCCTGATCAACAGCTCATATTCAATCTCAGATCCGGTTGCATGTAGGATCAGCTACACTGGATCCTGTCCCTCGGCTCGCGGCTGGTGACGTGGCAGGTGGATCCCACCTTGCTGACGTGGCTGCTGACTGGTCGCTGACATGGCATGCTGACTGTGCATGATGATGTCATAATTACGTCATTCTAACGTCATCCTTATCCGGGTCTAGCACGTGGGTCGGGTCGTCTAGTATTCGGGTCGGGTCGGCTCATCCGGGTGAAGAAGACGCGTGTGATGCGTGGCACGCGTCTGTGCGCGGGGGCAATGTCCTCGCCGGCGCGTGACGGCCCGTACGGAGGATTCCGACGTCCGATTTCGACGCGGTTTTCAACAGTGGCTTCGTCTCTTCCTCCTCTACACAGTGGTATGGTCAAAACACAATTTTGACAACTTTTATTTTTGAGCAAAAATCAAACACCCCTTTAAACCATGTGCTCTGATACCAATTGTTGGGAATTCCGACCGGTGATGTACTGATAGTTGCTCAAAGGAGGCTTAAGCACACTGACACAATATTTAACGTGGTTCGACAAAACCGCCTACATCCACGGGAGAGTCAATATTATTAGAGATAGATAGAGAAAGGGTTACAACACACATGGAGGAGGAGGCTCACTTCACTCAAACTCAACTTCCATTGCTCTCACACACTGCTGCACAAGGCAGTAGGGCTGCTGCCCTTGGCAGCTACTCCCTCTTTCTCTCCTCACGTATCTCTCTCTTATTCTCTTCAATACTCTCTACTTTGCTCTCTTTCTCAATGCCCTTTTATAGGCAACAATTGTGTCTTCTCAATAATGGCTGCACATAGGTTGATACATTTGTCAATGGTGGGTGCAACTACCATTGACAAATGGTAACCCTACTCCTTAGGGTAGGTTGCCCAATAATGGCAAATCCTAACATATAGCAAGTGAAAAATCTGTCAGTTTGGCAACTCGATTATGATCCGTTATAATGTTTGCAGGTCTGATATATCTCGGTGTTTAACAGGCCTGGAAAGTGCAGTACGAGCAATTCACTAGCAATATCTGCTTGTGATTTTTATCCTACATTTCCATGATAATGGCCGAGGCTGTATCTCATTGGTAGAAGAGATACAGTAGGAGAGCGTCTCACTGCCTACAAATTCATACACCAAAATGGGATGTTCAGTCGCAAGGCAGCATCCTATGAGCTTTAGGACATTGCTGTGCGTGCTCATTTGTGTCCCAGTGACAATGTCAAGGAAAATTGATCCCTCAAATCCCTGCGATCGTAGCAGGACATTATATTTTTTTAACAGAAACTGGATGATCTTCCAAACAGCTAGCCTTTGTACGATATGTAATCAACATCTCTCTGTATTATTTGTTCATAGTCATATTTGTTTGTTGCTTTCCTGATCACTTTGGTAGGGAAGGTACGGATAGGATTACACTTGCCATCACAAGAAGTGATAAGCTCCTCCAACAAGATTCTCCCATTCTTCATGAAGTGTGTCTCCTCTTTGGAAATTCTTTTCATCATTTTTAAACATGAAGCCATCTTACGATTCTTACCTGCCTAGCAAACCACAAACATATCACCTTTTTTTTATAGTAAACGAGTGGATTATATATTAAACAGCCCCATCAAGTAGATGGAACTGAATGAAAGATAAATACAATGGGAATATAAAAGAAAAGAGAAGACCAAAACGACGAGGGACCTAATTAATTAGTCCAGTTCATAATACATTCTGGATTTCTAAAAAGATCTGAGCCCGTGTAGCTGAAATTTCTAACTGAAGACTTCAACCAGAAGGCTAAACGGTGAAAGGTGAGATCAAAAATCATATTTCAATCCGTAGCCTTGGATTCGAAGATTAGGCGATTGCGTGCTATCCAAATTGACCAGTACAGACCTTTGAAGAGGAGGTTAGTAGCACGTCGCTGAAAATTTTCATTAATCAAATCGGACCATTCCTGTAGGTTTTGATATGGGTCTTTGTGCAAACAACTTGAACACCCAAACCAGTTTAAGAAACGACCCCAAAGAGACCATGTTATAGGACACCAATGGAAGAGATGATTAATTGTCTCAATTTCCTTGCAGCAGAATGGGCAGTGAGATTCCTCATATTTAATGATTCTCCTCTAAGCTAAAAAACTCCGTGTACTCAAACTGCCATGAAGAAGAAGCCATATGAACACATCTACTTTTGGAGGGGCATAACTATTCCATAGCAGAACAGGAGAGTGATTATTTTCAGTTGCTGATAGACTATAAAAAAGAACGCAACCTGATTGAGATGAGTACATGCCAGAGCTGTGAAATTTCCATAACTTGCGGTCTGAACCATCTGAGAAAATGAGACCACGCTGCACCTCTGCAATCAAGCTCTCCCTCATGCAGTTTTCACGAGGCCGGAGGGGTCTTCTCCAAGATAGGTTGAAAGATGTATCTGTCAAATCACATATATCTGCAAGGCTGGATTTTTGCTGTAGGGAGAGGTTATACAGTCTGGGGAATAAGAGTTGGAGAGTGGTTATAGAGCCAAGCCAAGAGTCAGTCCAAAACTAGATGTTCCTCCGATCACCCACCTTGAACCCGACATTTGCATGTAAAAGATTGGCTATGTTTTGTGTTGAGAAGATCGCCGAAACAATGCCATGCCAAGTTAGAGATAAAGAACATGTAAACTCAGGGATACCGTTAATAAAGTGAGGTCAGTATTTTAGAAGAATGTGTTCTTGCCAGCCTGCTACCACTCCATTATCCAGATTCCAAAGCCATTTAAATAGCAGAGCCAAATTTTTGTTATGGATGGATCCTAGCCCGAGACCACCAGAAGATTTACTCTTTATTACCTTGTGCCAGGCCACCTTAAAAATGCCATGAGATGTTGAGGTTCCTTTCCAGAGAAAAGACCGGGTTAGAGAAGAGATGACTTTAATAATACCCTTTGGCATAGAAAAAACTGACATGTAGAACAAAGGAAGAGAGCTTAAGACTGATTTAATTAGACATAACCTTCCCGCCATGCTCAAAAATTCCCTTTCTATGTGCTTAGCTTTGCTCTGATAGCTGGGATTGGCTCCAAGAGGTAGTCCAAGGTACTTGACCGGGAAAGTATCACTACGACAGAAAACTGAGTTCGCCAAGCTAGAGGTGTGGTCGTTGTCCAAGTTGATACCTATTAGAGAGCTTTTATAGAAATTAACTTTCAATCCGAAAATGATCTCAAACCAACGAAGTATCCTCTTAGCATGTAGAAGAGAGGGAAAATCATTTGGCAGGAAAATCAGAGAGTCATCGGCATATTACAAATGAGTTATGTAATGTCCTGGAGCAGTCTGTAAGCCTTTGAAATAACTTGAAGCTGATGCCCTATTGAATAAAACTGTCAATCCCTGAACTGCGATGTCAAATAGGAAAGGAGAGAGAGGGTCCCCTTGCCTGAGACCCCTCTCCAGACTAAATTCTCTACTAGGGGAACCGTTTATCAAGATGGCTAATTTAGAAGTGGATAAACATTCAAAGATCAACTTCCTCTAGTGTGGGCCAAAACCCATGTATCCCATGCTTGTGTCAATATGTTCCCACAAAATTGAGTCAAAGGCTTTATAGAAATCTACCTTCAGTAAGAGGCCATGCTCCTTCTTACTGCGCACACCATGGACAACCTCATTTGCTATCATGAACCCATCTAAAATCTGACGCCCAGCAATGAATGCAGACTGGTTAACACTGATTACATCTGTCAAGACACTTCTAAGCCTAGTGGACAATAGTTTTGCCACTATTTTATATAACTCGTGAATCAAGCTTATCGGACGAAAATGTGAGAATCTGCTCGACCCCTTTGATTTTGGAATCAGAGTTACAAAAGAAGAGCTGATACCCTTTGGAAGTTTACTGGTTCTGAAAAAACTTTTAACCAACATAAAAACCTCTGAGCTGATGATATTCCATACCTTTTTATAGAAGGAGAAGGTGAAACCATCGGGGCCAGGGGCTTTAGAACCATCACAGTCCCAAACAGCTTGCATAACTTCTTCTATTGAAGGTGGTCTTTCTAGCCAAATAGACTTTGCTTCTGAAATTTTGGAGAACCCTGAGCCTCCCATTTCAATTCTTTTACACGTTGGTTTCAGAAACAAGGATGAGAAGAAGTTGACAGCGCCTTCCTTTATAGCATTTGGGGAGACTAGGTGACTACCATTATGATCAATCTTACTAATGTAGTTGCGGCCTTTCCTTAAACTTGCTGACATTTGAAAAAAAACGAGTGTTCTTATCCCCCATTTTACACTAGTTTTGACGAGATTTTTGTCTCCAGATATCTTCAACCCTTCTGTTAACCTCCCATAAATCAGAGTTCAACCCCTGGAGCTTTGTTTTTTCGGTCTCAGACAAGGGACACACTTCACTTTTGTTTTCAAGTGTTGTAATGGAGTTCTGGATGTCTCCAAGTTTTAGATTCCGATCCCTAAAAGTGGATTTATTCCATTGTCTCAGCTTTTTTCCCATGATCCCCAGCTTCTTAATCAGACTATATTCACCTGGAAACTCCTTACAGCTATCAGACCAGAGGGCCTCAAAATCTGTTAAGAAAGAAGGGTGTGACAGCCAGCAGTTTATGAAACGGAACGGCTTCCACCCCTAGTCTACCTCTGGGCTTTGGAGGAGCAGTTGACAATGATCTGACATCCCTCTAGGGTAGCGGCAAAGAGATGGAGACGGGAACTGCAGCTGAAATTCCGGGGAAGCAAAAGCTCTGTCAATGCGACTCATAGACCCGCCCCTAAACCAAGTGAACCGGTGCCCCTGCATATTGTATTCAACCAGTTCACAGTCTGATATGAATCTGCAGAATGAAGTTGAACCTGATAGATTGAGGTTACCACTACTTCTTTCATTAGGGAGTAGAGTTTCGTTGAAATCACCTATCACCACCAGTGGTAGTTCAAAAGCAAACTTAAGAATGATGATTTCTTCCCATAGATCAGCACGTTCTTTCACTAAAGATGCAGCGTAGACACCAACTATCATATAATTAAAAGAAGAGGGAGTATACGTGCCACATAGGCTGATCCACTGCCCCCCCAAATTCTATAGAGTTAACTTCAAAAACAGAGTTATCCCACATTGCTATAATCCCTCCTGATTTCCCTACAGATTCTAGAGAAGTCCATTTGACAGTTGCAATATTCCACAAATTTCTAATGAAGGAGTCACAACAATTATTTTTCTTGGTTTCTAAAAGGAAGCAGATACCAACATTATTTTTTATAAGCCTATTCCGGATGGAATTTCGTTTGTGTGCCATACCTAAACCACAGCTGTTCCAAGCAAAGATATTCATAACGAGAACAAAAACCAAGGCAGACTAGACTTAGCGTGGTAGAAAACTTACAACTAATTAATTGATGTCCACTCCTCTACTTCTCTGTCAATGTTTCTCTTTATTCCTTCTTCGTACCCTTTTAGTTCTTGCGGGTTTCCCAAACCTAGAGCCACAGCATCTTGTATCATGAATGCATATCACCTTTTCACTGTCAAACCCATTGTCTGGATGCTTCATACAGGTGATTTGAAACCGAATATTTCCTTGTTGGATTCTTGAGTTTAAGGAGTCTGAAGAATCACAATCCTCCATAGTGTTAGCAACACTACCACTGGCTTGCAGCAACTTCAGTTTTCTTATTTTATGGCTATTCCCGGTTGCATTTTCATTGGTCGCGTCTGCAGAGGTTTGTGAGCTGCTTTGAGGGTTCAACAGGGGTGGTAGATGGAGATGCTTGCCATTGGTTTCATCATCCATGGAGGCGTAGTTATGGTTCTTTCCAATGCCGGATGACTCGATAACAGGGGATGGTATGGTGTCTTGTAGAGGTGTGTTATTTTGGGTGCAGGTTACCTTCATTGTAAGAAGGTTGGGTGCTCCATCAGAAATATGAGCTGCAAACGATCTAACTTTCATCACATTCTTCCTTTTGCTGAATGAAGATTTAGGTGCAGGCCCTCTGGCTCTTCTAAGCTTCGTATCTTTTATTTTTCCTTCCAACTCCATTTTTACTATTTCTTGTGGTTCTGCCAGGTCACGTATGAATGCATATCACCTAGCTAGATACACATGGATGGTGCTTCCCATATATCCACTTTTGAACATTAAGATGCGTTTAGTTTGGTTCGTGTCTCATGAGAGAAAATACATAATATATATATATATATATATATATATATATATATATATATATATATAACAAAAACATAAGAGATGGAAATAGAAAAAAAAAATAATTAAACCAGAACCGAATGCTTGCCCCTACCGGAAATAGCAATTTCCTTACCGTACAGCACAACTTATTACAAGGCTCATTGATACACATCCTAAGAAATCAGAGAGGGAAAGGAGGACAGCCATCTACACAGTGCAGAAAACTTCCATAAAACCAACTAATTTAAGGACATTAATACTCCATAACAACAAAAACCAAAGAAAAAAGATAGGCAATTCAACAATACAAACTTAAATTGATTACGACATTATGCTATTGTGACAATTGCCCTTTCGGGAGGATCATGTTCTTGTTGATCCCAAGCCACTGATATTACTAGCTAAGAAGTGAAGGCCATGATATCTGGATCTTGTTGGAGCTGAATCATGTCCTTTTCATCTAAGTTCAACCAAGCTTCAATTCCATCACCAGATTTAGTATCATTCAGAATAGTTAATTCTATATTTGGAGGCACAAGACTCACCCATGCAGGCTTTCCCCAGCCAAAGTTAACTTCATACAAGCCCATCCTACACCAGCTTGTGAACCTGAATATATCTACCTCGCTTTTGTTCAATTCTTCAAACATCTCTGCAAAAGAATTAGTCACCATTGAAAACATTTCAGGAATGTTGATGGCCTTTACGCATTCTGAACTGGCTCTTCTCTTAGCATCTCCTATCAAACTCACAAGCTCACTCAACACGAGTTTGCTCTGATTTTTAGCATCGAACCGAGCAATGATAGGCCTGCAAAGGTTTCCACATTGATTATCTAGCGGGACACCAACTTTTCCTCTCAAATTGAAAGGTAGACTCATTGAAGAAGACCTGAGGTATCCATGCTTCTCTTTTGCCACACTAATGAGAGCTTTCCATATCAGTGCTGAGACCACCTCCACACGCGAAGGGTGATGCTTGACTCCAGAATCAGCACCGCTAATTACTTCAGATTTCAGTTTCTCTATTGCTTCCCTGTCAAACCGAAATATTTTGGTGACAGTTTTCTTACTAGCCATGCGAGGTGGAGGTACTGGAAACCTGAGCCTGCCGGAAGGTAAATCTCCTTCCGGGAAGATAAATGGTGAAACGAAGGTTGGAGGAGTAACTTTACTAATCCCTTGATCATGAAAATGAGCTGTAGCCCATGCATTGATAAATCTTGACATGGTCCATCTACCAGCTATCCTGTGCGAATTGAGCACACCGATTGCTAGCCCTCCACACCTGAAAATGTTAACTTGAATAGCTAATAAAGGACTAGTCGCAGATTCTGCTAAAGAAGGAACCAAACGACGAAGCAGCTCATATGGTTTGGGCTCTTGCTGGAGAATTTGAGTGAGGTCTCCATCAGCTTTAGCTTCCAAGAATTCTACCCCATCATCATTACAATCAACTATGAGTTTGTCTTTGATGAATCTTCCTGCTAGAGGGTAAAAGAGCGTTAAGACTTCTAACAATGATTTCTCTAGCTGCTCAACTAGCTTCTGTGTGTTGATGTTCTCTATTTCATGGTTGGCATTGGTGTAGTAGAAAATATTGGGTACATAATTTGGAGGTGCATGCTGATCAAGAATCGAAAGTTTCAGAATTTGAAGGTGAGGAGGCGTTTGAACTGATGGCTTGATGAGCTTTCTTGATGTGATTTGAACCTCCATTGTTAACTTTCTGTAGCAATATATAGAGGAACAATGTAATGGGTTGGTGTGTTTGGACTCTGGGAAAAGGGAAGTTTTAGTTCGAAATTGAAGTCATGAAATCATCGTTTGGAGTATCGCAAAACTGGTGGATATACAGATATTTATAGCAGGGTCAGCGTGCAGGTGTAGAAACGACTGGTAAGGTTTTACTTCCTGTAAATAAATAATAGGTAAAAAGAAAGTGTTCGGCTTCGATGATTATACAGTACTAGAATATTTTCCCGTGTTCTGCAGCTGCCAATAATAAAATTTTTGTTAAATTTTAAAAAATATAGAATATATATTAAGTGTTTTGGGTTCGGTAGCCAAGCCAAATCCAAAATAGCCTTGGGTGAGGCTGCGAAGATAGACCCAAAATAGCATTAGGCCCTGCTGCCAGCAGGACCTAATAGCTTTGGGTCCGGCTGCCCAACCTGACTCAGTGACTCTTGGACTTCTTGGCTACCATACCCAAGACTCTTGAATTCATTGGTTGGGAATATAGAATAATAGGAACGACGACATCTACTTTTTTGGAATTTATTTTTTGTTCATTTCCAGAGATGATTAATAGGTTGGGAGTGCAGAAACAATACCTCTGTAATACATGAAAAGGTTATTAAGAAAAATCATTAATACTCCTTAAACAGTTTAGATTCGTTGAGTGGTTTAGGATTTACTATAAATACTTTTCCAACATAGTTAAAAAAATTAAAAACTCCTCATTCATAGGGAACATATTATTGTCGAACCACGTTAAATCTTGAGTTCTTTGTAGTTTCGTTTTCTATTGCAATATTCATCAATAATTACTATGAATTTTTTACAATAAAAATGCCTTTTTTTTCAACTCAAAATTTTTAGAATGAAAGGAAATTTTTACCAATACCTACTGGTTAAGGAAAGAAAAGAACATCTTTGATGAACAACAGGAAGCGTTTAACTAATTACAAGTAAAAAAAGTTAAGAAGTCCAAAAGCTATTGAGTAGGGCTCGGCAACGCCATTGGATGCTGCTAGCCAGTCGCACCTAATGTTATTGGGCTGCTCGTAGCTAGACCTAACGCTGTTAGGTCATGCTGAGAGCAGGACCCAAAGCTATTAGGTCCCGCTAGGATTGGATCATGGTGGCAGCAGTACCCAAACCTAACGGTAGTGGGTCCTGCTAGGTTGTTAGGTAGGAGGGCCCAATGCTAATATGTCCTGCTGGGTAGGAGAACCCAACGATAATGGATCATGCTGGGCAGCAAGGGCCAATGCTATTGGTTTATGCAGCGTTAGGTCATGCTGGGAGGAGCACCTAACTATATTGGGTCCAACTAAGATTGGGTCCTGTTGTTAATAGAACCCAATGCTATTGAGTCCTGTTGGGATTGGATCCTAGTGGTAGCAGAACCCAAACCCAATGCTATTGAGTCCTGCTGGGAATTAGGGCTCAACGTTATTGGGTCCTGCTAGGATTGGGTCTTAGTGTCAGCAAGACCCAAACCTATTGGGTCCTGCTGCCCACTATGATGCAATAGCATTGGGCTCGACTATTAGCAGAACCCAACACTATTGGGTTCTGATAGGATTGGGTTATGTTGGCAGCCAAACCCAACAGGTTTGGGTCCTGCTGTCAGCAGAACCCAAAGCTATTGGGTATTACTGTCAGAAAGACCCAACGTTATTGGGTCATGCTGGGATTGAGTCCTGCAAGGATTAGGTCCTGGTGGTAGCATGACCCAAACTCAACGCTATTGGATTTTGCTGTCTCCATGATCCAATAGTGTTGGGTCATGTTGTCTTTCTTTTCTTTTATTTAATTTTTTTAATACAGTAAAGATAAAATAAATTGATGATACTTTTTTATACTGTACAAAAGTTAGATGATGATAATTTTTTTCATTTAAGATTAGGTTGAATTTTATTATTAAAGCATGTTTGTTTTTGCATTTCAAAAAAACTTTTCAAAAAATCTGAATTTTTGTTTAATTCTTTCTAACTTCAAATTAATATTTTTTTTTGATGTTTTTGTATTATTTTAATGTGATTGAAAATGGCTCAAGTCCTCAAAACTTTGTTGTCCGGTTGACCCAATAGCGTTAGGTCTGGTTGCCCAGTAGGACCCAATAGCGCTGGGTTTAGATTGGAAATATCTTAAAAAGACAAAAAAAATCAACAGAAAGAAATTAGTTGTCGGTGAATTGGACGCTGCTATACTATGTGTTATTCATGGTGTTACTGAAGAAAATACTTTATTTGAAGATGATGATGGTGTAAATACATTCTGTACTTTTAATCCAACTCAAGTATTTTTACATTTGAAAAAAAAAATTATTATTGACTCGCTGCGGAGCGCGGGCCAATATGCTAGTTATCATATTATTATGTAATGGTTATTTTTTAAAATATTGTTTTTTAAAAAATATATTAAGATAATATTTGTTTGATTTTTTCAAATTGATCCCATTAATTTATTTCCTAAGGGAAAAGAAAGACAACAGAACCAACGCTATTTGGTTCTGCTGCCTCCATGACCTAATAGCATTGGTCCTCCTGCCTTTCTTTTCTCTTATTTAATTTTTTTTTATACAGTAAAGAAATAAATTGACGAGACTATTTTTATATTGTACAAAAGTTGGGTGATGATAATTTTTTATTTGAGTTTGGGTTGAATTTTCTTATTAAAGCATGTTTGTTTTTGTGTTTCAAAAATACTTTTCAAAAATCTGAAATTTTTTTTCTTACTTCATATTTTTTGATGTTTTTGTATTACTTTGATGTGATTGAAAATGGCAAAGGTCCCCAAAACTTCGTTGCCCGGCCTATCCAATAGTGTTGGGTCCAGATTGGAAATATCTTAAAAGGGAAACAAATTCAAGGGAAGGAAATTAGTTGGTAGTGTATTGCGAGCTGCTCTACTATGCATTATTCATGGTGCTAATGTAGAAAATATTTTATTTGAAGATGGTGATGGTGTAAATACTTTATGTACTTTAATCCAACTCAAGTATTTTTATATTTGAAAAAAAATTGTTATTGACCCGTTGCGAAGTACGGCCCAATATGCTAGTTGTCATATTAATACGTAAGGGTTATTTTTAAAAAAAACATATATTGAGATAAATTTTTTTGATTTGTTAAAACTAAATAAGAGAAAAGAAACTTTGCAGCCAGACCCAACAACCCAATGTTGTTTGGTCTGATTGCGAAGCCAGACCCAACAGGCTCCGTAGAAAGAGCCACATTTTATTATCAAAAATCATTTTTAAACTCAAAATCTTGAGTTTTAATTTTTCAGTATGAAATTTTTAACCTTTTATATAAATACTAAAATCTAGTGAATCATGGGTTTAAGAATAGGAGGCTATAGTATCCTTTTCTCTTCCTATGATTTAAAAAAAAAAAAGAGAGAGAGAGGGATATTTCTTATTAATAAAAGGAAGTTAGCCACTTAGATTGTGGCTAGCCAAGATAAATCACAACTCATGATGAAATATGAGAGAATTGCATTTGTAGAGGCTAAAAACCAGATAATAGTAACCTATATTTCTTAGAATTTTTTATATATATATAATAATCAAAGTTTTACTAATTGCTCAGAAGACCATTAAGTCAATGGAATTCTAAAATAGAATACAATGATAAAAACCATCAAGCAATACATAAAAAGTAAGAATATCTGTCACTAACAAATTAAACTTAGGTGTTAATAAAGTTCAATAGAAAATCATGCTTGTTAATATAAGGCTATGCATTAATACGAGAAAGTCTCATGCATCACCACCTTTGGTGAATCCTGCAACAATCCAAGAGAATGGTCTCCCACATTGCTATGCTCAAGTGTTCATAGCAGAAACCACAGATCATGATTTCTTCTGGTTCTTTCCTTTTTCCTGTACTTCTCTGGATATAAGGCGACTACAGCACCACGTAATGTGATATTCCTAAAGCATGACATGGAAATTAAATTGAGATCAAGTTGTTTCCTCTAGATGGGACATATATGCTGAAAGCCTTTGAATCTTGATTCCGTAATTTAATGCTTTGGATCATAAATTAGCAAATGCCCACCACTGCGGAATGGGGACCGAGTGATCAGAGGTGGAAAATTAAACATCTCTCATGCAATTCCAATCATTTCATGAAATCCTCTCCTCAGTAGTCGATTGTATCATTATCATTGTCCAACTACTTTATGAACACCGTTTACATTGAACAAGGTGTCCAATTAATTCTTCATCAATACGTTTGATGCAGGGCATCGTTGGCATTGACCTACCGCTTTTAAATTGTTTGATGGAACCCGGCTGGACTGTCAGAAAGCCATTGGTAAATGAAGACGGGTAGGTAAGATATATGGCTATGATCTCTTAAATGATTTAAAATATGTTAATATTATAATTTTATTGGTTAATTTTAAAAAATATTTTTTTTATTTAATAACCGTATATTTGATGAATGTGTGATATATAAAGAGTTTATTTAGAAAATTAATACTCTTCCCATAACTATTTGTTTTATTCCTCCAGAAATATATATGAAAATAATTGAGGGTTAGAAAAGAAACACGGTTTTCTTCATCAATTTACATTCATAACTTATTCTCTCAAAGAGTTTGCTATGAATCCAAGTACACAGTACTCTTTAATAATTTGAATGTGAAAACCATAAAGTTTTAAAATTAAGGGCATTATAATTTATATATTTTTTATTGTGTTTTTTTTACGTACAATCTAAAGAATTGAATTGCTTATATGTAGTATAGAGTACTTTTAAGTTCCGAAATTCATATTTTCTATTTAATGATTATTACATCTTCTAATTTCTTATGAACCCTAGATTTTAAACGAGAAATTTTATTTTATTCTTCCAATTTCTATTATTAAAATTTATATATGAATGTTTTCTGGAGAATATCATCATTTATATTTCCATAACTGATGATGAATTAAGTTTGAGTATTGTTTTGTGTAAGTGCTTGAATCCGTACATGTGATCAGCTTAAAGAGATTTTATTATGAAGAAGTAGTCAAGTATGCACGTGGTTGGTTCTTCACTTCATATGATTCAGTGTATGTTTTAAAGGGTACTGGCATTAATTGTATTGCTGTTAATGCAAGATTTATATGATTTATTTGTTCATAAATATGCCATGTAATCAATTAGTTAGTTAAATATATGTAGTATTGATTTTTATTCATGCAGAATATATTTATTATTAATAAAAGATTTCTTTATCTTTAATATTTATTTATATTTGATTAATAAATTTAAAGTTTAATTAATAAATGCAAAGTAAAGATAAAGTCCATGGTATAAAAAAAATTATAAAGTTGTTATAATTATGAGATTTTTATTGCATCAAAACATTGTTCCTAGATATTCCTTATCAATGTTCTATTAAGATTGGACATTAATTAAAGTTGTTGAAACTGGTGTATATTATGTTTATTTTTTTTTATGAAAGAAAGCATTTGCTCTCATAAACTGAGGTATGATGGATACCTAAAACTAATATGCAGGTGCTTATCAGATGTCATGTCGACTAAACTGACTCGTAAAAGAATTTTATATCTATGAAAAGACTCTCATGATAATTGTGTAAATTATCCTTAAACTTGATATCACTAAATTATCTTATATAGAGAATGTTATGCTTTGATTCTGATTAACCACATGTTGTCCTAATTGTCACAACTCGATTTTTGAATTCATGACCGACACATAGGCAAGGTCTCCTCTCAGCTTTCCATACCTATGTAAACCCAAACTTACATATAAAATTTTTCACCTATATAAAAAAAATAGAGATCTATGCAACATGATAATATAACTAATTCTCTAATATAAATTGATTATCGTACTACAAGAGTTAATATAAATATCTTAGTTGCTGAATCCATCAGAACTTGGTAAATATTTTAATAACCCCTAAAAATTTAAATTCATGTGAGTTAATAGTCAGTATTTTAGTATAAATGTTGGACCTATAAGTAGGCTGATATTTAAATATCAGGAATTGAGCTTTAAATGAAATCCAATCTCTAAAAATAAAAATAATATAAAAATAAATTAGGTATAACTCCTTTATTTATTAAAATAAAATAAAAGTTAATATTAAAACTAATTTTCATATAATTAAAGAAAATTTTTTTTTATTTTTCTAAGTTGATTCAAATTAATTTATATAACTCAAAACCCGACTTTTTGATTGAATCAACCCCTGAGTCATAGGCTGAATATGCGCCATTATTAAAACCTCAACTACACAGTCACCAAAACACTCTTCTTTTCTCTTCCCGTCATATTGTTTGTCCTCGATTTTATGGCTTGTGTAGTCTTGAAAAAATAAGGCATTGGACAAAAAAATATTTAGATATGATATTTTGGGTTATTTATGGTGTTAGCAGTTAAGGTGATAAGGATAATATAGAAAATAAATTAAATTAAATTTAGTGTTTCAAATATATAATTTCAATTTATTTATTAATTAAATTCAAATTTAATACTATAATTAAATTCAATTACAATAAAATTAGTTTCAAACAACCTGTAAATAAAACCATTAAATTCTACATCAAATAATCATTCAGTGATGTTGAAAAAAAAACACGCAACAAATTAACTTATACCGTATAAATCATGAACTTGCGAATTAGAAATCGTAAAAGAACTTCTTGAAGAGTTCCATGTGATTGCTTTCTAAGCAAGTAAATATCATTAAGCTCCCATCATTATTTGGGCATCGAGCAATGTATGCCATGCCCTCGAAGCCAACAATTGCTGGCCCCATAAAATAAGGTCGACCCCAACCAAAATCAGCATCATATATCGGCATTGTCATCCAACTCACAATATTGAGGTTTGGACTCTTAAATGTGCGTGGCCCTCGCTTCAAAGCTTCTAAATCAGCCTGGACTTGCAAATAATCAATGGCTGATCTCAAATATTCATTGTCCATTCTTTTCAATGCTCCACGGATTTTTGCTATGGTATCCACCAATGGCTTTGATTGGATTTCGCCTGATAAACCTAAAACTGCTGTTGTGAAAAGAACATTGCCACAGTATCCGGCTGGCAATGGTGGGTTCAATCTAGATCGCCCATCTGTTGGAATGTGTAATTTTGTTGCTTGGTCGTTCGAGATTCCACGTGCCTTGCAGGTGCATTGCCAAATATGTGCTGCTAGGGTTTCAAAGGTGCTATAGTTGATAGTGCCATCACCAACGTCTTTTCTAGACTTGTTTTTTAGGGTTCGGAGTTGATCAAATGTGATGGTGAGGATTTTTGCACAAGTGGGTTCAGGATTTGTTTGGATTTCTGGGGTTTGGTCACCGGAGTTATGGGTGTTCAGGGGAGGAGGGGGGTCATATTCTACGTGATGCATAGCAGGGATAGGCGGAACTCGAGCATCAAGCAAGGTACGGTCAATGAACGGTGGGGTGGTAAGAGATAGTCCTCTTGCAATTTCAGACCACGAGTTGATAAAATGGATTGCAGAAGTTCCATCTCCCAAGATATGGTGTAAGCCAACTCCAAGACATACTCCTCCACATTTGAAAAAGGTTGCCTGTTAGCAACATACACGGCAAGCAAATCATAAACAGAAAACACTTTTGAGTTTCTAAAACTCAATACAAATTAAAAAAAATAAAATTTAAAAACTAAAATAATACTTTGTTTCTTCTAAAAAGATGTCAAATTGCAAATAGTAATATATGCATATTAATTTATTAACCTTGTTTTCCTATCAAAGAATGAGAGATGCAATGATTGTAGGACAATGTAATTCAACACATTAAATATGGAAACTAATATATCTATTGTTATCTCTTTTAAGCCATGGCCATAACAGCTGTTTAATATATCTCTCCTATTTCATAAAAAAAATTCTAACTTTTCAAATGCAAACATATTTTTAAATTTAATTTATCTCAACGTTCCAATAAGATTTAAGTGATTAAAAAAATTATTTTATAATTATGCTACTTTTTTTTCATAATAGTCAAAAGTTTTGTTAAGAAAAAAAACTACAAAGATAATTGTGCTACTTTTCATTTCAAATCTAGCATAAACCCTAAAAAATATGCAAATCCTTTAACTCAATATATTCTGCATTAATTAATCCTTACACATTCTTCACATATTATGCGTACTTTGCCTTGCATTGGTTAAAAATCATGCACAACACAAATAATTTCAATGCTTTTGAATCCGAAGACAGCATCAAAAACCTTACCTGTAACAGTAGTAGAGGATAGGAAAATATGTTTGAACGATCAACTTCTGGAATGAACTGCAGCATCTCAAAGTGGGGAGTAAAATCCCCCAGTTCATCAGTGGTAGAGCTTGTTTCAGCCTCGACAAATAAAACCCCTTTGGCGTTACACAATATCGACATTCTACCATTTTCATCCTTCTCTAACCTCCCTGCCATATGGTAGAACGGCACAAGAGCCTTGCTCAGAGCCTCCTTGAGCACTTGAGGGTTAAAAAAACTGGAACAATCATTAACTGGCTTGTAGAAGTATATTGTTGGGACGTGTACAATTGGCACCAAGAGGTCCAGATTTGAGCTCCA
This sequence comes from Populus nigra, assembly GCF_951802175.1. NCBI lineage: Eukaryota > Viridiplantae > Streptophyta > Magnoliopsida > Malpighiales > Salicaceae > Populus > Populus nigra. Next base: position 22,059,205 of record NC_084856.1, read on the forward strand.
TAGGCTTTTTTTTGGTGTCTCTTCGGCAGGAAGTACAATAGTTGAGTCTTTTATTCGAATATCAACTTTTACCATCTGCACGGCAACAAAATCCTGTTAAAGTCCTGTTGATATATGTTGTTTAAATTGTTGAAAATCAACTCCATGTTCTTATCTTGAAACAGAAAATAGAGAGAGAGAGAGAGAGAGAGAGAGAGAGAGAGAGAGAGAGATTCCTCATACCTTGCGGCCCTATACAGAGAATAAAATTATTTTTAGAATTAGGGGGCAAAAAAAGCTTCGTCCCAGCCCTCACAAACTCAGAGTAGGAGGAAAGAGGGGCTTTTGTACACGGTGGGTGAAGACGAATCCTATTTATAGACAAACATTTTAACATATTTTCTTTAACGTTTTAGAATTTAGAGGGGAAAAAAGATGAAAGTGGGAGTTATTTGAAGTGTTTGACAAAATATAATATTGCAAGTCATGCAAGGTGTTGCCTAGCTACTTCTCCAGCAAATCTTAATAGCTACTCGGGAATCACTATTGTATGGATATAAGATGGTCATGGAATCCAAGCATTTAATGTCCAAGATCATCATCTCTAGTGTGGATATAAGATAAATTATTGTCCTAAATATTGTCATTATCCAATTTTGAAGTTCTCAATATATTTTTTTTCTAGTGGAAAGAAATTTAAATTGAATGGGAATTAACCCAGTTAATTTTGTGGGTTTAAAAGCAACTCGAACAACTCGAAAAAATATTCAAGTTAATATTTTTTAATATTAAAATAATAGCATATTAGATTAGCTTGGATCAACAAGGGTTATGAAATTATAACAACCCTATAAAAAAATATTTTAAAATAAATTATAAAATTTAATCCTCAGTCAATTTAAAAATCTCATCATGGAACTCTGTTTTGATAGTTTTTATGATTTTATTATTATTTTTGGATTTTATGTTTTTTTTCTTTATAATTTTATATTTTTTATTTTGTTTTCTAGTTGAGGTAGGGTTTCTGGTTTATTTAAACCTTTGTACACCTTCTAAAAAAGAGAACAAGACTTGAGAATTGTTATTTAAAAAAAAATAAAATCTACAAATTTAAAATTCATATCTAGAACCTTCTTGGCTCATTAAAATTCATATGTTATTTTTTTTTTGTTGTATTCGTGTTTAGTTTCCGCTGCATTATAGTCTACAAGATAAAAATACCATATCTCTTGGGGACGTCCACATGCAACCATGCGGGCAACATTTGCTGTGTCTCTCTGATCCTTTGCTATATGATTTTAATTACTCGTGTTCTTCATTCCATAACCATTATGAAATGCTAATTTTTTCATGAATTCATTCTACAAAAGCGGCTTCGACTGATTGGGTAATTTCATTCCAGCCATAACCATTATGAAATATGCAGTTCGTTTAACAGGTCCCACACTGCATGTCGCACGTCAAAATCCACGCGGCGTCCGCTGGCGATTTTTTATTATTTTTTATTATGGTCACTAGGAACCTATGGTCTGCGAGAGTCTGAGTAAGGACTGGTTGTGCAAGGGAAAGACGCATCACCCCCAGTGCACCCTACCGAAGGTAAGCTGCATTGTTGTTTGATTATTATTTTTCTAGGTCGAGTTTCTATTTGTTGGTCTTTTCTAAGGTTCAAGGCAGATCTCCCTTCGTGAGGGAATCTCTACCTTATTGGATTAAATCCTAACCGTTCTAAAGTCTAAATTTTAGGATTGCATTTATTTACCCCTTGTATCTTTAATACCTGAGGGTGTACTTTATCGTGTAATTTTACACCCCGCAAAATTTTAAAGTCTACATTTGGATCCTAGAAAAAAAAAAGGTTGGAAAAAGGTTTTTGATATTTTGGCCAAACCCTAATGGATGATCATAAACTAGTTATGATATCCATTTTTTTGGATTTTTAAAACATGAGAAAGATGCAATTTTTTTGATTTTGTTTTTGAAAACAAACATGCTTGGAAAATTATTTAGGACTTGGTCGTATGCAATAAAATATATTTTTTCCTTTTTGAAATTTTTCTTTTTTTTTGAAATATTTCGGAGAAAACCGGGTATTTTAATATCGGACTTGTATCTTACAGTGTAAGTATACAAACCAATATTAAGCAAACTTGGTGGAAAAATATTTAAGAAAACCACAAATTTTTTGAAATGATTTTTAAAATTTGTTTTTGAATTTTTTGAATTTTTGAAATTATTTAAAAAAAAAGATATAGTATACTGCATGAACAGTAGACATGAATTATAATTCACGTCTACTGTTCATGCATGAACAGTCTACTGTTCACTCAGCAGAGACGACGAAGAAGAAGGGAAAGGGGAGCGGACCACCTGGCGTGGCGGCGATGGCTGGCTGGAGGAGGAGGACTTGAAGCTGGTGGTGGAAACGGCGGTGGAGTTGGCTGGAGCGGCTGCAGCTGGAAGAGGAAGAAAAGAAGAAAATCTGCAGCAGGAAAAGGGAGGAAGGCTGGTTTTTTAGCTTACTTTGGACCCCATTTTCTCCTCCCTCTAACCATGAAAATTGCTCCTATTTTTAGGGCTGGAAAGAGGGTAATCTTGTCTTCAATGTGGAAAAATTCTCAGCCCTTGATTCGACTCGAGTAATCCAAGCTGTTGGTTCAAAGTGTGCACCTCGAGCTGCCAAATTTGGCAGCTCCAGGTTGTGAACTGCCCGAGGTGGCCACTTTGAGCCACTCAACGGAGCACTTTCGATTTTTATAGGCTCCATAGGATACTTTTAGGGGATATAGGGGTTGCCGGTGGCCATTTTGGTGCATGATTTGTCAATTTTGGGGAACAAACGAGGCAGAAAATGCTCCTCGAAGTCTGCCACTCGGGCAGTTTCGCGGGGAAGATGATGAACAGTGACCTTTTTTTTTTTTTGCAAAAACTTGGTAAAAATTAAATTAGGTCTTTCAAAATTCCAATCTTTCAATTAAGTTCAAATTAGGCCCCCAAACTTAATTTTTCACCGATTAAGCCCTCAAATTAATTTTGACCCGCTTAAAGTGTAATTAAGTCCTTGCACTTAATTAAATCCTTCAATTGGACCCAAATTAATTCTTAAACATAATTAAAATTTAATTTGGCCCATGATTAAATCAAATTGGCCTATTAAAAATTTAATTACGTCATTGGACTTAATTTTTATGCAAATTCGTCCAATAATCATTTAAGTTGACCTTGAATTTGCATTTTTTTTTCTCTATTTTTTTGGGCATAATGGGGTACAATTAGGCCTTGAATTTCCTCCAAAAATTACAGTTTGATTTCTCAGTCTGCTTTCTCCACGTTGCCAGCCTTTATTTTATTTTTTTGATTTTTGTTTTAAAAAAATTGATTTTTGGGAATAACCCAGAATTGGGTTATGACACTGCACATGATTGATTTTTATTTTTTTCGTTATTTTTTTATCTCCAGTTAATTGCTGAATCTTAGATTTTTTTATTTTAAAAATATTTTTATTTTCTTGATATCTTTTCCAGACCACCTATCTAGTAGATCTATCCTTGCACACTCAATCTTGTCTGTTACTTCTTCCACAAAAATATCTTGTTTGTTCACCTATTTCATATATCCTAGTTGTCCTTGTACAGAATTTTACAAAAAAAACAAAGGCAAAACATATATAAATGTCCTTTTATTATTATTATTAGCAATAATATTATTATCTTTATTATTATTATTATTATTATTGAAAAATAAAAATCATGAACTTGATTTGAAGGATAGAATTGAAAACTATAAACACTTTGATAAAATATCCAAGAAAAACAATAAAAAATCAAAAGAAAATGGACCAAATTAAAATTATTATTATCATTGAAAAAAATATATAAACTTGATTTGAGTATAAAATTGAAAGCCATAAATTTTTTGACAAAAGAGCAAAGCAAAAAAATTAAGAAATTAAAAGTAGAAATGCTGAGTCGAAATACCTTATATATACAAATCAAACACCATGGGTTAAATTGAAAACAAATAAAACTTCAATAAAAAAAAATGATATCAAAACTAAAATGTCTGAATCTAAAATAACAATAACAATAAAGACCATAGAGTATTTACTTAGATGAAAGAGAGAAATAAAGGAAAAAAAAAAGGTGTCACCAGCAATGCACTGGTCACATTTGAAGAACACGTATAGCCTATAATGAAAGCTAGAGGAGACGGTGATGAATAAACTAAGACGGAAGAAGCTCATTCTTGACCGCTGAAAACCGCTACCTAAGTATACGGTGACTCCAATGTGATAGCGCGTCTTTTGCACACACCAAAAACTTTTTAAATATAAAATTATTATTTTAATGATAAATTACATTATTATCCTTAACTAAACTTACAATTAAAAAAAATGAGGCTAAAAAACTCAAATACCCCAAACTACAATAAATTCAGTAGATACATGTATCATTCTATTGTGTATGAAAAGGCAAAATACGTACCTAAATACCCTTACTCGAGATCACTTTTTTTTTTTTACTCTTAAGGATATTTTGATTATTTTATTGTTCATTAACACATTAAATGTATAGATGAAAATACCCCTAAACAAATCAATACTGATTTATACAACTTGTAAAAATACTAAAATAACCTTTAGTCTAAAAAAATATTTTTTTATGCAAAAGACAAAATAATCATAGTACACATGTAAAGCAATTATAATCACACCACGAATAATGTTTTTCTTTTCTTGATCCTAGACATCTCCTCTTTGATTGATTCATGATTATACATAAAATATTCTATCCTTTTTTTTTTGTTAATAGTCGAAATTTTATTAAGAAAAAGGCTACAAAGATAATAGCTTAACTTACATCAGATGAACAAGCAGAGGAAAGGAAAGCACAAAAACTGTTGCATGAAAACAGGAGAGAGCAACAAATGGGGGAACAAACAAATCATAAGAAACCAACTCCTCCCGACTAAACATTCTCTATATTAAGCTCTAAAGAGTTGGAATCAAGCCTCAACCATAAAGCAATACTTTGGCGCACCATGGAGAAACAGATTTGAAGGTTAGAGGCAACGTCATTAAAAATAACATTATTTTGGTGAAGCCAAAGATTCCAAACAAAGCATGAGAAAAGAAGCTGCCATGAGAGATTCTGGTACTTGCCTTTAACTATAGAAGACAATTGGTAGCACATATCATCAATAGATTTTGAAAAAACACTACAAAAGCCCCGATTAAAAAGCAGTTTCATCCATATATTCCAAGTGAAGTGGCAGTGAATGAAGAGGTGACTTGTAGATTCCAAACTTTTATTACAGAAAGCGCATCTTGACTCCTGAAGGGTGAGGTAGTCATGTTGAAATGAAAAATCTCTTGTGGTTACTTTGTCTTGGACAAGGAGCCAAAGGAAAAGTTGCACTTTTGGTAGGGTTAGTTTTATCCAAACAGAAGATTGGAATGGTTTGGCACCACCGTAGAGCAGCTGGTCCATCATTTTGGAGCAAGATTTTACACTAAAAAGGCCATCGCTGTTGAGGGTCTAGATTTTCTTATCCATCTTGTGGTAGAACATTGGCTTGGATTCCAGCAAGGATGATAAAAGTGATAGTTGTTCTTGTTCAAAATGAAATAGAGGTTTGCGCCATTGTAGGGATCAGAGCCAGATTCCATTGCTCTATCTACCCATGTCAGCCACCAAAGCAGATTTAGAGGAAGACAAAAGATATAGCCTAGGGAAGGTTGTTTTGAGAGGGTTATCACACGTGTGCGGCATCGCGGCGAAAAAATCTCATCCTCAAATTAGTATCTAATGTGGAAAATATGGGGAGATAAAATATGGGGAGACAAGGAATTCTTGTCTTTTATTAGTGGAAAATTGGAATGGGAGTCGTCACCTAATATTTTGGTCATTAGGAACCCTAACTGATCTCAGAGATCGGTACAGAGACTAGTTGGGTAAAGAGAAGGTATTAGCACCTCAAATACATCCTACCTAAAGTAGGCTACATTGTTTTATTTATTTGATAAAATCTAAGGTTTTGTCGTGTTTTCTAGTTGTTGGTCTGTCTATGGTTTACAAAAAGTAACCTCTCGGTAAGGAGGTCTTTATATTATCGGGTAAAACATAACCGTTCTAACCTCAACAATAGAATTTAATATCCAGAATACGTCTTACGTATAAGATCATAACCCTAGATATTAAAAGATAACAAAATAATTTTTTTGGAATTTTTTGAAATATTAGCCTAGTTCTCGTGACTTTAATAAACTGGTTATTAAAGTCAAAATGCATGCTAATACATATTTTTGAAATTTTATTTTTTTTATTCAAATACAATATGATTTTTTTTAGACTTGACCGTATGCATGAAAACAAAAAAAAATATTTTTTTATTTTTTTAATGTCTTAACGAAAACCGTGTAGTTTAATACCGGATTTGTATCTTTACAGTATAAAAATACAAACTGGTATTGATTAAAATGAAGTATAATTTTTTTTGAAATAATTTTTGAAGAATTCTTTTGTGGCAGGGCCGAAATCAGCCGAAAATAAAATCAGGCCTGCTTTTTACAAGGCTGGACTCAGCCAGCCATGTGGGCTGGGCTGTCCAGCCCGAAGGAACAATTGCTGGTTACTGTGCTGAGCACAGTAGCCAGGTAATTATAATTAGCTGGTTACTGTGCGCAGCACAGTAACTAGCTAATTATATTTCCTTTGCTGCAGAACGTGAATTGCTCACGTCCTGCATGCAAAGGAAAACAACAGGGAAAAGGAGACAGAGAAGGGGAGAGGTACCTGGAATGAGTGATCGTGCTGCTGTCTCCTGTGATTGCTCACGGTGGCGCTGGGTAGCGACTGGCGGTGGCGTTGCGGTGGCTGTTTTTTCTTTTTCTCCTCTGCTTCTCCCTGCTTCTTTTTCCTCTGGCCTTTCGCTTATTCTACTGCTCCGATCTAGTTTCTTTCCTTTCTCTCCTCTGGTGCTGGAGAAGGAGAAGTCGATGGTGATGCTGTGTTTTGTCTGCTGGTTTCTTGCTTCCTTGACCTTCTCTTCGTCTCTTTTCTTGTTACTGATTCCTTGTTCTGCTGCCTCTGGTTCTAGTGGATGGTGTTGTAGAAAGGTGAAGCTGATGGTGATGTTTTTTTCTTCTTATTTTTCTCTGCTGGGTGGACGTTCTCACGCCGGGTTCTTCTTGCTTGGTCTGGTTCCTGTGTGATTTTCCAGACTTTATTCCCTCCTGTTGCCCCTCTTCCTCCTTTTCTTGTTCGTTCTTACTCTGTTTTTTTTTTCCTTTCCCTTCTGCTCCTGTCTCCCCCTTGGTCTCGTCCTTTTTCTCTCCTTTTATAGCCAAAACTGCATGCTTTTTTTTTATGAAAACGTTCTGGACCATTATTGCAGTGGTAACGGTAGAGATAGTAGTTGTGAAACGTTCCCCATAATCAGCGGCATTTGTTGCTGGAACGGTTCCTATTTGCTGAATCGGTGAAGAAGACAATGAATAGTGCCTCTGAAACGGCACCGTTTTGCCACTTTAAATGATATTTCTGATTTGATCCTTGGATATTTTTACAATTTTGTAATCAAGCCCCCCGGAAACGTTGTAATCGGATCCCTTGATTGTAGCACCTTTTCCGGTTTGGTCCTTGGTTTCGGATTGTTTCAATTAAATCCCTAATTGGACATCAAACTTCAATAATTTTGCAATTGGGCCCCTAATTTGACCAAATCAACTCTTCCAAATTATAATTGGACCCTAGAACTTTAATTTCTTTCAATAAAAGCCTAAATTGACTTAAAAATCAATTTTTCTTACAATCCAACCCTTCATAAATTCATTTAAACCTTAGATAAAATTTAAATGAGTCCATAAATATCTGATTTTGAACTTTTCTTTCTCAAATTGAATTTTCCTTATCAATAGGGTTCTCACTGTCAAATTTCAGCCTTTTGCATTTTTGAATCTCCTCAACCAATTTTGGTATTTTTTCAGCATCCTTTTTATTATTTTTTTGGATTTCTTTTGAATATTTTTTTGATATTTTTTGTATTTTCTTATTTATTTTTATAAAAATCTAAAAATAAATAACAACAAGTGTAGTCACTAATCCAGTTGTCTAGTAAAAAAGATGTTAAACTGTCATCCCCCCCCCCCCCCCCCCCCCCCCCCCCCCCCCCCATGAATTTGCAATGATTCGTGTCCTTCAACACTTCATCTTGTCCCCTTACTATTTTCCACAAAAATCTTGTGGGGAAAACATGGATGTCCTTTTATGGTTGTTTTGTAGCATAAATGCGCAGCTAGCCTAGGATGTCTTTTGGCTGTATTAATTCACAGCAATAAAAACAACTGGATTATTTCTGGTCCTATTAGTGAAGGAGAAATAAAATAAGATAAAAGTGACGAGGATTATATGAAAAAAGAAAGAAAGGAGAATTCATTAAATTTTGCATAAAATACTCATTAAGGGTGAAGACAACAACTTAGGTTATAGTACCATACAGATGAACTTGCGAATTAAAAATCGTAGAAGAACTTCTTGAAGAGTTCCATGTGATTGCTTTCTAAGCAAATAAATATCTTGAAGCTCCCATCATTACTTGGGCTTCGAGTTATGTATGCCATGCCTTCGAAGAGAACGACTGCTGGCCCCATAAAAGAGGGTCGACCCCAACCAAAGTCAGCATCATATATCGGCATTGTCATCCAACTCACAATATTGATGTTTGGATTATTAAATGTGTGTGGCCCTCGCTTCAAAGCTTCTATGTTAGTCTGGACATGCAAATAATCAATGGCTGATCTCAAATATTCGTTGTCCATTCTTTTCAATGCTCCACGGATTTTTGCTATGGTATGCACCAATGGCTTTGATTGGATTTCGCCTGATAAACCTAAAACTGCTGTTGTGAAAAGAGCATTGCCACAGTATCCGGCTGGCAATGGTGGGTTCAATCTAGATCGCCCATCTGTTGGAATGTGTAATTTTGTTGCTTGGTCGTTCGAGATTCCACGTGCCTTGCAGGTGCATTGCCAAATATGTGCTGCAAGGGTTTCAAAGGTGCTATAGTTGATAGTGCCATCAACAACGTCTTTTCTAGACTTGTTTTTTAGGGTACGGAGTTGCTCAAATGTGATGGTTAGGATTTTTGCACAAGTGGGTTTCGGATTTGATTGGATTTCTAGGGTTTGGTCACCGGAGTTATGGGTGTTCAAGGTAGGAGGGGGGTCGTATTCTACGTGATGCATAGCAGGGATAGGAGGAACTCGAGCATCAAGCAAGGTACGGTCAATGAACGGTGGGTTGGTAAGAGATAGTCCTCTTGCTATTTCAGACCATGAGTTGATAAAATGGATTGCAGAAGTTCCATCTCCCAAGATATGGTGTAAGCCAACTCCAAGACATACTCCTCCACATTTGAAGAAGGTTGCCTGTTAGCAACATACACAGCACGTCAATCATAAACAGAAAACACATTTTTCAAACTTAATATAAATGAAAAAACTAAAAAACTAGTTTTTTTCATTTTCAAGATAGTAAAAATTCTCTCCTCTGAGTAGCCTATAAAACTGCTGTCTAAATACAAAAAAAAAAGCTAATAAATAAAATTCTAAATAAATTGAAAGTCATATTCTAAATAAAAAGGAATAAAAAAAAAACAAGATCAATAAAGAAAATCTTGTGTAATAACTTCTTAGCTGAATTTAGATATGCGTGTTGACTCAAGTGAATTTGTCTTCTAATACTTAAAGGTACGAGGTTCTTTGCATCTCACGTGATATATTCTATAATTAATCCTTACACATCCTTCCCATGCTATGAGTGCTTTGCCTTGGATTGGTTAAAAACCCTGTAGAACACAAATAATTTCAAGAATCCAAAGAAATCATAAAACTCACCTGTGCGAGTAGTAGAGGATAGGAAAATATGTTTGAACGATCGACTTCTGGAATGAACTGCAGCATCTCAGAGTGGGGAGTAAAATCACCCGCTTCATCAATGGTAGAGCTTGTTTCAGCCTCGACAAATAAAACCCCTTTGGCGTTACACAATATCGACATCCTACCATTTTCATCCTTCTCTAATCTCCCTGCCATATGATGGAATGGCACAAGAGCCTTGCTCAGAGCCTCCTTGAGCACTTGAGGGTCAAAAAAATTGGAAGAACCATTAACTGGCTTGTAGAAGTATACTGTTGGGATGTGTACCATTGGCACCAAGAGATCCAGATTTGAGCTCCATAGGCTTTTTTCTGGCGTGTCTTCGGCAGGTCGCACAATAGTTGACAGTTTTGTTCGAATTTCAACTCTTACCATCTGCATACTTGCAACAAAATCCTGTTAAAGCCCTGTCTGTTGATATATGCTGTTTAAATTGTTGAAAATCAACTCCATGTTGCTTAGCTTAGTACATTGCAGTATATGTTAAACATTAATGAAGCAGAATTAAATATTAAACCCATACTTTATTCGCCTAGCTAGAATTTTCTTCTTCGAAGAAAAAAAAAATAGAGAGAGAGAGAGAGAGAGAAATTCCTCATACCTTGCGGCCCTATGTAGAGAATAAAATTATACGTAGGATTAGGAGGAGAAACTTGTTCCAATTCTCACGCACTCACTAGAGGTGGAGGGGAGAGGGGTTTTTGTACGCAGATGGTGACGACCACTCGTATTTATAGAAGAAAAAAAAAGGAAGGAAGAAACGAGGGAGTGAAGGCAGCCTTGAAGCTTCAAATTGAAAACAATCGCAGCAGTTCAACCGTATTTTTCTAATTTATTTTTTCAAATTGAAAACAATTTTCTACTACCACGTTTTTTCTACGCCGCGACTATATCCATCGAGATGCTATACTGTGTACGGTAAAAGTACATTTTGCAGGCGCTATTTATTTATTTTTCCAGTAATAGGTGAATCACGCCTCTGTTTGTGAAAAATAATTTTTTAATTTTTTTTGTGTTTATTTACTATTAAAAAAAATTAATTAATAAAAAATATATTTTAATCAAAGAAAAATTTAGTTTGTTTCTCAAAAAAATATTTTTTTTTATTTTGAGCAGAAAACAGTTTTCAAAAGTTGTGAAAAAATTAGAAATATTATATTATTTACTGATTGTAACAAATTTGATCCTTAAACTTTTGATTGCTATATATTTTATTTTGAATCTTTTTTTTTTCAATTGCACCTCTTAGAATTTAATTTAATTTTATTTTTATATTAACTTTGGTCATTATTTTTATGATTATTTTTTTCTTTTCTCTTATTATTTTTTTAATTAATTTTTTCTTTTCTCTTATTATTTTTTTAATTAATTTTTTTTATCTATCAAATTTAGTCTTCATTCTTTTGATTGTTACTTATTTTATTTGAAATAATTTATGAAATTTTAATTATTATTACTTTAATTTTATCATCTTTTAATTTTTTTATCTGTTTGATTTGATCTTCATTATTTTGATTGTTATTTATTTTATTTGAGATAATTTATGAAATTAGAATTTTTTTTCAATTTTATTCTCACTCAACTTTTTAATTTGTAAATTTTGTTCTTTATTATTTTAATAAACTTGAAAAACAAATATCAACAAGTTATTTTCCAGCTCATTTTCCATAACATAACTAAACACTAGAAAATATTTTTCAATTTAATTTTCATGACACTACCAAATATCAAAAAATAATTCACTTTTCAGGAATTCACTTCACTTTCTAAAAAGAAACTATTTTCCAATAAATAAATAGGACGTGAGAGTTTGATAATATTTTTTTTAAAGTATTTTTATTAAAAAATATATATTAAAATAATATTTGTTTATTTAAAAAATTATTTTAATTTTAGCATATTAAAAAAATTAAAAAAAATCAAAAAAATTAAAATTTTAAAACGTACACTCATCCACATTCGTAAAGTGTCACTAATGAGTGTCTTGAAGCCTTAAAAATGTAATTGTGGTTGTTTTTTAAATTATTTTTTAAAAAAGTATTAAAAAAATATTTTTTTATTTTTAATATAAATATATTAAAATAATTTTTAAAACATAAAAAAATAATTTAAAATAAAATAATTTCAAAATTTTCCGGTTACATTTGGAACACGGTTCTAAGAGCCTGTGTTGAGAGTGAGATTGCAGTTATTTTTTAAAGTGTTTCTCATTCAAAAATGTATAAAAATAATAATTTTTTATTTTTTAAAAATTATTTTTAATATTAACACATCAAATTAATTTAAAAAACATTTAAAAAAATTATTTAAAAAATTATATTTTTTAAAAAAACATTTTTAAAACGACAAAATAATAAGCATTCAAAAGCAAAGAAAATAATGTGAGGGATCTCCATGCTTTAAACACTGATTGAAAAACGTGCTGTTACAAATCGTGTTTTTAAAAGTTTTATTTTAAAAAAATTAAAAAAGTTTATATATTTTAAATTGTTTTGATATGAATATTTTAAAAATAATTTTTAAAAATATATATTATTTTAATATATTTTAATAAAAAATATATTTTTAAAAAGACTACAAATACACTTTCAAAGTACAATAATTACCATTTCACATTCAATGCAACTGTGCTAGCGTCTTCACATTCAATGTGCTGCCTGCCACCATCTCTGGGTGTTCTGTCTTTTTCTTTCTCTGTACTGCCACGGCTCGGTTTTTTGGGCCCCTGCCAATGCTAATTATTGTACATTTACTGCCTTTGATTTCCTCCTTCTTCCTTGACGTCCCCCACCTGCCAGCTCTCTTTTTCTCAATTATAATGGTACTTTTACACGCATGTAAAATAAAATCCATGACAAACATGATTTTAATATAAATATAATAATAGAATTCTAGAATGCGTGTTGAATATATATTCAAATTTATAATTGATATCAAATCAAAGTTTTAGCATGTATACTAATAATAAAAATATCTATATTTAAATTAAAATAAAATAGAATATTTACTTGTTGAAGCACTTTAAAGTAATAAAACTTTTGTTACTGTTAATGATGAATTCTTTGTCCTCAAGACTTTATTATTCCTTATTTTGTCTTCAAAGATTCCAACAACACCATTTTAATTTAGATGTATTTCTAAATAAGGTATTTGAACCAAAGTAAAATGAAAACAAAGCATAAAAAGAGAAGTAAAACACTATAAAAATATAGAAAAAACTTGTGTAAAACTCTTCAGAGCTCAAGAATTAATTCTCACAATTACAATAAACCTAAACTCATCCCGAGCATGAGTCGGATGTTGGTTTAAGTCGACTCATCACTTTTCTTAGGACCTTTTCTATTTAAAATCCTGAGTACTTTTTGGGTATAATTTTAGTTTTCCAGCTTTCTACTTTATAAACATCAAGATAGTTTTGTTTCTTTTCTATGTGGGATAAATTTTCTATGTGGGATAAAGTTTTTTTGAAGAGTTTTTAGTTTCACCAGAGCATGCCAATCAATGATTCTTTGAGATCTATTTCTTATTCACCATAATTTGTTTAAATCATATTAATATTATGTTTTAAAGAGTTTATGTTGGGATTAAATTTCAACAAAGTTTTAACCTAAAAAGTGAGTGAAGCTCACTTTTATTTTGGCGTCAAATGTATTCATTAATCATGTTTTAATAAATTTTCCAACACAGTAGAAACTTAAACAGTTTGTTCTCTAACCAGAATCATGGATATCAAACTCTAAATGATTCGGTATCATATGGACAATATGATAAAGTCAAGTTTAAAAAATGTCACTCCTAAAAATTGCCCCAAAATTTGTGATTCTTGTAAATAAAAAGCAATTAATTAAAACCAGTCACAAGAAGATTCGGAAACATATATGTCAATCAACTTTGCCTGCCTCTTCTCTTCAAGGTCTTGCCATTGTGGTTATCTGGAGAATTTTTTATTATGAATGCCATAGCTTATGTTCGCATCATGTGCCTGGACTGTCAAAAGGAAGAGAAGGAACATATTGTGAAATCTGTTGCTTTGTTCTATAAGAACAAAATATCAACTCAAGTATGTCTGAAAACTAAAGGAAGGAAAATTTTCATTGATTTTCTTGTTGTTGACACTGCTTGGTTTTCGTTTCTGCCTTGCCTTGATCAATATGCATAAAATCACCATCAAAAGGCCTTTGCTGTATTTGAAGTGTCAGACAAAATATAATATTGCAAGTCATGCAAGGTGTTGCCTAGCTACTTCTCCAGCAAATCTTAATTTCACATGGATACAAATCTTAACAGCTACTCGGGAATCACTATTTTTTTTTTTTTTGATTTACGTGGGGTGTCCTGGCCAGCTTACGCGCACCACGACTATTTCTCATGGCCCACTGGACATCTTGCAAGCCCAGGAGCAGGTAAGGCACCGCGGGGGTGACAAACATGCACATAAAAGATCGAACTCGAAACGAGAGCAGAACAAATCACACGATTGACCACAGTAGCTAGACCCTGAAGTGCAGTCGAAAATCACTATTGTATGGATATAAGATGGTCATGGAATCCATGCATTTAATGTCGAAATACCTTAAATTACCATTTCACATTCAATGCAACTGTGCTAGCGTCTTCACATTCAATGCGCTGCCTGCCACCATCTCTGGGTGTTCTGTCTTTTTCTTTCTCTGTACTGCCACGGCTCGGTTTTTTGGGCCCCTGCCAATGCTAATTATTGTACATTTACTGCCTTTGATTGTCCTCCTTCTTCCTTGACGTCCCCCACCTGCCAGCTCTCTTTTTCTCAATTATAATGGTATTTTTTTTATTTCCGGATATTTCGGTAATCTACTACGGATTTAAATAATAAAATTTTAATTTAAATACAAATATAAACAAACTTGAAATTATGTTATTCAAACTTCAAACACTTCCCACGAGGAAGCTTATGAAATTGGACCCAATGCATGCCAGCTACATTACTGCAGACATGTGAATTCCACGAATGAGGTTGAATGTTCGTGGGCCCCTCCCTTACGATGGCCCCGGGCTAGCTGCGTGTGATTAATGTTTATTAAGTAATAAGCTGCTTTTCATCCACACCCCCCAATGTAATCTGAATTACAAAAGTAATTTATTGTGTATTTTTTTTATTTTTTTAAATTATTTTTCTTTTTTCTAACTTTTTCTTTCTTTAAAATTATCTTTATTAATTTTACTATTTTAATATTAAATTAGTTAACAATTTTGATTTGTAATTTTATTTTTAAAAATACTATGAATTACTACGGTGTTTTTCCACGGAATTTTTTTATTTTATTTTTTTATTTTTTAAAATTATTTTTATTGATTTTATTAAGTAATAATTATTTTTTTTGGATTCGAGGAAACCCTACCCCCCGGAAAGCGCACTTTGTAGGCCCAGGTGAGTGAGTAAAACCCCGGCTGTCCCAGGCTCTTACAAGAGGTGAGGTGCACACCCTGACTCGAACTCGAGACCTGCTGTGCAGATCTCCAGCCCTTTGCCACCACGCTACACCCCTTGAGGACTTATTAAGTAATAAGCTAAAGAGTGTGGGTGATTCACTGTTTACCTACACTCAATCCTCTGTGGATTATAACAGTAATTCATAGTGCATTTTTCTTTTCTTTTTTTTAACTTTTTTTGTTTTTTTTTCTAACTTTTTCCGTTTTGTTTTTTGTTTTTTTTCCCAAATTACTTTCCTTTTTTCCCCAACTTTTCTCTTTTTTTGTTGATTTTTTTTAAAATTATCTTTATCGATTTTACTTTTTTAATATTGAACTGGTTAAAAATTTCGCTTTATATTTTTTTTTCGTTAAAATACTGTGGATTACTACGGTGTTTTCCCACATAGTTTTTCTATTTTATTTTTTTTTATTTTTCAAAATTATTTTTGTTGATTTTATTTTTCAATATTGAGCTGATTGAGAATTTAGTTTTGTAATTTTTTAAAAACATTGTTGATTGCTACAGTGTTTATCCACGTGATTTTTTTATTTTTGTTTTTTGATGATTTTCTCCAAAATTATCTTTTTCGATTTTATTTTTTAATATTGAATTGGTTAGAAATTACAATTACAATATGTGAGAAAAGAACTGTAACTTTCCTCGCAAATTACTGTGAATTGCTATAGTGTTTTTTCCCACGTGGTTTTTTTCCAGTTTCTTTTGTGATTTCTTTTTTTGTAATATTTTTTCCAAAATTATCTTTGTCGATTTTATTTTTTTAATATTAAGTTGGTTAGAATTTAACTTTGTAATAAAACTTAATCATGTGGGGAAAACACTGTAGATTTCCTCACAAAACACTGTAGATTGCCAGAGTGTCTATCAACATGGTTTTTTTTCTTATGATTTTTTCAAGATTATCTTTGTCAATTTTATTTTTTTAATATTGAGCTGGTTGAGAATTACAATTACAAGTCATTACAATTAAGGCTAAATCATGTGAGGAAGCACTGTAGTTTTCATCACAAAATACTGTAAATTGCTACAGTGTTTTCAATATTATTTTTTTCCTAAAATTATCTCTATCGATTTTATTTTTTTAATATTGAGCTTATTGAGAATTTAGCTTTGTAATTTTTTTTCTTTAAAACATTGTGAATTGTTGCAGTGTTTTTCCATATGATTTTTCTTAAAATTATCTTTGTCGATTTTGTTTTTAATATTGAGTTGGTTAAGAATTATAATTACAATAAAACTAAATCATATGAGAAAGGCGTTGTAACTTTTCTCACAAAACACTGTGAATTGCTATTATATTTGTCTAAATGGTTTTTTTTATGATTTGTTTTAAAATTGTCTTTGTCGATTTTATTGGAGAAAGCCCTGTAGTTTTCCTTACAAAATATTGTTAATTGCTACAACGTTTTTTCTCATGGTTTTTTTTCTTCTAAAATTATCTTTGTTGGGTTTTTTTTAATATTAACTTGATAAAGAATTTAGCTTTGTATTAACAGAAAAACTAAATCATTTGGTAAAAGTATTGTGGATTGCTACAAATTATTTTGTTCAGTCTTTAAGTTTTTGATCATCTAAAACAATTTTTTTTTTGTCATGAAATATTGGCTTTATCATACTTTTAATTTTTATTACTTATTTAGCGCTGGTTCATAATTATAATATTATCAGGTATATTTGTTTTATAAGCCCGCAACAGTGCGTGGGCATGCCAACTCGTTGTTTTATATATTATATCGATATCAATAATAAATTTTTAAAAAATATTTTAATATATTTCTGTATAAAAAAACAATTATTATCACCCTTTTAAATACTTCATTAAAATAATTTAATATATATTTATTAACCCCTGGCAAGCTTGTTTAGCCTAACCAGAGGCCAACTGCCAGAGTCCTTCCAGATAAGGTAGCAGGAATCATAAAACATTCAACAGAAGATTTTGTGCTCGGAAAAACTCCCAGCAAGTTAGGGACTTGTCTTGATGATCCGCATTAACTCAGTAGAAAGCAGCTCATGAAGTATAAATTCAAATATTATAAATAGATAAGTTAAACCGTTTAACTAACTTCACTGTCGAACTTAGGAGAGTTGGATTACAGATCATATGCAATTCATGCTGAATATTATAATAAAACGATACTATACTTGTTTAAAGGATTTCATATTCGTATATACACCCTGAAATGCCACCAGCTGTGGATTTCTGATTCCTTTGTAAAGCTCCAAAGCGCAGACGTCACTCATGCGATGCTGGCAACAATGGCAGCAGAGCTATCCTATTCAAGCTTCAAGCTAGCATATTTGGATAACAGCTCCTGCATGAAATTGGTTAGCTGATGTTTAGAGACAATTTCAATTATCTTAGTCATCATGAACTTAATATGCAAATTGAAGAATACCTGATCTTCAGCTGCCATCCCCTCGGCGTTTTGCTTCTGAGCCCACTTCTTTGCGTTTCTTTCCAGCAAAACATATTTCATCACCTTCAACAAAAACCAAATCAGTGTAGGATCATATCAGCATGCCAAACATGTAACAAAACTGCATCCATGGTGTTATGAGACTGAGATACAGAACACTATACATCCAGTATTTTTGTTTTGGTGGTCGGGGATGGGTAGAGTTCTGCTCTGGCTTCCTCCTGGTTCAAGCACCAATCAACCTGAAACAATAGAATGAGAATGGTTTATAGATTATAGGTTGCTACATAAACAAAGAATTAGCTTCTTCGGGATGCCAAAGTTTCAAGCATCACTGACCTTCCGCAGGTAGTTGGAAAAGGAATCACCCCAAAACCACCACTCCAAAGATAACTGAGAGTAGTAAGCAGCAGCTTCTGCTAGCATTATCTGCTCAAGTTTTTCATAATAGTCGGTGGTTCCATTCCTTCCAGCCTCTAAAAAGAAATCAAGTACCTTCTTTAGTAGGTTCCGATCAATCTGCCCCCCTTCACGCTCTTGAATGATCTGCCCATAAAGTCATATGCAGGGTTAAACCAACCTCAGAAAGAAGACAAACCATTACGAAACAACCAGTGAATGCCAACTGACCAGCCTCATCATTGCTTCCTGCAATTTACTGAATAGCTCATCACAGACCTGAAAATAAGATTGGATATGATGCTCAGCCAAATAGCGTAAGAGAACAGAAGCAAGAATAAGAACTAAACTACTTCATGTAGTTACTTACCAAATTGCAGAAGTAATATCTCATGAAGTCAGCAGGTGATGGATGTATTTTCCTACGAATGTAGAAATTATCCAGGTCTGCAAAGGTTTTTGACAAAAAGCTTGCAAATTCCTTATACTCCAGCCATAATCGCGTGATTTCTGTTAAAAGTTCTGTACCATGTTTGTCCATTAACACTGGAAGTACCTAAAAGAGCATGCAAGGATGGAAAACAACGGGATGTGTTCATTATTATATTCATTGCAATTTGACAAAGATGAAAGCAAAAGAAATTGAAACCCTTCTCAACTGCCACGTCTCATTTCCACTTGTGTAAATTACAAAGACCACCAATCCAGACTAAGCTAGATAGCAAGAGAAAACAAAATTGGGTATGCATAATCATGAGTAAAGCATCTTGCAAAATTATCCTATGAAATAAGTTACAAACAAGAGAGCATGTCCTAGTGAGAGTTTCTCATCATACTTTGACATTCTTGGCCAACACATTTAAGATACATGAGAGCCAATTCTACCAGAGAAATTATGCAGAAGCGAAGAAACTGACAGAATTATTGATTATATATGGTAGAAATCTCACCCTTTCTTGAATTCTCTCACTTAAACAGTTCGTATACTTCTCATAAACCAGGCTGCAAGAGTCCCTACGCTTCCTTGTGCACAAAGTGTATACGCACCTATCACTAGTGTTAAGGATATGCCAATTCTCGGCAACTAAAATCACATTCAGGAATATTGATTTATCTCGTCAAGTAGAAAAAAAATCAAGATATCAAACTTCGACATGTAAGTAAACCATATAGCAGGATACTCATAAGCAATCATTTTTTCCGCAGGTGTAAATGGAATCACAGGGTGTCCATCCATAATCATCTTCTTCGTAATTACATCATCTATCTTCTTTAGCTTTTCATTCAACATCATGTCAGCATCCATCTTCATTTAGCTGCGGTCGAAAATATTTAAAATTGTAATGATTGCAGTTCAAAATCAAAGAAAGAGATAGCATGCATATCTGTATTGCACACTCATCCGACTATTTCTCATTTTCCTTTTAAAAATAGAATTTCTAAAGTCTACAATAGCATCCAAAACCCTTTGAACAGGCTAGAAAGTTTCTGGCGTTGACAATTAAACTTTATACCAAACAAACTACATCCAAGGTCCTGTTCTAATTAAGACCTGAAAAATTAAGGAGTACACTTGTAGCGAAAAATATCAAGAGACTACTGCCATAGGAGACAGTATACAAGCACACATTCCAGAAAGTCTAATCCAAGATTCAATCAATATCCATAAAGCATGAAACTTTAGGCGACCACATATACCAAAAAACATACAACCAGCAGTGTCAAGCATGTTTGGAGAGATTAATAATTGGACATTCACAGCCAGACAGAAAAATCGCAAAAAAATACTCAAAGAATGGAAATTTACATCACCCACATGGCCCAACACAGAAAGAAACACTATCAAGCTGGTTGGAAATCTTAAGAGATTACAAATTAGAAACTAATTTCTTTTCCTACGTTGCACGCAAAACCCCATCACAAATTTTGCACCTTTTGACCATCAAAATTACAAATTGTAATTGTAATATTCACTAAAACCCACGTGATCAATGGCCAAGAACAATTAAAATACGTTCAAGAACTACCTGGTTAAGCAAAAAAGTGAAACAAGAATCAAATGCAGCAGAGAGAGAGAGGAAGTGAAGGGAAAAGTGGGGTTTGCATTATACTTATAGGTGAAGGCAGCTTGCAGGGGAAGTTGAAGGGAAAGGTGGGGCTTGCATATACTTATAAGGAGAAGTCACCTTGCAGTGCAAGTTGATAGGACGTTGTTTATTCTGTAATAATTGTCATACTTTTTAAAAATATTTTTATTTAAAAATATATTAAATTAATATTTTTTTAATTTTTAATATTATTATATTAAAATTATAAAAAAAAATATTAATTTGATATTTTTTCATATATAAATAATTTAAATTAATTTAAATAAAATTCGATAAAGCATAAATAGTGATAGCTATAACTGTAAAAAACAACTTAGATCCATAGATCCAAGATTTAGATTGAGGATTAAGTGGTTTAGTATGTAAATTAATTTAAAAGTTATTATTTAAAAAATAAAAATTTAAAATGATGTTTTTTTAAAATAAAATAAAAAAACAATTTAAGTAAAACTTGATGTAAATTATATTTTGGGTCAACGAATCACTAGATTAACAAGTCAGATAAAGTTAATTTTTATAATTATGATAGTAAAGGCTAAGTTGCTTAGTGAAAAGTGGCACTAAAATATAATGTGTGTCTTGGAGTGTGGCAAATTTTACTTTTGTGTGTGTTTTAAAAGTCCATTTCATTTGAAAAGAAAAACAAATAGTAAATTGATATTTTTTTAGTGTTTTTTTTTATAATTTTGATGTGTTGATGTCAAAAATAATCTGAAAAACCTGAAAAAATATTCGATGTATTTTCAAGCAAAAACTATTTTAAAAAAATATTTTACATCACAATATCAAACATACATGATTTAGATTGAGGATTAAGTGGTTTAAACCGTAGATTAATTTATAAATTATGATTTAAAAAATAAAAACATGAAATGATGTTGTTTTAAATATTTTTCTAAACAATGTTATTTTAATTATATATATAAAAAACAATTCTAGTAAAACTTAATGTAAACCATATTTTGGGTCAATAAATTACTAGATTGACAAGTCCAGCAAAGTTAAGTTTTATAACTACGGTAGTAAATGCTAAGTTGTTTAGTGAAAAGTGGCACTAAAATATTATGAGTGATCGAGAGTGTGGTATTTTTTACTTTTGTATGTGTTTTAAAAGTGCATTTCATTTGAAAAAAATATTAAATTGATGTGTTTATATATATATATATAATTTTAATGTCTTGATGTCAGAAATAAATAAAATATATATATAAAAATATTTTATGTATTTTCAAGCAAAAAATATTTTTTAAAAATACTTTACATTATAATACCAAACACATTTGTAATGAATACTACACACAACTTCCTCTCTCTGCCTTTGGTTTGAGGTTGAAATATTTAAATGACATGTTATACTATAACTTAAAACGCGTTAATTTTTTACTGTAGAGGCAAGTATTGTTTATGCACACACAAATCACTATGGATAACATTGTTCTACACTATGTATTTATCAAATTTTATTTTCGTCCTTAGTTTTTTTCTTGATGATTTAGTTCTAATTAAAGGCCAATTGATTGTAATTTTTTAGGAAAAGGTGGGGTTGAAAGAAGAGGGACTATAATGAAAAAGGTGTTAAACATAGATGACATTCCATAAGTTTCAACAACAAATAAACTTTGATCCTCAAACTTTAAAAATAAAGCAAATTATATAATTTAAGTACCTCAATATTTTTCAAGTTTAATTTTTATAAAAAAAACTAATTTTTATTATTTTTGAGTCCCTGACTAGACAGATGAGAGAAAAAGATCACCAAATTCCAGAAGTAGAAAGAGAAAAATATCATTGATATCGATCTAGGCCACCAAAACAATCAATATTTGTGTCAAATAATTCCAATTGATGATGAGAGTTTATATTAAGTATATTTTTTTTTGCCTTGAATGTCCTTGAAAAGACATATATGAGCTCAATTTGAATTTTGATTTCTAGTTGATTTTAGTTTTTGGTGTGGTTTTTTTTCCCAAATCATAGATAAGTTTATCACAGTTTTTATTATTTTCTAGGTGTTTTAAATTGAAAATTGATTGAAAAAAACAATTTTCTAGTTGTTGTCTGGTTTTTTTTTTCAAGCCACCTGCCCTAAATGAAGCAAAAAAAAATAAAGGCCTAGTTGCCCTGTCCTTCTTGGGCAAGTCCAGTTGAAGAAATAGGTCAAGTAGGTTAGCTAGGCCCAACAACGCCTGGTCTTTTTTTGTTTTTTAATTCTTTTCTATTTTATTTTGTTTAGAAATTTTTTTTTAAATTGGTTGAAAAATAGGTTTTTTGATAAAAAAAAGTCTGAAACCCAATTTTCTAGTTGTCTGATTTTTTTTTCAAGTCACCCCACCCTAATGCAGCAAAAAAAAAATTTAAGTCACCCTACCCTAAATGCAGCAAAAACAAATAAGGTCCAGTCACCTCGTCTTCCAAGCAAAGTCCAAGCACGAGCCTTGAAAAAATGGATTAGACAAGCTAGCCAGATCCAAGAATACCTGATTTTTTTTGTTTTTTTAATTAATTTTTTTTATTTATATTTAGATTAATATGTTTTTTTATTTTGTTTTGGAAACCTTTTTTAAATGATAATTATTTTTTAGTTATATATATAATTTTTGAAAAAAGTTTTCTTATTCATCTATAAATTTTTTTTATCTTTTGTATATATGGACTTTGTTTTGAAGAGGGAAAAAAATTTATTTGCAAGATAATATTTATATCATCATTTAATTGAATAAAAAACCATTTAATGATAAACAAGTTAAACCATTTTTATATAACATTGTCACTGCTCAGCAAACCGGCAATGAACATTGAGCCGGATTGTTGCCTTTTCCAAGTCCACACGAACAACGAACGCTGCCTGGCTCTCTTTCTCTACAGAAAATTTTGTGCTGGGAAGACCTCCCGGCATGTAATCTAGGGAGATTTGTCTTAATGATATCCTCTCAGTAAAGTTTTGGGATCTAGGATCCCTACCACATTGATGCAGTGGGTTTAGAATTGTAGTTTAACTTATTTTTTAAAGTAATTTTATTTAAAATTATATTAAAATAATATTTTTATATATTTTTAGCAAACATATAAAAAAACTAAAAAGTATTAATTTAAGAAAATAAAAAATTTAAAAAAATACGGTTCAACTTTATCTCCGCGGCACACCACAAATACAAACACACATTACTCGGTAGGAAGCAAGTACAGAAGTTATATAGACAAGTTAAACCAATTAACTGACTTCATTGTCACACTTAGGAGAGTTGGATTGCATTTGCAGATCATATGCAATTCATGCTGAATATTATAATAAAACGATACTATACTTGTTTAAAGGATTTCATATTCGTATATACACCCTGAAATGCCACCAGCTGTGGATTTCGGATTCCTTTGTAAAGCTCCGACGCGCAGACGTCACTCATGCGATGCTGGCAACAATGGCAGCAGAGCTATCCTATTCAAGCTTCAGGCTAGCATATTTGGATAACAGCTCCTGCATGAAATTGGTTAGCTGATGTTTAGAGACAATTTCAATTATCTTAGTCATCATGAACTTAATATGCAAATTGAAGAACACCTGATCTTCAGCTGCCATCCCCTCGGCGTTTTGCTTCTGAGCCCACTTCTTTGCGTTTCTTTCCAGCAAAACATATTTCATCACCTGCAACAAAAACCAAATCAGTGCAGGATCATATCAGCATGCCAAACATGTAACAAAACAGCATCCATGGTGTTATGAGACTGAGATACAGAACACTGTACATCCAGTATTTTTGTTTTGGTGGTCTGGGATGGGTAGAGTTCTGCTCTGGCTTCCTCCTGGTTCAAGCACCAATCAACCTGAAACAATAGAATGAGAATGGTTTATAGATTATAGGTTGCTACATAAACAAAGAATTAGCTTCTTCGGGATGCCAAAGTTTCAAGCATCACTGACCTTCCGCAGGTAGTTGGAAAAGGAATCACCCCAAAACCACCAATCCAGAGATAGCTGAGAGTAGTGGGCAGCAACTTCTGCTAGCATTATCTGCTCGATTTTTTCATAACAGTTGGTGGTTCCTATTCCCCCCACCTCAAAAAGTAAATAAGATACAGTCTTTAGTAGGTTCCGATCAATCTGCCCCCCTTCACGCTCTTGAATGATCTGCCCAGAATGTCATATACAGAGTTAAACCCACCTCAGAAAGAAGACAAACCATTACGAAACAACCAGTCAATGCTAACTGACCAGCCTCATCATTGCTTCCTGCAATTTACTGAATAGCTTATCACAGACCTGAAAATATGATTGGATATTATGTTCAGCAAAATAGTGTAAGAGCACATAAGCAAGAATAAGAACTAAACTTCTTCATAAAAATAGTGGAAATGATTTTCATCGAAAATAGATTTATGAAACGTAAATTACTTTTTAATATTTGATAATATTATAGAATATAAATTGAAAAATATTTTTTAATATTTAACAATGCCATAAAAAATAAATTAGAAAATAATTTATTAATGTTTTTTATTCAAGTTTATTAAAAAGAATAGTGAACATAATTAATAGATAAAAAAAAATTAACGATGATAAAATTAAAAAAAAAACTTAATTTCATAAATTATTTTAAATTATACAAATAACAATTAAAAAAATTAAAAATTAAATCTTACATATAAAAAAATTAAAAAAATAGTGAAATTAAAAAAATAATCTAATTTTATAAATTATTTTTAACAAAATAAATAGCAATAGCAATAGATAAAATCTGATCAATAAAAAAGTTCTAATTAAAAAAATAACAATAAAAAACATGAGAATGAAAACTAGTATAAAATTCAAATTAATAAAATAATTTTTTATATATATCTATAAAAAAAAATTGATAATAAAATTTGATACAATAAAAAAATATGAAATGATATTTTTAAATTTTTAATAATTTTTTAAAAATATATTCCATCGAAAACAAAAACAAAACATTTTATAAAAATCAGTATTTTTCATTAACCAATTTTTTAAATAATAAACATATATGAAAAAGTATAGTTCAGGGGCCTAGTTACTTACCAGATTGCAGAAGTAATATCTCATGGAGTCAGCAAGTGATAGGAGTCCTTTCCTATGGATGTAGTACCTATCCAGGTATGCAAAGATTTTCGACAAAAAGCTTGCAAATTCCTTATACTCCGACCACAATCGGATGACTTCTGTTAAAAGTTCTGTGCCATGTTTGTCCATTAACACAGGAAGTGCCTAAAAGAGCATTCAAAGATGAAAAACAAAGGGATGTGTTAATTATCATGTTCAGTATTGCACTTTGAAGAGGTGAAAAGGATCAGATATTGAGACCCTTCTCAACTGCCACGTCTCATCTCTCCAGTTATGTGAAAACAAAATTGGGAAAGCATAATCATGAGCAAAGCGAGAGTTTCTCATGCTTTGACATTCTTAGCCAACACGTTTTGGATTCATGAGAGCCAATTCTACCAGAGAAATTTTGCAGAAGAGAAGCGAACTGACAGAATTATTGATTATACCGAGGAAATCTCACCCTTTCTTGAATGATCTCAGTTAAACAGTTCGTGTACTTCTCATAAACCAGGTTGCTGTAGTCTCGCCTTTTCTGATTGCACAAAGTGTATACAGAGCTACCACAAGCATTAAGGATATGCCAATTCTCAACAACTCAAATCACGTTCAGGAATATTGATTTATCTCGTCAAGTAGTAAAAAAAATCAAGAAATCAAACTTTGACATGCAAGTAAAAACCATGTTGCAGGATACTCGTAAGCGTTCATTTTTTCCTCAGATGTTAATGGAACCTCAGGGTGACAATCCATTATCGTCTTCTTCTTCGTAATTGCATCATCTATCATCTTTAGCTTCTCATTCAACATCATGTCAACATCCATCTTGGCTTAGCTGCAGTCCAAAATATCTAAAAGTGTAACGATTACAGTTCAAAATCAAAGAAAGAGAAGACATGCATATCTGTATTGCACACCCATCAGACTATTTCTCGTTTTCCTTCAGAAAACAGAATTTCTAAAGTCTACAATAGCATCCAAAACCCTTTGAGTACACTAGAAAGTTTGTGGTGTTGGCAATTATAACATCCAAGGAAATGTTCTAATTAAGACCTGAAAAGGGAGTCCACTTGTGATCAAGAGACTACAGCCATAGGAGACAGTATACAAGCAAACATCCCAGAAAGTCTAATTCAAGAATCAATATCCATAAGGCAAGAAACTCTAGGTGATCCCAAATGCCAAAAACATACAACCAGCAGAGTCGAGCTTGTTTGGAGAGATTAATGATTGGACATTCACAGCCAGACAGAAAAATCACAAAAAATACTCATAAAGCATGGAAATTTACATCACCTCACATGCCCCTGCATGGAAAGAAACACTACCAAGTTGGTTGGAAATCTTGAGGGTTTGCAAATTAGAAACCAATTTCTTTCCCTACATTGCATGCAAAACCCCAACACAAATTTTGCACCTTATCACCATCAAAATTACAAATTGTAACATTCACTAAAACCCATGTGATCAATGGCCAAAAACAATTAAAATATGGTCAAGAGCTACCTGGTTAAGCAAAGGAGTGAAACGAGAATCTGATACAGCGGAGAGGAAGTGACAGGAAAGGTGGGGCTTGCATATACTTATAGGTGAAGGCAGCTTGCAGGGGAAGTTGAAGGGAAAGGTGGGGCTTGCATTTACTTGTAGGTGAAGGCAGCTTGCAGGGGAAGTTGAAGGGAAAGATGGGGCTTGCATAGACTAGATAGAGAGTCAGCTTGCAGAGTAAGTTGATGGGACACAGGTCATAGACAATTGATAGGTGCACATGTTTTTTTAAATACTTTAAAAAACATGGGCACTTATCACGAACTAACACTAGAGTCAATATAGGCTATTAAAATTAAAATTATGAAAAATCTAAGAAAAATATCAACGATTTTTTCTGATGAAAAATAATTTAAAATACATTTAAAAAAATAATTTGAACCGATTCAAGGAAGCCTCAACAAAGCATAAATCATGATAGCCATGATTGTAAGATGCAACCTGTCCATCCAAGATTCAAATTAAGAATTTCTAAGCTAATTTATAGATTATCATTTTAAAAAATAAAAACATTAAATGATATTTTTTAAAATATTCTTTAAATGATGTTATTTTCATTAAAAAAAAATACTTTGAGTTAGTAAATCACAGGTAAATGCTAAGTTGTTTGGTTAAAAGTGACTCTGAAATATAGTAAGTTTTTTAAAGTATGATAGTTTTTTTTTGCATATTTTTAAAGTGTATTTTATTAAAAAAAATAATATTTTTTAATTATTTCAATGTGTTAATATTAAAAATAATTTAAAAAATATTTTGATGTATTTAAAAAAACTTTTAAAAAAAACTATTAGTAATTATTTTATCACAATCTAAAAAAAAAACATCGTTTACTAGTCTCCACTGCATCAAACAAATAGTTTATTTAAAAATATAATAGTGGTTATGATTTAAAGTTTTTTTATATTAAAAAGGTCTAAAAATAAAAAAAATTAATTTTAAAGGAAATAAACGTTATGCATGGCGGTTCAAATTCTATTACATATTGAAGAAATGTTATAAAACATAATTGTGTTATTAGTACTGTATCTATATATTATATCATATTATGATGCATTATACAAACGCCGGCTAGGGTTACTCGTCTACATTATTGTGCGTGAGCATGTAGATACATTTATTATTGAAGAGAATAAACAGAAAAACTAGGCGATTATAGTTCACGATGATTTTATCCTCAATATAATTACACTACATGATTATATTATAAAAAAATCATATTATAATATAGTATTTGCAGTATTTAATTGTAATTTTAATTTTATTTCTGATGATATTTTACCTAACATGATGATATTTTATTTGATGTTGTTGTACATTTAAGAAGCCAAGAAAACTATAATTCTTGTTAGATGAATTTTGTACGTGATGGAATTGTAAATAGTTTAATGGAACAATACAAAATACTTTATATAAAGTATTGTTTATTTTATGATGTAATAGCAGTAATTAAATTTACAATATTTCAATTAAAACCCATCAATATTAATATATGTTTTTTTTATAACCTCAATTTGAAAAATATTTTTAACCAAACACATTAAATTATTTTTTATTTAACCTCAATTTTAACCACAGTTTTAACCAAATATATATTTTTCCAAACAAACTTCAACTAACAGTATTTTTTATAAAAATAACTTTTTCCTAATTATATTCATAATAATCACTATAATACCAAACACAATCTAAATTGACAGGACATAAATCATAGACTTGACCATAGCCTTTTCAATGCTTGTTTGAAGAAATGTTTTTTTTACAAAGTTTGTTAATTAAAAATATATTTTTATAATATTTTTAACATAGTATATTAAAATTATGAAAAATATAAATAAATTTTAAAATTATTTTAAACTACAAAAATAAAACTCTAGCATAAATCATTGCAATTACAGTGGAAAGATGTAACATGAATCTACACGGTCCAAGATTCAAATTGAATATTAGATGGTTTAATATGTACGTCAATCTAAATTATGATTTCAAAAAACAAAACATCAAATCACATTGTTTTAAATATATTTTTTAAATAATTTTGTTTTGATAAAAAATCAATTTAAAATAAAACTCTATATAAATTATGTTTTGGTTATTGAATCAAGTTTTAAATTAACAAATTAAACAAAGTCAAGTTTTATAATTACGAAAGCAAATGCTAATATGTTTGGTGAGAAGTACCAATGAAATGCAATGAATACTGCAAATGACTTTCCTTTTTTTTTTTTTTGGGAATGTGATAGCTGAAAAATTAATATTTTTTAATTGTTTTGATATGATTGTTTTTAATTTTTTAAAAAATATAAAAAATTATTTTAATACATTTTAAATTAAAAAACATTTATATCATTGTATTAATATTTTTAAAAAATATTATTCAATATATATTATTTTGAATTCATAATTATCATTATTTTTATTAAAAAATATATTAGCAATACTTTGATATTTTTTTAATGTTAAAAAAATAATCCGTCTTTCAAGACAATAAAAGCTAATGAATTAGTATAAACTACAAGCATGTAGATTATTTTGTTAGTGTTGATAATGATTTTAGTTTATGTTCTCATTGTTTTAGTACCATTTTTAGAATATTTCGATATAAGAAATTTTAAGGAGTTTGTCTAATAATTAAGAAGGTATATTTTTTTCCTGATTTATTAGATTTACACTTTAGGGTTAAGAAATGAAAAAAATATTAAATTTTTATGAGTTTACCAAGATCAATTTTTTTAAAAATTTCAGACGATGTCGTTTTAATAAAAAAATAAAAGTCAAAGGGTTGCAATTGAGTTTTTAACTGGATCTTGTTGGGTTAACCGGGTCACCCCGAGTTTTTTCTTTTTTTATTTTTTAAATCTAACTTGGTTCCAGCCCCTGATCGGCCGGGTCTCGTGTCAACCTGCCGGGTCAGTCCGGGTTTCAAAACTATGCTTGAAATCATTAAAAAGAGCTTAAGGGTAAAATCGAAACACTGAAGAATCTATAAGGACTAAAATAAGCTTACAAAGTTAACATTAGTAGTTTACCCTTGCGTTTGTTACAATTCTTCACATAGCAGAAATCAAAATTAAGAGGACAACGAAAACATCAAATAATTCGAATATAAATTCTCTCTGATCAAAGAACAAGTAACACGACACGCTGATCACTGAGATAGGGTTACCGAGTCACCCATGGCCGATTTCCAATCCTCAAGTCACAAAGCCAAGTGGATCTTCACCCCTCAACAGTTGGTAACTTAACGCCTATCGCTTCCGCTACCAATTTTACAACACCACTTCCATTTTCTGTTTGGTTTCCGAGAAAACGAAAGAGATTTTTTAAAATTTTCGATTTCTTTGTCTGTTAACTCTGTTTTCAGTTCCGTTTCTGCTAGTAATTGAATTCGAATTGAGAAAAATCAGTTCAGAGCGAGAGTTGTAGTTTAAGTTTGATTTTGAAATAGTTAAATAGGTTAGTTTAGGGATTTTTTTTGTTCTAATTAGGATTTTTAGCTCTTTTTAGTACACATGAGAACCTTTGTTTATAGTAGTTATACATGTTGGTGTTTGAAAGACTCAAACTTTGTGCAGAAACAGGTAATGTGATGTTAATTAGTGTTAAATTAATTGCATTGTGTTTTCAATTCAGGCCGAGAAGTATAAAGCTACTAATAATAGAGCGAAACAAATGTTAGAGAAGGTATGATGCATTTTGCTCTGTTGCTTCATTGTTTTTTTTTGCTACTGTTTGTGATGATAATGGTCTTCCTTTTGATGGTTAATTGTGCCTTTTGTGCTGCTTAGTATGGAACGACAAGAATGAGAGTAGATGTTGATGGGTCATTGTCATATCCAGAACCTCAAGTTAACATGACAGAGAATGGTAATTTGTTTTGCTAATATGTTATTAATGTTGTGGTTTTAATCTCTTGTTTCAAATGCTGATGATGGTTTTTCCTTAACACGTGTCTGGTGGTTTTTTTTTTTTTTTTTTTATAATGTTAGCTGATAAGCATTCTCGTTCAAAACCAATAAGTGTTGAGGAAGAACAATTTATGCGAGTATACTATGAGTATAAACTTCGAGAAGTGTGTAGTGCATTCTATTTTCCTCATAAAATTCAGGTGCTTTATTCTGTTTCTAAGTAGTAAGGAAGATGTTTATTGCATTATTGCAATAATTGGGATTAGTGGCACCTAATTGGGATTGGTTTATGTTTTGCAGGCAACTGCACTCCTATACTTTAAAAGGTTTTATCTTCAATGGTCAGTCATGGAGCATGATCCAAAACATGTAATGTGCGTTTTCTTTTTTCAAATCTCCCTTGTATCTAATCCAAATTGGGCCAATTCCCATGACTATTGGTTTATGCAATTCACCAATTCTTATGATTATTGGTTTATGCAATTCATTCAAGTTGGTAGAAATGCTTCAGGTTATCATCTGAAAACATGCCTAGACATGGATTAGAGTTCTATGGTGTACTGGATGTATTGCATACCACCCTTGTTTGATACTCGTTACTTGTTTCATGATACTATATTAAATGAGAAATGACTTCTTTGTGTGCACAGGTTAACCTGCATCTATGCAGCATGCAAGATAGAAGAAAATCATGTGTCTGCGGAGGAGCTTGGTAAAGGGATTTCACAGGATCATCAAATGATTCTCAATTACGAGATGATAGTTTATCAGGCATGGGTGTGGCTTATGTAATATTGCTGTCCTAGCTAGCTTTTACTTGTGTTTGTATTAATATGAACTTTATAGCGCAGAGTTTGGAATTTGATCTTATTGTCTATGCACCATATCGATCTGTTGAAGGTTTTGTTGCTGATATAGAGGCAAGTTTGACTAATCCTTCTGTTTTTGTGATTCCTCCAATTATCCAAAATGAATTTGCACCTTTTCATGCCCCTTTATATCTATTTTTTGGAGAGCTACTGATTTTTAGCTTTGATCTGACAGGAATTCTGCCATCCAACAGATGAAAATGTTGAAAAGCTGAAGGTAATTGCTGGTATTTGTTCATGTATGACTTGACAACATGTTTTTGAGTGTTGTCCTGTGTAATCATTGTAGATCTAGAAGAGAATTCTAGCAATTATTACATTCAAATTGACAATTTGGAATAGCTGTGCATAATGCTTCTCTGATGCAGTGGATATGCAGGATCTTATTTGACATGGCTGTACAAAATTTCTTTTCTACCGTGGATTTACAAATAGGTAATCTGATAGACCAATATCTTGTAGGAAACTGCAGTGGCAGAGGTTGACAAAATCATGCTCACTGACGCACCCGTTATGTTCCCTCCTGGGCAGGTATCCTTCACTGTTGTATGGGTGTTTTTCCTGATTGACTTTGAAGATGGAATCTTTCTTTTCACATAATTATATTGAAAGAAAAGAACATGCAACTCACAGATAGGCAATGACCAATGATAAAGTAACCATCTTAAAGGCAGGGACAACATCCAACTGGAACTGAAAAACTTATGGAGATCAAAACAATTAACCCATATAAATATTCAGAAATAAAAAAAATGTCCTCATATGATTTGACACAATAAATAGTTAGTGTTAATCAAAGATCTTTTGAAGATAGTAAATTCTTTATTGCATTATGATATCTTTAATGTATGGAAGCTTGTCCTTTTAGAAATCTATTGTTTCAATGTGTCTTATAAGTTGAATGCTCAATTTATTGCCATGTTGTTGTTGCATGAATGCTAGAATGCTTTCTCATATTAGTGTGAGTTGAAGTTATTTTGCTGTTGATATGTCTTTTAGTGATATATGTATAATATGATCTCATTATCTCGATCATAAATTTGGCACAGTTGGCATTGGCTGCTCTGCAGAGTGCAAATGAGGTGCATAGAGTTCTTGATTTTGAGAGGTTTGAATTGTGATAACCACTCTCTCTCTCTCTCTCAAGTTGGTGACCAGTATCAAGCTCAACTCTTGCTCTTGGCCAAAGTATAGTTGCTGAAGTAATGATTTTTATCGTATCCTACTTTGCAGATATCTCGAGAGTGTCCTCTCTCGTCAGAATTCTGCACACATGATTTCAGAGATCAGTGAATCTCTACATGCCGTCGAGAAATGGGTATGAATCTTTGAAATTGCAGCTTGAATTTGTTGGAAACTTCTTTTGCATCACCCTGTTGGTGATACACAGATGGGGAGAAGATTAGTCAAACAATGAAATAATAATTCTGTGTTTGGTGGATGCAATTCAATTCTAGAGAATGAAGTCCTTTTGCATCTAATTGTTATTATTATTTTTTTACATGCAGGTGAGGAAATACAGTTTCCCTACGGATAAGGATATGAAGCACATAAATCGGAAGCTGAAATCATGCTGGGGTCATAACTCACACGATGAGTATGTCTTTCACTCTCACAAATACTTACAGCTATTGGTAGTTAAATATCTTACAGATTCTTTCTATTTTCATTTTTCCACTGATGTTTGACTGTTTGGCAGCAATAAGAAAAGGGAGAAGAAATCAAAACACAAATCCCATAAGAGTTCGAATGAAATGCAAAATGGCCCAGGACTGACTTAATTGTATGTTGCTCCTTGTTCACAAGTGTTTCCTATCTTATTTAAACGATTTACTAACTTGGTTTTTGCTTCCCAGATTTTTGTTGGAGATTATATTTATGTACCAATTTGGATGACACATCAGTCCATTAATATCTTATGGAATTACAGAAGGTCCTTGTACTTTAATTTGTCATATCTTGATTTGTGCCTGGAAAGTTGAAAATCGCAATAGGGGCAGAATTTTCTAATTTGCCATTGTACCGATTTTATGAATGGACCCCAAAATTTCTCTCCTAATCCAGAACTCAATCTGACAGCAAACGATTGAAAGGTTTTTTGGAGGAGGGGAGATACTCATGCCAGTTAAGTATAAGATACATGTTATTATTCATTTATTATTTTTTATTATGAGCATGTTATATATCTGGATTTTTTTTTATTATATATGAGATCCGTTTTGGGCATGCAACTAATCATTTGAAGTTCTGTGAAATATTTCTCAAGACTGAAATTTATTTCAGGATCCCAGGGTAATCAATTTTGTAGAGCCATCAACTTTGAAACGAATTTAATGGATTAGGTGCAATCATCCTTGAGGTATCATCATTGTTGTATCGAAAATGTTTTAATTGTCAAAAGGGCAATTCTTGAACTGAGTGTGATAGCATAAACAATATGATTGTTGTGGTTTATGGTAAATCCTGATGAGTGTGATAGCAATCCATCAACCATGGAAAGCAGAACGTTTGCAACCGGAGTGTAGGGGACCTGGATCATAGTTATAAAACTGGATTTTTGGCATAAGGCTTGGATGGGTGGCTCGAATCAATTCAAAATTGTATTAAGATGTTGATTGGGTCGATCAGATTTATTTCGGTTCTGTACGAAACTTATCCCTGGATATCGGCAACCTCGACCAATTTTCGACCCCGGCGAAGTTTAATAGCACATCGGAGCCCTGCTTTCAGGTGTCTTGTCTAGATTTGGGCTTTCATAACTGCTCTATTACAATGCTCTCAGGGTGTTCTTACAAGGCAAAAAGATGACACTTGCCCTTGAAAACACTTGGTAAACAAGTCAGTATTTACACAAACTGCACCTTTTTCCTTCAACAACGCTCAGAAAACAGGATTACAGGGTATCATAAGATTTTCACTCCCCGCAAATCTTCTTTTTATCCACCCAGTTTATCACCTCAGGGTGAGTCAAATTCAACAGTCATTTGCCATTCATTCGAGCCTTTTTCAAGAAACAAATAAATCCACAGCCTTCTCAGTCTGGAGAGGAATCCAGCTGAGTTGCTCATCATCGTGGATACCATAGATGGGTTCGATCCAAGCACAATTTTGGAACTCTCTTGTACCATAGTAAGTTTCCTATGCAGTCATTCCAGAAGGTCTGAAACTTGCTTGTAAGAAGATTACGGTGCCATCCTTTGTTTTGACTCGTGGAAAATATGTTTCCAATCCTGGAACTTGTGACCTTTTTTTTGTAGATGTGGATAGTGATGTAGCTCGACTCAGAAAGAGCATGCCAAGTCTTCAGTTTTCTTCCAAGCCATGCTTTAAGATAATTACTTTTATATTTATGTTCCTGATTAATGAAAAATTAATCAAGGACGATGATGCATCTGTTCAACAACTAAGATGTTTAGAGGTTGTCGTCCAAATTACAAGGGCTGGTATGGATGTTTTGGCGTTTGTCCACCTGCACCAAATGATGCCCTTAATTTGTTAATACATAAGATCATTGCAAGCTTAGGTAGTCATAAAGAGATGCTTTAATCCACCAACATAAACTGCTTAACATTGGGTTAAACTTACAGCTGACTTCTAATCAAACACTCCAAATTTAGAACCATTAAAGTTTAGGTTATCCACTAAATTGTGAAGTTATTAAATTTGGCTAGCCAATGATTGAATTCATGGTTCATCTAAATTTACAAACATCAACATATATTTTTTTAAATAAAATCAAACTAAATTTTGATCTGGTTAACTAAGTTATAGGCTGACCTGTCAGGTCTTACTAGATTAACTCCTATTTAGTTTAATTTAAAATATGAGTTAAGTTAGGTTTCATTAATATGTTAGAAAATAATATAAATTATATTTTGAAGTCTCACCTAATAGTTTAAATTTAAAATTTTAAACTGAAATAATTTTTTAACATAATTTCATAATCTTATTTTTTTAAAATCTAAATTATATCTTGAAATTCAAATCAATAACTTAAACTTTTAATTTAAAATGATTATTTTACTTGATTTACTTAAATTTTTAATTTAAAATAATTATCTGACAGTACTTCTACCTTCAGGTTTAATAAAAGTGCTAAATTGAAGTTTGAGGCCATGAGAAAGATTTGGGCTGAAATGAATATGATACTTAAAATGCTGTCACGTAGATTTTTGAAACAATTGGGTAAACAATAAGCTCCATCATATCATATGAACACTATACATTTCCACTGTCATTTTACAACATCTGAAGCAGGACACTTTCTGCTATTATTACGAATGAAATGAGAGACTCATGAGAATGATAATACACAGTATACAGTTGTTCTTCTCCCTACTTCATCTTCCCTGTATATATAAGTTGAACTAAACAAAAGAATAAAGGAGTGTTTTTGTAGTTTCTGCACAATAATTGCATGCCACCAAATGTAAGGCTTAGGCACTGGGGCACAGCAGCCAGCTCAACTTCTTGACCCCTTTGGAATTCATGGGCCAAAGACGAGGGGCGAGAAGTTCATAACAAAGATCCACACGAAAACAAACATTCAATCTACAGCCTGCAAGCTTCACCCCACCGCATGTTCTGATTGAAGATTGTCAATTCAGACATTCGTTATCAACATTACTAGCCAAACTTCCTGACGAGCGAGTCCTGATGAATGCTGGTTTAATTACAGTCCAATCCACATTCCTCCAGAAGTGGACCATTGGACTTGGCCAAGAATGGATCGATCCGAACCCACAAAAGGGAGAAGATTGAAGCAAGCAAAATTGACCAGACAATAATGATTGTGGGAGTTCTGTTCTGTCGGCCGAGTAAACCTTTCAGGAAAGGGTACAGGTGAACTATCACCCAGAATGCAAAGAAAAGCTTACCAAATAAAGGCCCCCATGACTCATAGCCATTGTTTATAGCATTTGAGACACCAGCCACGACTCCAACCAGGTTTATTATCAGCAATGTTGTAGGTGGGATGAGCAACGTGGTCCACTTAAATGCATACAGCTCTGAGAACTCATCGTCATCTCCTCCTTTAGACGTCACAGTGAAGTTCGTATCAACACCAGCTAGAACCTTTAAAAGCCCCTGGAATACTGCAAATAGATGCGCTGATACCCCTCCAATCACCCAAAATTGTTCGTTTCTCCACCATTCATCAATACCAACTCCACTCCATCTCATTTCCAGAATACTTGTTGCGAAAATACAAATGAAAAGAGACAGAAACCACAAGCTGGCAGCATTGCTGAGCTGCAAGTTGAACAAAAGATCAGATTAATAGATAAATCTAATACACAAACTTAATAGTTTATGCTCGTACTGTTCGTGTTTCACATAGTTTCCTGTGGCTAATAAATGGCATACCTCTGGAGTGATAAATTTCCCGGTAAGCAAGCACACTGCAGGAAGAGTACAATATGCCAGTAGAGGAATAGATGTCAAAGGATAAACAGTAGCGTTTATGTAAGACAGACGCTCCAACCACTTCAACCCCCCTCCATATCCATACCAAAGAGGACAGTGCCTGCTCAAAAATATCTCAACAGATCCAAGAGCCCATCGAAGGACCTGGTGTAGACGATCAGAAAGATTAATGGGCGCCGAACCTTTAAATGCTGGCCTAGCAGGAATACAATATATTGATCTCCATCCATGACAATGCATTTTAAAGCCTGTCAATATATCCTCCGTAACTGAACCATAAATCCACCCTACCTGGGGAACAGAAGCAAATTTATGATTAGCGAAAGGTCTGAACCCCACAAAAAAATCTAACCATTCCTTTTACCTCTTTGCCCCATTCTGTTTTATCTTCGTAGCCACAGCTAATGACATGGATGGCTTCTTTGAGCAGGGATGCAGGGCTCGCACTTTTCAGTGTGCCGCCATCCTCTAGTAGGGTAGATGCTACAAACACCGAAGATTGTCCAAACTTATTTTCCAATTTCTTCTCAGATGTTACAGCCACGTTTTCGGTTTCAATTCCTGAATTCAAGCTTTTCCAGTTTAGAAGACAAAATTATCGATCCAACAGGATAATCATTCAGGGCCTCAAGCAGAGAAAAGAAACAAAATGAATCCAACAAAAAAAATTAAGTGCTACGAAAAGCTTGCAGACTATTACATTAAACTTTCTTCGACAAGCAGCACATAAACAAATGAGGAGTCATGTAGAACTTAGTTTTAGCACTGAAAGCATTGAGCAGTTCCTAACAGTACATGTCTCAGTAGTCCTTTGCTTTGCACTATGGAATCAGCTTTACCAATGGTATCTCGTTTGCATTCTAGAATCAGCCTTTGCTAACTACAAACTGAAAGCTGACAAACTGGGTGGATACGTAAAGGATATTCTTTTTTTTCCATCACTTTGTCATGTAGAAAAAAATATTGGCAATCTTAAGGAAATTGATCAGCATATAAAATACCAAAGTGGGAAATCATAGCCAAGTTCAGTAACATAAGATACGCAGCCCAAGTGGTTTTTTTAGCTCAATTTAAACCTCAATGGTGAAGGAAACTAGAACTATAATTAAACCAGGATTTGAGGAGTAAATTA
This sequence comes from Populus nigra, assembly GCF_951802175.1. NCBI lineage: Eukaryota > Viridiplantae > Streptophyta > Magnoliopsida > Malpighiales > Salicaceae > Populus > Populus nigra. The sequence continues at coordinate 22,097,452 of NC_084856.1, forward strand.
GTTATAAATGTTACCTTCAATGCCCTCTTCAATACCCTCCAAAGTACCCACAGGTGCAAATGTTCTAGAGTTCCTCTTCTTTATCTCGGACTTAGGTTTGTTTGTCTTCTTCTTCTTTTTCCTTCCCGAACAAAAGCATCCACAGCACCACTTAGGCAAGCAGTTGCATGTCCTCGTTGGTGGTTTCTTTGTTTTTGGAGCATCATAACCATAAAGTGCATGCCTTCTGAAAACACATCCAGTCCCTACATATATAGGTCCTTGAATGCCATCCAAACCTTTCATATTGATCTGCAGTGATGGAGGAATTCTCCATTAGACAGACAAATTTCAGAAGCAATGAACAATCCAGAAGTTCTGATAAATGAATGCTTACATCAAAGAATACAGTGTTCCGGTTTGCATATCGATCATTCCTGTCAATGCCATCAAACCTCTGTGGGAACTGGACATAGCACACTCTCTTTCCAAGCAATGGATCCATCATGAAACACATTGATTCTCTAAGAGCCTTACTGTTATTGATGTAGTGATCACAATCCAAATTCAAAAGATAACGTGCATTTGATAGCACGGCAGAGACCCTGACCTGTTAGACAGATGAGCACATGAATTCAAATAAAAGTTACATCCTGATTAACTTTCATATGAACATGTGAGAAATCCTAAATCCATTTTGAGTTACTCACCAAAGCATTCATGGCCCCAGCCTTTTTGTGGTGATTAAATCCAGGTCTCTTTTCTCTGGAAACATATACCAGACGTGGTAATTCATTTCCATCCGTGTCATGCCCTCCACTTTGGCCTAGGAAAACCTATGAAGCATTGAGAAAATTTGTTTATTCAAGAATTGAATCACTATCATAAGAGCATTAAACGAGGATCAATATTCACATACCTGAATCATTCCAGGGTGATCACGAACATTATTCCCAGGCCATGGAGTACCATCCTGCATTGTCCATCCATCTTCCGGGACCTTATGTGCCTTGGCAACCAAAGCGTTGATCCGAACCTTAAACTCTTCATACTCTCTCTGCAGTTGGAATAAGTAAAAGGGTCACTTTACAAACTGGAAAACAAAGATGAAAGGGGGAGAGTGAGAAAGAGGCACAAGAAAATAAAATCTTTGATTGAAGCCTAATTACCTTCATTGCTCTTCTTTCCTTAACAAATGAAGCATCAACCTTATCTTTGAGATAATCTATCTTTTGAGCAAAATAGAACTCGGGTGCCCGAGGTTCAATGCTAAATTTCTTACAGAAGGGGACCCATTTCTTTGCAAATTCAGATGTTTCTGACAATGCCTCAAATGTCAACATAGCAGCACCATCATCAGAAACATAACATGAAATCTTGTCAACAGGGTAATCCACTGCAAGAATGGACAGAACTGTGTTTGCAGTCACCAGAGGGGGCTCTTTTAATGGATCAACTGTACTTACATATATGTCAACTGGAGAAAGCTGAGAAGGCTGGCCTTCCTTCTCATACCTGACAAACAAGTTAGGACCATGAGTTCACCTAATGTCTTGCCAATAGTATAGTTGTAGGAACCAAAGCACAGGGCAGATTTCTTACCTCAGAGATAATCTATCCAGATAAGTTTCCCTGTCAATAGGGAGCCACTTTGGGAATTGATCAAGTATCCATGAAACAGCAAACCAAATCTCACAGATCACAGATATGAGCCACAACACAAACGCATCATTCACAGGGTGTGTGACTCGATAATGGAAGAAGAACCCAAGAACTACAAGTCGAATAATGATGATCATTCGGTAAGGATTGATTTGACTGGACGGAATAGGCATCTTTCGCGATAGTGGTTGCCTTGCCTCATCCATTCTGATCCACAAGGAATAATTTTTATCTCCATAATCAGTAATGTTTAAGATATCTGAAACTTAAAAATAATCTAGGAGCAGGAATTCAAGCGGGAGAAGAGAAAGAAGAAAGAAGTTGCCACCAATATTCTACTACAGTCTATAATACCTGCCAACATTTCAGCATGAAGACTCATGTTTAAAACTTATATACTTACAGTGAAGAATGCACTATTGTTTTACATACAATTAAATTTCCTTAAAAACTAGATTAAAGCTCTTAGGCATAAGGAGAGACATAGAAAAACAGAATTCGTGATTGCGCAATCGAATCATTTAGCAGAAAGAGAAACTAATGGTAAGTATAATAATCAGTAAATCATGCCAAGTTATCTGGAAATAAGAAGAATAAAAAAGCTTAAAGACAATTAATTATGCAAGGAACTATAAAGAAAGGTCGGTACTAAGGCGTACAATGGGAGATCGGGGTCATCATCATCATAGTCTCCATTTTCACGCTTCATTATCTGCAGTTTGTCCTGTTTTTGCTTCCAGCTCTCCATCCTTTCCTTCCAAGCAATACTTCCATAACCATAAGCAGCCAAGTCCTTGGAAGGATCCAACGATCTTGGTTGTGCTGCAGCAGCCAATCTCCCTTTTATTTACAAGAGAGAAAAGAAAGAAAGAAAGAAAAGCCAAGATCCCCCAATTTGCCTAAACAATTGGCTGAATAGGAATAATTACCAGGAAGAGAAGAATCTGAAAAGGGAAGGGGGTGAATCCTTTTCCCATCACCACCGACAGGAGCCATGTATGAAGGGACCAAAGCATGTTGTTCAGGAGGAATGTCATCAACCTGCAAGTCATGAAGGGTCATTATTTCAGTTCAAAGTTTGGAAAACCTTAAGACAGAACAAGAAGCAGAGCTAAGTACCATTTGACCATTAGTAAGGAGAGGGACTCGGGGAAAAGGATGATGAAGGTCGTGAGGCAAATCAGGATCATAGTGAAGCATAGATTCAGGTCCACCATGGTGCTGCATATCATGTCTGTTGCTATTCCTTCCATCGAAATTGAACTCATTTTCTAAATCATCAGTACCATCTTCTTCTTCATCCCCATGGACTCTTGCACATCCTTTGAGACGCTTGAATCTGGTCTTGCATTGAGGGCAGACTTGATTTCCTTCTTTACGCTCATACTCATAACAAGTCCTACAGATGGGGAAGGCACACTCATTGCAGGCCACGAATAGCTCTCCATCCACCGTTAGCCCTACATCATCTCCACATATGTGGCATATCTGCCTACTCACTCTCTCTAACGACCTCGGCTGCAAACAAATAAACAAGAAAAATTTGGAATTAGGACAAGATAAGTTGGCATAAGAAGAAGAAGAGTATTTACAGAAAACTAGCTGCTTACAGCGAATTCTCCATCGCGACGGATAACAACAAGTTCATTCCTGTTGTGAGAGCCGGCCACCAAGCCTGCACTCACTTCCATTGCAGAATATGCCGGTCTCAGAGCTGTCGACAGCAATGTAACTTTTCCTTTTCTGTTCTTCTTTATTTATGATGCTAAAAGAGAGACAATCAAACTGCCACTCATCTTTCTTCCTTTCCCTTCTGTTTCAACAATCAACAGTCAAGCAATTAATTCAAAACTCCCCCCTCAATCAAACCACAAACAAGTCTCCAAATTACTTCTCTTAATTTAATTCTATAAATAAATATCCTCAGGCACTTCAATTAATTGATTTACTAGTCCTAATACACGCCAAAGTTAAAGCAAAAAAGGCAAACTTCTCTACCACACAAAGGATCAACAATATCTTAGCTTGAGCTAAATCAAGAACACAAGTGGGAAAACCATAACTCAGCTCAAAATTAAAAACCCACATCAAGAAAACGATTAACTTCCAAGAAAATGTGGAGTCTTTTCAAGATTTTGATTCCTTATCAAGACATGGTTTCAAGAAGTAGAAGTTTTGAAATTCTGTTTTGCTAAAACAAGAAACTTAGTGGGAAATGGAGGCCAGTTAGTTACCTTTTTCTTTTACTTAAAACAGTATAATTCCCATTTCCTTGCTGTATTAGGAGATTTAAATTGAAAACCAAAAAGACAACAAGGACAAGACAAGGCAAAGGCTAGCCTTTATGGCCCTCTCAACTCCTCTATATCCTTTGGAAATGAGAGATATTTTTAAGCACACAGACAGCAACCTAGTGGGAGCCAGGGAGCTTTCCGAAGTAGTGTCGGTAAGGAGACGTGGATAATTTTTTTGGCGTAGAAAAGAGTAGTAATCAACGGTAACAACTAGAAGGAGGAGTAGATAGTGATGCATTACCATGCAATGCTACAGACATGCACCGACAGTCCTCTAAAGTCTAGAGTAAATTTAGAACATGGCTGGCTTGGTCTGGATCTACCTAAAGCTAAACAATCTTCTTCGTAGAATAATAGTTCCATGAAGACTTTTTCTTGATTGGTCCTGCAACAAACAAGTCCTTCAACAACATTGATCAATCATTGGATTAGTTACAAATCAGTCCCCAATTTATATATTCATTGACATATCGGTGTTTTTACCTTTAAATCTTATCAATTTAGGAAAAACTTGATGTACAAACAAATTCATGCTTCATCGCTTTTGACGTCATGTTATGTTCAATGATAGAACACTTTGAGAAGAAAGTACTGTAAATAGAACATTTAGCATTTCTTAAACATGCTATTATTAATATCATGATTTATGAAACTATATCTATGAGTGGTAAATAGGAAGAGTTATATAAAAAACAATTTTAATTGAAATGAAAATTTTTATTTCTTCATGTCAGTCATTGTATATCATAATGTATTATTAATCAATCAATGTATTTCGTTATACAAAAATAAAATAAACATCAAATAGACATAATTTATTCTGTCAATGAATAAGAAATTTCATTTTAAGCATTTTTTTCATAGCCATATACTTGCAATATAACACTAAAACACAAGTGATTTTTAGAAACTCAATTTTCCTGCAAGATTTATAACCATTTCTCCTAATTTTAAGACAATGTAATATTGCAAAAAACCTGTAGCAATTATTGATGAATATTACAATAGAAAAAAAACAAAAAAGAACACAAGATTTAACCTGATTTGACAATATATTTATATTCACAGGAACAAAAAGAGCTTTTATTTTTACTATATCAAAATAGAATTACATTATATGTATTTATAGTAAATTCTAAATTGCTCAAAAAATTCTAACAGTTAAAAGAGCATTAATAATTTTTCTCAATATTCATTTACTATATTATTAATATTTTCTGACAACAAAACAAAAACAAGAAATAAATCTCAGAGAGATAAATATTATAGCTCTGCTTTACTAGATACACTCTACCTCGCTTCGATATCCGTCTATGAGCAAACTATAATATATAAACTAACATCTGAACGAATACAGTAAGCAAAAAGACATCAAAGAGAAAGAAGCACAAATGCAATTTTTTTCATAGCCGTATACTTGTAATACAACACTACAATATTATTACACGAGTAAAACTGTGACATCGCTGTATTTACCGAAAACAACTGATCTTCAAGATCCTCTCCCTCTTCTTATTCATGCTACTGGTAAAAGAGAGAGTTTGGATGTCAAGATCAAGATAGAAAAGGATATGAAAGATCTGGTATATATCAGGAGACCAATAGCCATATACTTATAATATATATATAAACTCGATTTTCTTGCAAGTTTGTTTAACCAATTCTCCTAACGATAGTGTGAACTATGACACTAACACATGAGCGAATACGTTAAGCAAAAGAGACATCAAAGAGAAATTAACAAGATTTTAAAGATGATTGGGGACTTGTTTATTAAAAAAACTATGCAAGTGAAGGACGACTGAGTTTATATGTATATTCCCTTAATCATTTGATCTCTCCTCCAGCTAACACCCTGGGCCCTCACTTCTCTCCATAATTAATATCGCCGGACTTGGCATTTCTTAAACAGCAAAATAAAAAATAAAATTCAACTACGGTTCATCTGAGGTGGCTTGATGCACTCAGCCCAACAGAAGGCTATAGGCATCTTTAGCCGACCCCATTTTTAGTTAGAGAAAAATTATAATAAAGGGGTGGGGAAATATACAAGAGAGAGACATCCGGGATCTGTCCTGTGCATGCACTCACTGGAGGCCAGTGAGTCAACCTGATGACTCGAAGATGACAGTGTCTTACTTGTCATCAAGGGTAAAAGATTTTGCAAGTTTTCACTTGCGTTTGGTAGAAGTTTTAGAAAAAGACTAGTTGTTAATACCTAACTCCAAAAGGTGAGCTGGAGGCTTATATATTTTGCAGTCTTGTATATAGTTGTTGAATTATATATATATATATATATATATAATTGCAGGAGTGATTCATGCAAATGACTTCATTGTCTCTTGTAATTGTTGGCTATATTCTATTTTGTTTTCAGAGCCTAATCTTGGACATGTTTCGGGTTTGTCACCATGCTTAAGCGTTGTCTGCCTTGGCCTCGGCCTCCTCGTTAGGAACAGTTTGGAGAGTAATCAAGCGAGGAGGCCGAAACCACATTTACAAGACTTTTCACAATAATTATTAAACTAAATTGGATCGAATGAGGTGATGATCCGAGAAATTCGTAACCTGCAACTTGATCTTTGTTAAGTTTTAAGTTAAATTGAAAGGAAAAAACCTAAGTAAAACTTAGCTTAGTTGAGTTAATTTTTAGTGATGTAATTGATTTAGTCAAACTCGATTAATAAGCTAAGTTAATACTAATGAATTACTTTAAAAAATAAAATAAAATCATATCGTTTTAATAAAATAAATAGTTAAGATTAACCCGATAACTTCCAAGTTTATCCAAAAATTCAAATAATTTTTAAACTAATCTTTAAACTTAATGATGAACTCGTTGATAAGCCAGAGTTTAATTTTTTTAAAACAAAACTTGAGCTCTATTGGTCACGTAGGTGGTCACCCATTTAGGCAACCACTAAGGTTGCCTATTTAGGCAACCTGGCCTCGTGAGTTAGTCAATTACATGGTTGTTAAAACCCACAAAATATGTAGAAATGGAAGCAAAACTCGAAAATCATTAAAATCGCATAAAACCAGGCCACACTCGCATAAAACCGGGTCAACTCGTAAAAAATGTTAAAAACATTATGTTTTCACGAGTTAAATGAAATGTCACGGTCACCGAATGGAAAATTAAAAATAAAACAAATTTTTACTCAAGGTCAGGGCAGTAGGGCACTAATCTATTTTCTTTCCCAATTCCTACCCGAGTCCCCGACCACCCTCCTGAGTCCTGTGATTTCGTCCTTGTCTCAAGGTCACCCCACCTGTGACTTCATCGTCCCTGACTCCCTGTCTCACACTCTCCCTGACTCCAGAGTCTCAGACTTCGTCCAATCATCCCCTCTCTGTCTCACACTCTAAAAATTGATCCGGAGTGTTCTTGGCGAGAAGAAGGTAAGAATTGATTCTCAATCCCAAGCTTTGTTTTTTTCTGTCTAATGGTGGTGATTAGGGACAAAACATGATCTAGGTATGCTGTGAATCTATGTTTATCTTCTGGGTATTCTACAATTAAATGGCTTGCTTCTGGCCTCTGGGTATTTTTTTTGGTTTGATCTGAGTATGCTGTGAAGTGTGAATCTATGCTCTGTTTGATCTTGCTTGCTTTGGTGTTGTAGATTTTATAATTCTGCAATCTGTGTATTTTCACTTTGCCTTGTTGTATCCCTTGTTGATTTACAATTTGTGCTGATTCTTATGGGACTGACAGGTTAAATGGCCAAAATGAAAAGCTTCTTGGCAAGTTTATACAAGAATTTCCAGGTTGGTATCTTTCTTGGTTTCATTTACTTCATTATATTGACTGAATTATGCAGGATTTAATCAACTATGATACTAGTCCTTTTTGCTTAATTACTCACACAAGATTGAATCCAGTTTGTAGTGATTAATTTGATTATCAATGTGGCATAATGTATGCATTATTTCTGATAATAGACATGCGGTATGATTTCAATATCCACTTGATCGCTGGGCTTGATGAATAAATACTGCTAAATATTAGCTATTGCCCTCCCTCTGTGAGTGGCATCCTTACATAAAGATAGGGAAAGAATGTGTTTTGGTTGTCACTAAGTGCATTCATGCCTTAATTCTCAGGAAATCATATGCGAAATGACATTGTGATTGCTACAAAGTTTGCATCATACTCATGGTGTCTGACATCGGGGCTGTTTGTGAAAGCTTGCAAGTAAACATCTCTAACTATTCTGTTTTTTTATCTCATGTAGTGCATGCTTTCTCATTTTTTTCTTCAAAAACTTGAATGTATGTTTCCCTGAAGACACTTAGTTTTATCATGTTCAATATGAACTGAAATGACTTCAAATGGTTTTTGTTTCGCTAAAATAGTTTCCCATAAATAATGTATTGAACTGTAAGATATAACATGCATATTTGTAATTCTTAAACAAATGATTGAACTGCAAGAAACAAATGATTCTTGAATTGTAGGATACATGGCTTCTAAAAAAACTACAAGTGGCAATAGACTTTACGTGGGATGACAATATGGTATAGATGTTGACAAGAATTCAAGAAGAATGTAGTGCAAGTTTTGTCAGAAAATTATTAGTGGAGGCAATATGGTGTGTTAACTTTTAGTTATTGAAATACTATGGACATGTATGAATTTTTATTTGAATTATGTATTTTAAGATGTTTGGATATTTGTATTGTTTATTTTACTTTTATTCAAATTATGTATTTTAATATGTTTGGATATTTGTATTGTTTAAAATATTTTACTTGTGATTTTACGATTTTAGTTAAAATATTTTACTTCCGATTTTACGATTTTTAGTTAAAAAAATTTACTTTTGATTTTATAATTCGAGTTTACGAGTCGAGTTTAAATTTTATGTTCCGTGTCGTATCAAAAAAGCATTTTTGACAACATTGGTCGATTAGCAACCAACTCGCTTTCCTGTCTCTTTTATATTTCTTTCTTCAGCTACGTGACATATATTTTTATGTTTAATTCTATGAATCATCATATAATAATTTAACATGTAACAAATATTTTTGTATGTGTAAGACATGCACTATATTTTATCACTAATAGTTATCCTTTTGCTACGCCTATTACTACTTTACATGAAGGCCAATAAAAATAAATATACTCTGATATATTGGCACGTTAACTTCTTTTACAATCATGTACCAAGAATAAAATTCAAGTTCGCACTAACCAATAAGCTATCTTGGTTGACCAATGATATAATTTCCTCCTCCATGAAGAAATTCTAAGCTAGGTGTATAAGTACATCTTGGTTTCACCAAGTAGAGACCAACTTTAGAAAGAGTTAGATATAAGCTAAATCCAAATACAAGCACATCATACATTTATTTTTATTTTTCTACATATTTTTTTCTTCTCCTTCACAAGTATTAACTTAAACATTAGAGAATTTCTCGTGGATTTTTTCAATCAAGAACTCCTAGTTCACAGGCTCAATTTCATAGCATACCATAAAAAGCCCAAGAAATTTTATGTAAATTTTTTTCATAACTTCACCAATGGCACTGTCTATGAAAACTGAACAAAAATTTAGTTCATTCCCTTTCACCTTTTACTAAAAACTCTTTTCATGATAAGATTCTACTATAAAAAATTCTAAATTAGTGAATTACTGAGTTGCCCTATCAGACTAAACTAGATTTAATATCACTAAGTTTTATAGATATTGCCCTGACAAGTACTCTAAATCTTATAGTAAAAAAAATAATTAAAACAATAACATTGGCAATTATATTTCTTGACCTAGTTGTTTAAAACGTGAGCTACTTACCTTATTCTGTATGGGCATCGTAATTATAGGTCGATAAAGGTTCAAACAAGCCTAAATCTAAGAACATGGACATGGATAGATATATATATATATATATATATATATATATATATATATATATATATATATATATATATATAGTTTGTTTCTTGTTTAAATATACAATTTATTTTTGTGTTTAAAAATATTTTTTTAAAAAATTAATATTATTTATTTATTTATTATATGTTTTTAAATTGTTTTAATATACCAGTATCAAAAATAATTTTTAAAAAATATAAAAAATATTATTTTAAAACCTTCACGTATTTTTAGTTTTTTAAGTAAGATTATACTTGAAGAATCATAAGATTCTCATAAATAAATATTTTTATTTCCGGATTACTGGAGGAAAAAAAAAAAAGGGAAGAATTCTCGTAATATATTTTTTTATTGGGAAAGTTGGGGGATAAAAACATTCTTAAAAAGCCCAATAGGCTAGAGGAAACAAAATAGATTTTACCGATTGCAATTAAAAAAATATATAATTACTTTTTTCTATCAAAAATATTAAGTCAACTAACAAAAAAGAACATGGTTTCACCAAAAAAAAAAAAAAGTAAATCTGAAAAACCTATTATCTAGAACTTAATTTGAGCTAAATTAAAAAAAATATAGATTTGACCGAGTTTTTCTAATAAATTGGTTGATTCAACAAAAACTTTTCAAAATCTAACCGGATCAATGCTAATAAAATATTTTTAAAATAAAATAAAATTATTTTAATAAAAAAATTAATCTCAATTAAGCAGATAACTCACAAGTCAGTAATACAGTAACTTTTTTTTTTCCGAGTCAGTTACCAGTTCGGGTCGGGAAACTATGGTAAAAAGGTACATGTGTACATCACATCTTCTGTTGAACCTTTAAAAGCTATTTATTATGGGAAAAAAAAAACAAAAAAAAACCCCTTCATTGCCCAGAGGCTTGGACCAACGAAACCCGCGGAAAGTTATGGCTAAATTGAATTATATTAAACAATTATAAGGCTTTTGTGGCCCAATATTCTGGCCTAGCTATTCATTAATCTGAACAAAAAGCCTGAGATGAGCCCAACAGAGTCCAGGCCCACGAATGTCTCTCGTCCTCCAGATCCAGCCATTCAGCCCATATTGCTTTATGATTTTTTTTTTTTTTTCATTTCTTTCCTTTTCTCTTAGCAGCAAACGAGGGCAGGGAAAAAAAAGCAAAGGGAAATTATTCATTCATTATTTTTAATCACAAGTAAAGCCATCCAATTCGGCCCACTCTTATGATGGATGCAAAGTTAAGCGGGTGATTGAGATTCTGATAAAAATATTATTTTTTAATTAAAATATTATTTTTTAATTTTTTATAATTTATTTTTAATATTCACATATTAAAATAATTTAAAAATATATAAAAAAATTAAATAATTTTTTTAATCTTAATTAATCTCTATTTGAACCGCATTCCTAAATAAAAACTAAATTGATATTAATTAAATTATTAAATTTAATTTTTATAATTTTTTTTAAGTATGACATTGAAATTTAATAATTTAACTAATATTAGTTAACATATGGTTTAATAGGTTATTTAATTAATTTTTTAAATTGAATTAAATGTATGTTTAATACTGTAGTAGTTTTTATGGTTATAATTTAAAAAATTAAATTAAATTTTTTTTTAAATCCAAGTTTTTACCATAATTCCAAAATTAAACAACTTTTAAAGTTGTGATGAGAGTAAAAACATTTCCAATTGTAAAGATAAATAAAATTTAAGTTTAATAAGTATTAACAAATATTTATTAAAAAATAAAAATAAAAATTCATTTTTTTTAATTTTAATTCTAATATTTCGTGTTAATAAGTGCAAATCCGTTTTTTTAACTAGCAAATACCTTTTTTTTTTTTTTTCAAAATGGCAACGCCCAAAGACCCAATAATCATGGAATTTAACTGAATCAACAAAACGATGTCGTTGCTACTTTCTCCTCGGAAATAACACTTCCCTTAACCCCTACAAGAACTGCTAAACCACAGAAGCTCACAAAAAATCACAGGAACTTCCACTGCAAAAGAAGCTTCAATGGCATCCTTGTTAGTCTCCATCAGTTTCCCTATGCCTCTCTCCGCCCCTAAATTCTCATTCAAGGTAAAAAAATCATTCATACCCATCTTCTTGTAAGCAACAATTGTTATATTTAACTTATCCTTCTTGAATTTCTTTGTCATTTTATTTCATTGAGTGATCCAAGAATTGAAATTTCTTAATTGAAAGGCTCTTTATTTGAGCACTGTGAATTCTTGTTGCTATTCTTATGAAGTCGAGTAAATAATTTGGTGGGTTTTGTTTTTTAAAAGAGTGTTTTTTTTCATAAAGGAATGAACTTTATGGAGTAAAGTAGTGCTAGAGATGGTATAGTGAGGTTGGGATGTTTATAAATTTCTGGGGTAAGAGTTGTTTTATAGTTTGATTCAGTTGGTGTTTTGGATGTGATTTAGGAAAATTATGGGTTGTCATCTTGTAGGATTAGGAGTTTGGTCGTCCTTTTGTTTCCTTTAAAGGGTTCAGTGTATGATATGGATATGTTGTCTGAAAGTGTAGAGAGACTGTTTTTTCGGCAAAAAAATTGATGGTTCTTTTGAAGGATACTATGAATGCGTATTGTGTGAGAAGAGATGAGTTATTGTAGATTAATATTCCCATCAAATTCTTGGAATAGAATGTTGCTAACCATTGGATACAAGTATTAGTTAGTTGTTAAATGAGAAAACAGCATTGAAAGTGAACAATGTGATCATATTTCCTTTGAGCTACATTATGATAGGGAGAGATCTTGTAGAATAGTCCATATACAGACAAGTACTTGATGGTTCATTGCTGCACGAAAGTGTAGAGGAGATAAATGTTTTCACTTTAGAAGTCAATTAAAAGATTTGAGATTGAACAACTTTTGGCATAGAATTGTGTAAAATTGTAGTTTTGTTATAGAAGCTGACTGGTGGATTAATCACAGTCTGTGTTTTTAAATTGTTTCCACCTGTTGGCCAGCATGAAAATAAATTTTCAATTCTCTTGTTGAAAACTAATAATGAGTTCCTCTTACAGTTCTGGGGTAAATGACTATTTTACTTCTCATCTTTATGATAAGATCATATCAAATGTAAGAAACTAGACATGAAATTTGAAGTTCATGACTATTTTACTTCTCATCTTTTTGATAAAGATCATATCAAATGTAAGAAACTAGACATGAAATTTGAAGTTCACTTTTGTTTTAAAGTTTGGTTTGAACCAATAGTCAACATCATAGGTTAATTCATAGAAATGCTGACTTTTTGTATATATCTGGTTGCATGTTCAAGACTGTAACTGCTTGCAAAAATGAGCCTATGTCAATGTAGAGTTGCTGTTTCATGGTGATTTAGATTCTTCCTGCCAACCACTAGTAATGGTTTATGCATAAAATCCATCACTTACCACATCATGAGTTGGTAACCTTTCCCCAACTATTATTATTTTGTATTATCACGTTGTGCTCCCCAAGTTCTTGACTTGAGTTAATAAGTTCGTGTTTTGATTTGGGACTGTTTTGTGACTGGTTTCTCAGGAATTACAACTAAGGAAATCAGCTGTTACTAGACTTTCAGGCCAAGCAACATCTGGGACAGGTATCTTAATTTCACACCACCTACCAAAAAAGAGTTGAAGCAAGATGATTTATCATATTCAGTTGATAGTTTTTACCATTTTTGCCTGTGATGGGAACATAAGCGTGTGAAAATAAGTAACTGTTATAGCATAACATGTTGAGTTGAATTAGAAGTGCACCATGGATTGTGGGTTTGTAAGAGTTAAACCATGTAATGAAAACTTCTATTTAAAGTAAAAAAAGAAAAGGAAAGGAAAAGGGAGAAGTTCACTGGTAATGCTAACAGATAATGCATAAGAAATGTGAAGACCTGCCTTCTACTTGCTCTCTTATATGACTTCAAATTTTGTTTGCAGCAACGAACCTTTTGGTCCCTTGCAACGCAACTGGAGAGATACTTTCTGTGAATCAGAGCTGCGGTGGATGTCTAGCAACTCCCACCAACCATTTTTACCGACTTGTTTCTAGTTGTATGCATGTAAGTTCTTGTACTCACAAAATAATAACTGGTTATTGGGTGGGGCCAGATATAGATGATGGTTGGGGATTTGTAGAAGGTTTCGTTAATCAAATTACTTGATTTTATTTTATCATGAATGATATGACTGGCTCATTTCATTTTTCTTGTACTGTAGACTGATGTTGAAGTGAATATCAGAAATATCAGAGAATGATGAATTTCTTTTTATAATTGGACCAAAGTAAAATAATAATGAAATCTTTAGTTTTCCTTGATAAACATTTTTTATCATATATATGAGCTCCTCTGAAATGTTAGGATGATTTCTTGGAAGGAGCCATGGACTTCTAGAGAAAGAACAAAGCTTGCTTACACACCTACCATGATATTATGTTTTATGCTCTTGGTAGAGTCGATGGTGGAGGGTTTTAACGAAATTCATTTTGAAGTGATTATAGCTATTTGTTTCAGTCAGAGCTACATTATAACAGCTTCATTTTCTTAGCACTTATATTGCAGAAGTGTTGGCATGTCATGCTGTGCATGGAATAATTTATGTTTATGCATACCCATTGTCATTGCTGAATGGCATTGGTGCATTTTGGCTTGCATCAAATTAGTTCCTGGTACCATTGAGGATCGATTAAGTTGAGGACTTTTTTTCAAACTTGAAAGACCAATGCAGCTCTTGAATTTTTGTGTCTTAGGGCTCGTAACAATTTGCTGCGCTTGCTTATGGCAAGCTGCTGCATTGCAAATGGACAACCCATGATTCTATTACCATCTATCCTGTAAAATTGGTGCACAAAACGTGGTCCAATGCTTGTTCTGTTTAGTTTAATTCGGATCCTATGTTGCCGAGTGCTTTAATTTCTAGTGAGCAATTAATGCAAGCAACCAGATTATGAAACCCAATGCCGAGACTCATGGTCAAAGCCCGTGGAAGCAGCTTTAGTTGAAATCATTCTTTCAAGAATGCCATAATTAGTTGCCTAATATTGCATTGACATAGTTGGTCCTAGAGTCCCGAGGTTATCAGATAATTCATTCTATCAAGAAAACCCTTAACGGTGTTATTTGCATTGGTATAGTTGGTACTTGGAACGTTTTCAATTAGTTTCGGCTTTTGTCTCGCACATTGTCTCATATCATGTATGATTTCTCTCATTTTGTTGGGAAACAATTTTAAGTGGGTCTTTGCATTCCTCTCTCCCTTTTCTATTAAGCACAACTAAGATTCCATCTTTTGTCAAGACAGATGATAGTTGAGAAGTGGTCCCAAAGAGCTCAGTCTCTTGGTGGTATGTTGAAGCTTGAAACCTAACTCAATTTCAATTCTAACATTAATTTATCAGGGTTCTATCATCATCTTTTTACGGGAAGATTACCAATCCATTTGCTGATATAGTTAAAGATAAGCATGCTTCGGATTTTGATTGGATTTTCTCGACAAAACATGCTATGTAAAGCCTCAATAGTAGTGGTCCCGATTCTAGGGTTATGCAAACTCTGAATCTAGTACTCAAGTAATCTTTTTTAGCCCTAATTAGTTGACTAATTAATTATGCATCTGGTAACCTCACTTGCTTTCGAGAGGGAAGAATCAGAACAACGAAGGTTCAGCTACGTACATCCAGGCCATTTAGATTTTTTGTTTAGCTCTAGCATTTTCAGGTCATGTATTTGCTGGTTGGACTTGCTTGAATGGTCACGGAGAGCCCCGGGGGGCATGCAAGAGTGCTCAAATTAAGAACCATGTGGTGTACGTTTGACTCCTATTGCTGGGGAACCCTTGAAATGCACGTAGTCTCCACGTAACCAATTACTGATGAATGAATTTGCCTCATAGGTTGGCATGCTTCATTAGCATGATTTAACATCAGGATTTACATTAATATGTGAACAAATAATGAACATTACTGGTTTTAGCAAGCTGCTGTTGCTGTCTTTTGGTCTGGTTCAGAGACCATTCTTGAGTTTTTGGATGGCTTCGTCAGTTATCAAGTCTTTCCTCTCTAAGAACCTTCAGTTCCTTTGTTCAATTCAATTTGAGTTATCAAAATAACAAAGTTATTGTCTATGTTTTATAGTGATTGATCAGAAAATTCACAAGTTCTGAGCAGGAGCAGTACTGTTCGTCATCCGTATAAGAGTGTGAGCGTGCGTGTGCGAGAGAGAGAGAGAGATAAGAGAAACGTCTGAACTGTAAAGATGAAAAGAAGAAACAAAATCATTTTGATTAATGGTAAAGGGTTGAGAAGAAAATTTAGATTCCAATATATTCACACTGAAACTAAAGATTTTCCAGCAATCTGATTTCTGAAATCTATGAACAGGAAACTAGACGGTTCTTACTCAAAAGCAACAAGAAAAAGGTTCTATTATAGCTTGAGCATTGCTTACAGTACAAATTTCAAAAATCTTTCTTGTGAAGCTCGTATTTCTCAAAGTTATGAACAAGAAGCTAACTTGTCATATTTGTACACTAATCACAGGCCTCAAGCTAGAAATTATGAGAAAATGTCAGACACCAAAAACTTTGCTACTTAAGTGAAGTATGCAATTCGAAGCATAGCTAAAATTCAGATTGCCCCCCTTCACTGTAGAGGAGAAGTTAAGAGATAAGACGAAGAAACCCTAAGCTCAGGAGAAATATATATTAAATATTACCTCAGATTATACAGATTTGTCAAAGCTTTTTTAAGTCAAAAACTTTCAAATATCAAACCTTGTCAAGAGATCTAAATCTTTATCAAGCAGGTAAATCTCCAAAATTTGTCTTTTTTGTACATCACGGTCTTCATGTTCTTCTTCTTCTCGATCTTCTTCTTCATTACTTCATCATAAAGAGTGGACATCATTTCTCAGGAAGGATTTCTGAAAGAGCTGCTGTTGCCCTTCTCAAGAACCCTAAATTCTACTCCGTTATTAGGAGCTTCAATTGGTTGCTTTGGCTGCTTACTTTCATGGTTGGATTCTTCACCTTGGTCAGTGCCAGAAGCTTTATGTTGGTTAGTGGATCTCTCTCTTTCAGCCTCTCTATATTTATGCAAGTACCTTACCATAGCCTCTGCATGGTCATCAAACCCTAGAGAAATGAGAGCCCAGCAAATGTCATCTCCGTTCACTGTCTTGCGGTTCTCTTTCTGACACTTATCAGATGCCTCACCAGTTACAAAACTTATAAATTCTGTCGCACATTCTTGCATGGTTTGCTTTGCTTCTTTGGAAATCTTGGCAGTTGGTGGCAGGATTTTCTTCATCATCCGACCCACATTGGCAATAGGCAACAATCTATCTTGCTCATCATCCATTTCTTCTTAATAAGAAATTGTTCTTTGCTTTGCAAACTCTCTTGATAATAGTTGTATAAATATATGTGTGTATGTGTATGTGTCTCCATAGTATGTGCATGATGCACATTGATCACTAACATGTGATATAACATATCAAAATATATAACAAATTATTGAATTATATATAAAAAAATCATGTTACGGATCATTTGACCAAACAAGAAGTTTTTAAAAAGTTAATTTAGTTGTCTGGTAACGCTATATTTACTTTAATTTATTCATGATTTTTTATAATTGATTTTGATTGTGTGTTTAGTTTTGTCAATAAGTTATTTTGTAGTCTATTAATTGTTAAGTCATGTTCTTAATGGTTATATGAATTGATTAATATATCTCTTGATATTATAAACAAACAAATTGAATTAATGATTGTCACTAATACAAAAGACAATATTAAATAAAAAAGATAAAAAAAAAGATTCTTAAAGTAACTAATACCAAGGACTGTGATTTTTTAAATTTATTTTTAAATTAAAAGACGACTCAAGATTCTCGATATTATATGTATAAATATTCAGTGTCACATAACATACTGAGATATAATATTAATGTTATATTTTGATGTGGTTAAAATAATCATTCATTTATAATTATTGAGATTTTATATTGAAATTTGAAATCTATTCTTTGTTATTATAAAATATAAAAATCAAAATAGGTTACTTCATCAATCGAATTCGAAGAAAATGTAATGATGTGTTATTAATTCAAATTGCATAACCTAATACTAATTTGATTGAAAACCTAATACTAATTTGATTGAAAAGGAAGAAAAGAAATTAGAACACAATAAAAAGAAACAAAAAACAACGTTGAGCTCTTGGTGAGTTTAATATTATGATAAATTTTGTGATTATTATTTTAAAAAATATAAATTATATTTTTTTTCGTAATCAAGATTTTAAGGAAAATTTTTTAATAGAACTTATATAAAACTGTGATATATATATATTAATCATGTAAACACCTTCAAAATTATAATTAAAACAAAATATAATTTTAATCACATCTTATTACACTACAAGAAAAAACTTCTTCGTCAGCTAAAGATGAGGATTAGTTTGGTCAACCTAAATATTAATAATCCTAGTAACTTTGCTGGTTCCCCAGCTGCAAAGCTGATTAGTACTGGTCTCCCATACAGCACCAGCTTTTTTTAAAATATCCATATAATCTGCAGCCCTTTCTCTGCTTGCAGTGTATTAGGACTGTTCATATAATACAATTTTCTACAAATTCAAATGAGTGGACTCCGTTTGTGCACGTTTGCATGTTTTGGGAATAACCTAAGCAATACCTAAAAAGAACTGATTTTAAGCACTAGCTTGCAAGTGCTGGCGTCTGATTTACCTCAAGCTTAGGCTAGTTTTTAGGTTTCTCTCTATATGGCATCAGAGCATTTGCATCATGAGTATAATTAAACAGTTTGGTTGGTCATACTGCTAGTGGGAACTCAAAAGCTTTAGTTATTGATTATAGCAAGAGGCAAGATCAGTTAATTTAATTCCTTGTAGCTAGTGAACTGAAATTAGGTTTCCAAAGGGATTGTTTAGTGATCAAAATTGATTTTTTTGGAGTTTGATGATCATGATCAGTGCCAGATCTTGAAATGGGCGTTTTTTTTATAATGGATAGTAGCGATTTTTTATGCCTGTAAACAGTTCAATGATGCACATTCTCTTTTCTTAGTGGCTATTTTGTGCAATGCTTAGTTGAATTTTGTCAGTAAATAGTTTTTTTAGGCATAATATTCTATGAATCGAATCAAGCTCATTTCTTCTTAGGCATATTCTCGTTTCTTATATTAGGTATAATCGTACTATAAATGATAAACTATGCAACAGAGGTTGCACTTAGTATTATTAACTTTTGAACGTGCTGGTCTAATCTATGATTAGGAGCAATATTGGTGGGGCTAGTACTAATCTAGATAATAATAAAAAAAATTATTTTCAAATTATTTAAAAAATAGATTTATTCTATGTATTTATCTTTTTTTTTCTACTAAACACGTTTTCGTCTCTTCTGTATTGTCAAGACACTAACCAAAATTTTAAAACTTAGTTTCTTTCATATTCTTGTAATCTGATTTGATTATCATCCATGATTAGCACTAATTAATGCCTTATTGCAAAGTATTAACATTGGGGTCAGCCATTGATATTAGTCTGAATTCAACGAACTCATGATTGTTAAAATATGTTAGCTTTACACTTTAATCATTATTTCTGCGAACTTTAAACAATCTTCATGTATAGATCTTCGAAAATATCTCTTGTTGTATAGATCAGAACATCTCATTTATACTTTCTACAAGTATATATATAAGCTTAAAATGTCTTCCATATTCTATCTACACCTACATTGCTGAGATTTGCTTTATGCATCATTATTTCAGGTTTTAATCAAAAGGGTTGGCTGAAAAAAAGAAAATTTTCATGATTATAATGGATGACGACTAGCTTAAAAAGGGACAAAATGAGACCAACTTAATTTATGTGTGAAAGATAACATGGGAATAAATGCCTTAATTGTTAAAGAAAAAAGAATATATAGCCTGCAGGACCACACACAGTCTCCATGACTTTTGTATATTCTGTTCAACCTATCGCCAAATGACTATTTGAATCACTTATCGAAGTTGATAAATTGAAAACTTGCTGAATAGTCAACCTACATACTACCGGAGAATTCGGAAAAAGTAACGGAATATAACGAGTTAGTTTTTAACGGTAGTATTTATCGCCGTGTAAAATATCGATGAAAACTTTTTTATACACCGACAAAATATTCTGTCGGTATATATTTTATAATTTTCTAGTTAGATAGCTAGTAACCTCTTGATACTCACTATTTGAGGTTTTGTTTGGCCTGACTCAAGTTTGTGACTTGAAACAACATTTTTGATAGAGTTTGGAGATACTTCTTCAAAAACTCATTTAGGGTTTATAACGTTTTTAGGGTTTCTAGCAAGGGACCGAAGAAATAGATAAACAAGTGGCTACACGCACTAAATCCATACAATGAAGTAATGATCCGTAAACCCTAGCAAGATATTTGGAAGTCATTTCTTTATACAAGGACTTGGAATACTTCTTGTGTTGGCCATATATATAAATAACTTTGTTGAGATTCCTTTCTTTTTGGTACCTTAATTACTCAAATGGGCATCTCATGTGGTCTTCTTGCTCTCGTTCCTTTTCTTTACTTTTGGGTCTAAGCCATAGTACCAACTTGAAATATCTTTTTTTATAGTTTAAAGAATGACTTTTGTGCATTGAATAAAAAAATCGCTGCCTTCTTGGGGAATCAGGATCCTTTCACCCTCTCCTTTCAAGAGAAAAAAAACAATCCTTTCAACCCTAATCTCTTGTAAAAGTTTGGGAAATTAATTAAATGCATAGTGCGTAGGAATAACCAATATTTTTTATAATAATTGGATAGGAATAACCCCTTTTTTTTATTTGTTAAAGTTCTTCCTATCATAAGTGCATGCATGAAGGTAGTAAGTTGTTGAAGACAGCATTATTCTTTCTGCCCAACTAGGCCTTTCTTTTGTCAATTAAAGTTGGTACTCTTGAGTTAACTAGCTTGTATATCATGATTATATCCATTTCTCCAGCTACTTCGATCAAAAACAATGTACCCACATCAAATTTAAAGTTTGTAAGATTGAAATTCGTGTGCTTGGCTGGCTAGGTAACCTGTTCATGTTCTATATATTCAACGTACCAGCACATAAGAATTTCCCCATGCATCTTCAATTAATCAAATTAAACACCACCACGTACGGTTAATTTGCGAGGAATTGAAAAGACATAACTTGAGTAACGCATGATTGCCGTCTCATAATAGAAGAGAATGAGATAGAAAAAAACATGTTTTTCACCTCGGCCGCGGCAGGGAGGAACGAATTTCAGCATGTCGAAAGCATCACTCTTTGCCAAATTATCTTTTATCGACAAGTTAAACTTAAACTTAAATTGTTATTCTTCCTGGCATTGATTAAAACTTTTTGAATGAATGGAGAATATGTTGTCACTGATAGGAAATTGGAAGCCATGTTGGGTTTGGTATGATATTTTATGCAGTCAAATGCAAGCAACACCATATATATTTGTGATTAGAGGTGGAAGTTTAACTTTGTTTTTGTCTAGTTGAGGTGAATTAATATTGAGCTTAGGTGAATTTTTTTTTTCTTTTGCTAAAATTTAATATGGTTTGTATGTTTTGGATCGTTTTGATGTGCTAATGTCAAAAATAATTTTTAAAAAATGAAAAAACATCATTAGCATGTATTTTGGCACGAAAAGTTATTTGAAAAGCACCCGCAACCACACTGTCAAACACGCTCTTAACCTTGCTAAGACAAGTTCGTGTTTGATTTATAGTGTATGTTGTTTTTCAAAATATTTTTACTTGAAAATATATTAAATTATATATATATATATATATATATATATATATATATTTAACATCAACATATCAAAACGATAAAATATTAAAAAAATTATTAATTTAATTTTTTAAAAAATATTCAAAAATCTAGAAAAATACGGTGTATCGCACTCCTAAACAAACAATGATTAAGTTATAAGCTTAACCTTGTTTAGTTGATGGAATCTTCACAATTATCCTCTCTAAGATAATGATTACACAAATTATATTTTTTAAATTCAAATTCAAGCCATGGCCACAAAAGCATAGTTACTAGTTAGGGTGACTAATACACGAAATAAAAAAAAGATTCAAGCGGGCATAGCTTAATGGTTGTATATCTAATAGTTTCTTTTAACTATAATTTATTTGATTATTATGTAATAGTAGAGGGTTATCTTATCCCCATCGTCCAGCTTAAGGTCTGAAAAAAAAGAAGAAGGAAAAGAGCAGCAATGTTTGGACCTCGGCTCATTTCAGATTGTTGAAGGGCTCTAATATTCAAGCTAGTTTTTGGACTCAAGACAAGCCATTGTAGAATTGTTAGTGTTCAAGAAAGAGCATCTAAGCCTAAAGTTTGTGAAGAATGCATCAGCCCATTATGGTTAAATGCTGGGCAAGCTTAGTAAGCATCTTCAAGCTCGTTTTTTTTTCTTTTCTTTTCTTAGCATAGTTATTATTTATTAGATTGCTTGTTTTGGTTTGAGCAATTCTATATGTAGTTTTTATGATGCAATCGAGGCGAAGGTCAATAAGATTTGTTACAAATATGTGTAAATAAAAGGTGCTGAACACTAAAATGTACAAGAAATCCCAAAAAAATCAAAGTAAATAAGAACAAAACATACCCCAGATAAGAATCTGCAAAGACAAGATTGAACACAGAGCTGAACCTCTCCTCCTTCCGCAGCTTTCCTAAAATCCACAGATATTCAAACTCTCTTCCCCTCACTAGAAACGCCTTTTCTCTCCCTAGAATTCGATGAGCATCTCCGAGCTGTGCTTGAAGTACTGTAACTAAAGGAGCTTTAGAGCTGGAAAATCGTAAACCTTAAGCATATACAGCACTTCACAGCCAAAATTGCGAGTTAATCACTAGAGGCTACTATAGAAATGCAGGAGTCTCGTTATGAACATGAAAATCCAGGGAAGATCAATGGAAATATATATATGATTTTATTTGTTCTAGTTGAACATGATTTATAGTCTATAGATTAATTAATATTCATTTATATTTATTTATAGACGGTCCAAAAACGACTAGTATTGAAGCGTTGACTATGATATTTTAATTTTCCATGAACATGGTCAGCTCCCTTTGCGGCAACTTGCTGGCCGTTAATATTGTTTTTTTTTTTTTTCCTCTGCCAACGAAAAGTAAATGTGGGGATATGGCAATTTGGCCCCACTTTGAGAATATCCACCTCGTTCATCCAATATATATATATATATTACCTTAATTGGATAAATTCTATTGGACAACGAATTCAAGATTTGAATATAAAAGATTTAAGCAGAAAAACATATTTTATTGGCTATAAAACTATTTATTTTTTATAATTATAATGTGATTAGCATTACGATTAAATAATATCTAATTAACCTGGCACAAGGTTTTGGAGCCAACAGAATCATGCCATGTCCTGCAGTGAATGGCTGCCGAAGAAACTTGTTCGAGTAATACTCTTTATTAGTAGCTTTTTAATTAATTAATTAAAGTGCTATCTATAGATTGTGCATAATGAGGCAAATCTTATATTCTTTTGAAAGGAAATATTTTTTTAAATATTTTATACGTTAATCAAAACTAATTATTATTAAAATAATTCTAATATATATATATATATATATTAAGAAAATAAATTCTTTTAAATATGTTCAAATTTTAAAACATGAAAAATAAATGTTTTCCTTGGCCCCATTTAGCTCTTGAATTAATTAATAAAGCTTGATGAAATTAAAGGAATTATCTAAAGACTATTCTTTAATATTCGCCTAAGAAATTTTTGTTTTAGAACTCTTAAAATATATATAGATCTTGCTTTGCTATCTCCCCTTCAAAACACTTTTAATGTCCCATAAAAAAATAAAACAAATAAAATAGTAAAATGGAGAATTAGGGTTTCAATATGAAATTTGCTTCTTAGAGTGGTTTGTGTGATTGATATTGTTGTGCATAATAATTTTTAAAAATATATTAAAATAATTTTTACACCATCATATTAAGATCATCCAAAAATACTAAAAAAATCATTAATTTAATATTTTGAAGTAAAAAAAATTTGAAAAACAAATTATAAAGTATAAACAAAACTTTTTTTTTTCAAGACACCATCCATATAATTCATCATGCATTACTTTCTAATTACCTTAGTAGCATTTATACCTAATTTTCTACTATAAAAATCAACTATTAACTTAATCAAAAACTAATTTCTCAAAAAAGAAAATCAATAGCAAGACAAGTATATACCTCGATCGTCTTCCTAGTCTAACCTATAAATTTATAGAGTCAATTCACGTGCGTGTGGTCTCCACTCTGTATATTTCCTTTTCCTTTTTCCGAACCACGTTGGCTAGGTTTAGTCATCAAAAACTGCATCAAAATTCTTCTTCGTCTTCTTCTTCTTCTTAAAATTTGCCCTTGCATTTGGATGAAAGTTTCAAAATCAAACAGCCAAGCAGCCAGCAACATGTGCATCAATCTAATTATTAATGGCTATTAGATTGAGCTCGTATAAACCCCATGGATCTATCTTAATATATACGGGGTGGATGCCATACATTTCTTCTTCTTGTTTTTTTTTTTTTTTTTTTTTTTTATAGAGTAGAGGTTCGAATTCGTGAATTTTTAAAAGGAGGAGAAATTGCTGTACTTCAACTAAAATAATTAATATATATATCAACTAGCTTTTTTGTTAAGAAAAAACTCGAATAATGAATGTTTTTTTTCCAAACATTAATAATGTTTTTTTGTTTTGTCAAATGTTTCTCTGAATACACCAAGCCAGCATAAGGCGAATGCGTCATTAAAATAGTATAAAAAGTGAATTTAATCTTAGTCAACGTACAAACCGATATGAAATTACCCTTTATTATAGCTAGAAAAATAAAAAATAAAAAAAGGTTTCAAAATATCGGTGTTAAAAAGACTTAAAATCCCATGGAAGAAGTAATTATCTAAATATCCATAGCCCATATCACTTAAAAAATATATGCATAGTATATCTTTGATAAATTAATACTCAATGAATTAATAACATTGATTAAATAATATTTTTGTTCGGTCCTAATTTAAATTTAAAATTTAAATCATATCTTAATTAAATAATGACATGAATAGAAGCATGACACAAGCTCATATTTTATTGTGTCTTTAAATTGCAAAAAGGTTAATTTCTCTATAATTAGTTATGACATATATAAATGGTCTGTTTTTTTAACTAAATTTAAAGGTAATTAACTAGAATTAAAAGTTATATTTATAAGACTTTGCACGGTGAATTTAGCTTGGGCAGTCAACTTGCTCATCCATTGATTCAAGGCTTGAACCATGTAGAATTACATTTAAAGATTAAAAAAAAAACAATGTTATTTTAAAGTTTTTTTTAAAAATTAAAATTAATTTGGATTAATCTATTAAGCTTGTAAACCAAGTCCTGAACCAAGTCTAAATTCGTATCAAATCTAATAACTATGTTATATTAAATTTGATTCCATGAGAAGAAATTATTTAAAAATTAATAAGGTAGCTTGTTGTCTATGTGTTTCAATTTGAATTTATATTCAAAGAAAATAAATTAATTTTTTTCTAAATCAGACAACTTAAATTCTTGGAAGTGATTCGTCATCACTCTTGATAATCGTAAAATGATCATAAAATATTATATGAGGTTTTGTTTTTAATAGTTAAAACTAAATAGATCTATTTTTTTTTAAAAAAAAGGGTTATTCAAGCTTTGATTGCTTGAAATATTTTTTCATGGGCTATTAAAAGTCGTTCTATAATCACCTTTTCTTTTATTTAATGCTTCTAAAGTGATTAAAAAGAAGCAGCGGCAGCTTGTTAGAGAGCACAAGACACTATTTTCTCTCCTCCCTCTCGACTCCTCCTCTTTTCCCATACCATGACAAACTATTTGCTTCTCCTCTCTTGATTTTCCCCTGAAAGACAACAACCCTTTAAAGCAAAAACCTTCTTCATCAACAAGGTGAGGTGCCCTCTCTCTTGTCTTGTCTTCTTTTCCTTTTCTTTTCATGGTACTTTGTTTTGTTTTGTGTTGATGTTATAAGTTAATTATATAGTGGTTAACGTGATGACCCTTTTGTCCAGGTTGTGCATTTCACGTTGGGATTTGACATTCCAGGCAGTTCCATGGAGGTTAGTTGACACTGTCCATTTAAAAACTTTGTTATTTACTTTGTTTCTTTCTTGCATAGATATATGTTTCCATGTAATGTTAATGTTGTGATATCTTTGTGTGATATTGGTGGTTTGCTTTGTGTTAATTGTTGTGGGTAGAGTTTGAAGTTGTTGATGTTTGGTTTTACTGTTATCAGTTTATTTGATTGTTTGGAGTCTTTGAGATGAGAAGCTGGTTTGATTTCTTCGGGTTGTTCGTTACCCTTTTTGGTTGAATTATCTTCGGTTGTGGACATGTCTAATAGTTCTTGATGTTGTCGAAAACATTATTTATCCGAAAAGATTTGCTGAATGTTTATGAAGAGGGATCTGTGGTTGTTCAATTTCATTTGGGTTGTTGACATTGAAGTTATCTTTCTTTGTCTATGTTTGGTACATTTGGTATGTGGGTTTTGCTTGTGATCAGATGAATAAATGCTTGTTTTGGATAACGATGTTAATAGATTGCGGCATTGAACACGTTGGGTGGATGAGAAGAAAGGTTTTGATTTTTTGTGCGAGAAAGACGAGCATTTTCCATCTGTTAACCATCTGGTTTGTGGGTTTTATTGAAAGATGAATATGCTGTTATTTTGTTATAATATTGGTGGTTATAGATTGAGCACTTCCTTTAATGAACTTCTGGTTGATTAGAAACCCTTTGTTTTCCTAAGTGTGATTTTTTTCTTTTTTCTTGAATACTTAATGAACTCCTTTTGCTTGTTAACATTCTGCTGGTTTAGATGTAAAACCTGGGACTTAACTTTCTGGCGTCCCGCTGGGTTGTTCTACAATAAATTTGTAGCCAATGTTGGCATTGTTATCTAAATTAGCCTGCACATGCATGGAGACAATTTTTAAATAGTGTATGGGTTCACATTGTTAGATATCCATCTATAATGCTTTCACAACCTGGTTGCATCCTTATAGATGAAGGTGCTGGTGAAACCCGTCAAGAAAAATGCTGATGACAACCATTTTCTATACATTTCAGCTTCTATCAAATGCATTCGTACAGTCTCTGCATATAAAATGAATAGAAGTCCCACTTATATGTTCTTTTCTTTATTCAATTTTAAGTATCAGAGACTTGCGTGGTCTTAGTCATAAAACTTCTTCTGAATGTGTGCTTGGCTCTGTGGTTTGTGCTGTTTTTTCCATTTTTTCTCTTTGAGTTTATGGCTCTTTAGTTTCTTAGTCTCTACCATTTTTGCAGGAGGAATCAATTCAGCTAGATCATGATTGCAATTCCACTGAAGAATCATCTACTATGCAGTTAGTTCCTCCAACATCTCCTGAGATAAGTGGTGTGTGTGGGCATCCAATAGAGAACCCTCGAGTTGGTGATGAGTATCAAGCAGAAATTCCATCCATGATATCACAAGCAGAGCATCTACAACTTGTAACAATCCCTTTTGATTCAGATGGAATATCCAGAGCTTCCCATTCCTTTCTAATAGGTTTACCAGTCCCAATCATGTGGCTGGATGATCATAAGGTTACTAGTGGAGAGGATGAAGGGTGTAGATCTCTGAGCCACCCCGGAGATGCGGTTCTTAAAAACGAGTCCAGCAAATCCAAAAAATGCAAAAAGCATTGTACTGTGAAGAAGGAAGGTTCAGAACTCAATGCTGAATTATTGGATGATGTTAAGGAATTGAAACCAGCGACCCTTCAATCCAAGGTGGCAGGCAAAGAAAACTTAGATCAGCCGTGTAAAAGCAAAAATTATTATCCTCTTCCTGGTTTACTGCATAACCCTTGGAGAAATGCAGATGTAGATGGTTTTATTCTTGGTTTATATATATTTGGAAAAAATTTTGTTCAGATGCAGAGATTCATAGACAAGGAAGTGGGGGAAATACTGTCATTTTATTATGGGAAATTTTATATGTCTGATGCGTATCGTCGATGGTCAGATACTCGGAAGACAAAAAAGAAGAAATGTGTATATGGACATAGAATTTTCACGGGGTGGAGGCAACAGGAACTGTTCTCTCGTCTGGATCCTCATGTCCCAGTGCATTTTCGAAATACTTTCCAAGAGGTACTTCACAGGTCACTGCTATAAATGGTTATGATTTGTTTCCAGTATTAAAATTCTCTTATCTGTAACCACATATGTACATCTGCTTAGATATCTATAAATGAATAGCAGGAACAAAGAGTTGGAGCTACAGACCTAGATTGGCCAGAAATTTAGTTTTCTTCCTGCTAAATAGCGTAGGGGTTCAAAATAGTTTCTTTAATTGTTTCCTGTCATGCTGCAAATCTCATTGAAGTTTATAAATTATTTAAGGATAGCAGTACTCAATTTTTGACTTACTAGAAATGGTTTTAAAAAATCCATACTGTGAGGCCTCATATTTGGAGTTCAAATCCTCTAAGGTTCACTCCTGATGTTTTTGGGAACACAAGGGACATTATCTTCTCTAACGGGCATATACTTGTTAGGAAAGGATTCCATGAGAGGATAACACATTGAGTTGATATGTCATTACAGCTATCAAAAATTACTTCTTCTTTTAATAACTTGTGACATGGTGTAGAATTTCAAATTCTCTTTTTCTTAGGTTGGAAATTATTAAAACTTGCACTGTGAAATTCATGCTTAATCACCTTCTTGCATAACTCATAGCATTCTGTTTCCAAATTTTCCAAGAACATTCTTGTATCTACGTTCCTTGGTCTCTATTTTTTATTGCTTTGTAAGAAAATATTAGAATCTTTGTGGTGGATGGAGTGTTTTCTGGCTACTATTTTCCAACCTATGTGGGCATTCATCTAGATTTACTTTCTAGTTTTTGACAGGAAAATGTTGTCATTGCTTGTTTACTTTGTTATCAGGTCTCTATGGAATTTACCAAGGGTAAAATCTCACTAGAAGATTATGTATTCAAATTAAAGGCCACTGTTGGCATTCAAGTTCTTGTAGAAGCTGTTGGTATCGGTAAGGGGAAAGATGATCTCACTGGTCTTGCCATGGAACCTGTAAAAAGCAATCATTTGTTTCCTGATTGTCCAGCTGGTAAAGATTACTCCTCTCTTACAGCCAGTGAGATAATCAAGCTTTTGACTGGGGGCTTCCGTTTGAGCAAAGCTCGCTCTAATGACATTTTTTGGGAAGCTGTTTGGCCCCGTTTGCTGGCAAGAGGGTGGCACTCTGAGCAACCACAGAATCAGGGTTATGTTGATACCAATCACTGTCTTGTTTTTCTCATTCCTGGCATAAAGAAATTTTCAAGAAGAAAACTTGTGAAAGGTAATCACTACTTTGACTCTGTCAGTGATGTTTTGAGCAAAGTTGCATCAGAACCAATGCTTATTGAGCTTGAAGCTGAAGAAACTAGAGGCAGCATCTGCTATGAAGAGGATGGCTGGGATCCAGGAGTACCATCAAACCTGGATGATCAATCCATTTGTCAACCCCGCCAATTTCTTAAACCTCAGGTTTCTAAACGCAATCTGAACCATGTGAAGTTCACTGTTGTGGATTCAAGTTTGGACGGAGGGAAAAAGTCCAAGGTGAAAGAAATGAGATACTCTCCAGATGATTTGAAAGTTATGCCCCTGTTCACCACTCTTTCAGGTAGAACTCCAAGGATTTTTTTGGAGAACACACTGGATAAAAATGATCTAGATGCTCTTGGTATGCCATTGGATGGTGAAGAGAAAATGAATGATGTTGACTGCAATGAGGGTGGTACATTTCATGCATGCAGCTCGAACTCTACGAAGTTCACCATTGTAGACACCAGTTTGTTACTTGGAGGAATATCAGTAAGGCCAAGAGAACTAAGATGTTTACCAGTTGAGTATGACTGTGCTTCTGAAATGACCAATGCAACTGAGAATGAAACCGATTCCTCTGACAATTCACTGGTTCAGCATGCACCAGATGCAGCTAATAGACCCAACTATAGAAGGGGTATATTTGACAAGAGCTACCAGGACGAAAGCTTCGAATTGAAAGAACACCAGTCAACGAGAACTTTAAAGCACCAATCAAGTCGAAGGGCAAAATCCAGCCAGTCAAATTACTTGGTCCCTCCAGTGAAACGACAGAGACTAACTGTTTGTTCTGATACAGAGATGAGCGATGTCATTGAGAATTTCTCTGGAGGCATGCGGTCAAATCAAGGGAGGGTTTGTTTAGCTTTGAAAGCACCAAGTGCTGGCAGCAAAGCCTTTAAAGTCCGTGGTTATCGAAAGAAATCATCATCAACTAAAACCTCAGCTAAATGTGATCCAGAAGAGGAGAATGGCGGGGGGATGTTGAGTGCAAATTCTTTTGGTTTAGGAAATTCTCAGAGAGAAAATGTGGAACATCAATCCCCGCTTTTGATTGATCTGAATCTACCTCAAGTTGCATTGGACTCTAATAATGCAGAAGTGGTGCCCATGGAAGTGGAAAACATCCAAAGAATAAATGCCAATAATAAATGTTATCCATCTCAGTCAGATAATACCAATGCCGACATGTTGAGTACCTCCGTTGATGTTACTCCTGCAGCAGAGGAACCTGATATGAACCCCAGAAGGCAAAGCACAAGAAACAGGCCAATGACCATTAAAGCATTGGCAGCTCTTGAATATGGATTCTTGGAAGTGAAGAAGAGGCCAAAGAACGATGGAGTTCGCACAGACAAGAAATCCTGTTTTAGAGCCCTTCCTCGGGTCCAACAACATAGTAGAAGTAACATAAAGGCATGCAGTGTCGGTGCTGGTATTGTGGATTTGAAGGAAGAAAGGGATGCTAGTGGAGCCTTCATTGTTGAATGAAAGTTCCTGAAAGAATTCAAGTTATATTCTCCCACACATATTAACAGGCCAAATATCTTGCAGCGCTATCTCATTAAAGATCATTCTGCACCGCCACCCAATCCAGCACTCAATTTTACCAAGAATAGGATTGTAGTATAATTAGTCTATATCTTTTGTGATTCTAGCATTTCTTGGGGTTTAAAGAGGGTTTTAACCCGCACTTCGACATGGCTATGCTATACTTCTGATCTGTTTCACAATAGGGAATTACTGAGAGAGCAAGTGAGCAACAAAGCACATGTGTTTTAGATTCTTGCAATCACTGATTTCATCGCTACACAAGGTCTAGGGAGAACCATGTTGTTAACCTGATGACCCACTAGTTATCCAAGTCACATTTCTTGTGACAATCTGAAAGAAGGTTGCACGGCTGCAGCTGAAGATGAAATGTGTTTATTCTCCCTTTCCATGATAATTGTTTTTTGAAAAACAGGAGCATATGCGGACAAATATGGCTAGTGTCACTCATGACTGACTTCTCAGCATTGAGAAGTTGATCTCATCATCTGCTGCAGGAAAACAAAGTTACTGCTTCAAGAAGGAAGCATACTGTTCATGTCTGCTCACCTTTTGTCAGTGTAAAGTAGCTTGCACATATCAACTCTTCATCACTTGTGGACAAATACTGCCTGAGGACGTAGATGGTCCTTCTTTTATTTTTATTTTTGTCATAAGAGAGCCTCCATCTCTAGAGCACTAGCGCGTGCTAGGATTGCTTTTGTGTTAGACGTATGAAATTGATATTTGAAAAATAGATTTTTTAAAAAAATTATGAATTGTAAAGGTTTTAAAAGAAAGGTTTTAGGATGTGTTTTGTGTTGTAGTTATATCCTGTTTTTTTTTAAATTGAATTTTATATGTTTTTAAATTATTTTTATGAGTTGATATCAAAAATAAATTTTAAAAAATATTATTTTTATGTATTTTCAAATGAACCCTAAACATCCTTTTAGTTGAATTTATATAAAATTATGGAATATATTAATTAATAAAATACTTTTAAAATTATAATTGAAACAAAATATAATTTTAAATACAAATCAGCACACTACCAAACCTATCAAGTGTCAAATGAGTTGCTTTTTAGTTTTTTCTTTGTTTACTGTATATACAATATCTAGTTTCATGATTAAATTAAGCTAATTGAGAATATCATTTTTTTTATAGAAAGAATTGGAAGTGTTTGTAATGATACATATAATTCATTCCCTAAATTGTCCTTTTGTTTTCATATATGTTTGATAATGCGGATGAAATTAGTTTTTTAAAATAAAAAAATCATTAATTATTTTTTTCATAAAGAATCATTGAAAAACATCAAATAGTTATTATTTTAGGTGATTATTTTTATGATTTCACATACTCATATATATATATATATATATAAGAATCATTTAAAATTATGATCTAAACAAACATTAATTTGATGATTTTTTATATAAAAAATATAAATCAATCGAATCTTGGTAGGACATAAAATAAAGAAAAAATTCTCTGGGTTTCTTGTAAAATGTGTATATCTTGAAGCAAAAATGAGAATGAAAGGAACTGTTTTTATGTTGACTTTTAGTGCTCCAATGGGCACGTACATGCCTGCCTTCTTTAATTTGAACCGAAAGGCATTATTTTGGCCCCCACAATCTTGGATAATTAGCTAATACAATTTTCTCTTGTTGGGAAAATAATTATAACACCAATCTCATGGCTTTGAATTTTTATTGAGATTTGAAGTTTCCTTTGTCATTGTCAATTCATATCAAGATCTAGAGCACATCTATCTAGCTTTTCCCATGGAGTCAAGATTTCAACATTTCGACGAAATTTCAGTGAGTTATAAAGGACTGAAAAGGTCTTCAACTTTCTCTTTTTCTCCAACTAGTGCCTGCTAGATCACTTGCTTTCATGGCCTCCATGATCAAGCAACTTCCATCAAGGGTAATTCTTTCTTGCGAGTAACAAGGTAGACAAGGTGACAAATATAGTTCATTATATGCTTGCTTCACGCTCCATTCCATTTCTTAATCAATCCTCTTTGTTCAAGGGATTTTCATGTGAACATATACAGAAAAGGTAATCAACAAAACAGAAAGTGTACAAGTGAGTTGGATGGACCTACTTGTGTGTACATTTTTTAAGTGTTTCTTTGATATTATGATTGTTTTTATGGTTACGATTTAAAGAAAAAATATTTTATTTTTTTAAAAAAAACCAAGATTCCAATAAAATTTTTAATGGGATTTGTATAGAACTATAATATATTTCTTAGTTAAAATTTTTTAAAATTATAATTAAGACAAAAAAATGTAGAATCTCAATCCCATTGTATCAAGTTTTTTTTTTTAAATAGACCCAAACTTGTGGGAGTTGATTATTGTTATGATGATGGATTCTTTAAAAGCATATTAGCTTTTGTTAGCATTATTTTTTGAAAACATTTGTATTTTTGAAAGTGGTGCCCATTCTCTGCCCATCTCTAGACAATAGAATCTAGGGTTTTGCTTAAAAGTAGCCTTTTCACTGTCAACTTGAAAACAATAGTCTAACCCAAAAGCTCAAGGTAAAGTGAAAGTTCACTAAACTTCTTAGGAAGTTGATAGTTAATTAATCCTTTTTATTGGCAAATCCATCTTGGTTTTGAGAAGTCATAACCATAGGTTAAAAAAGAAAGGGAAAATGTGTGATATATATATGTCAAGCTACGTCCGTGGATTATTTAATGAAATTAATTTGTCACTTCAATCATTCATGTTTGTACAATCATGAAGGGTGGCTTTCCTTCTAGTGATATTAAAAAAAAAACAAAAAAAAAAAGAGAAATAGCTAATATATATATATATATATATATATATATATATATAAAATAAACAAATTTTATTATATATCTATGTTATTGTCATCTCAAAAAATGTGCTTTTACATGTTTTTTCTATCTTGCAACATCAACCGAGCGCGGGAGATTCTCCTGATGAAAAAAAGTAAACGTTCAACTTGGTTATGATTATAGGAGAAAAAATTGTACTTTCTTGTTGAAATAGGTGTCGCCATTTCTGTTTCATGTTCATCAGTCCATGTGTCCTGATACATTGCATGCTTTAATGATTTCATGAAATTAAGATCATTAATCAAGATTAGTGTTTCACATTTTTGTGTGTGTTCATGTTCAAATTGAAGGAAAAAAAGGATATATATATCTATATAATTTATAGTGTGTGTGGTTTTTTACAGGTTTAATAAATGATTCCACTAACAATCATGATTAATCCATTACGCAAAGCTTCTTTATGTCTAATGATGAATGCATCTTTTTCTTTTAGGGGTTAAAAATGATTGAACTTTTACTCAAGTAATCAAGGTTGATCTTCTTTGTCATGTCCTTGGATATGCATATTAACTCGTGACTAGAGTCTGTGTTTTGCCTTAATTAATTTCTAAGTTTAATTTTAAGAAAAAAAGAAATAACTGTAAATTATAACTTTTTTTATTAGTATTTTAAAAGAAAATTTACAGTAAAATTCATATAAAATTATATATAATACCGTGCATTGATTAATTAAATACTTTCAAAATTAACCATGATTACGATTACGACGACATAAGAAAATTAAATGCAATTACCAAAACAATGTTATCCTCAGTTTTACAGGTTTAGGAAAAGGACATAATTATTAATGTTAAGACAACCTGCATTTTGTTCTTGTAAGAAAGCAAGTGGCCTCAATTGAATATTATTTTAACATCAATGGAGAAAAATGAAGACTTGTAATTACTTCCTCTATTTTACATGGGAATTTGATCAATTCATACACATCGTTATCAATCATCGATGTTATCCATGCAATTCCTTGTCATGCATGCATGATTCAAACACATTATATAGTAAAATAAACATTAAATTAAGAGATTATCAAATAATTAATTAATTAAGGCCATTGATCACTACTGTAGAAGTACTGCATATAATTGTGACCATATTAATTTTTAGATTTTAGCCCCCTGTTTCATTATTCCAGGTTCTGTCTCCTCCTTGTTGTTTCCCGCTTGCTTCTCTTCTTTAACTTATAGTTTGTGTATATATATGTGTGTGTGTGTGTGTGTGTGTGTGAATCAATGCAAGTGGAAGGTAGCTTTCATGTTTATTTGATGGGTGCCATGCAACTAATATTTGAAGAAAATATAATTGAACTGAATTTTTATTGTTATGAAAGTAATAAATTTTTACTTAAAAATATATTAAAATACAAATATATATATATATATATATATATATATCATTAAATCAAAATAATTAAAAAAAATCAATTTAATATTTTTTTTCCAAATAAAACATATTTAAAAGCATAAACTATCATAATCTCAAATACCCACTGCTTTTCTTCTAATCAAAGAGGTTTAATCTCCTCCTTTGTTTTTTGCTTTATTCTAAACTACTTAAGAATCAAGTTCTTGCTTCAATATCCTGAGCAGCAAAATAAAGAAAGAGTGAGTGTATTGGATGCAAGAGAAATATTAAATTAATAATTATTGGTGAGACATATATACTAATTAAGTAATAAATTTGTCAACTAATGATCTAGATCAGGTAGACATATAGCACATTACAATAACAATCATGTATAAAGATAAAGTATAATTGATGCATGACTATATATTAACATAAGATCATTAATTTATAGATATTTTATTGTTTTGATTTGATCTTTTGATGTATCACAAGATATAATGGCACCTAATTAACTTCAAAATCCACCTAATGGAGTTTAAGATCTTTCATTTTTAATCTAACCAAGGTTTTTGGCAACAAATCATGATCCTAGTTTTTTTTTTTTTTAAAGATGGACATCGTATTTTATTTTTAAATTAATGTGGAAGGTAAATGCTTTTGAGCAAGTGGTTGTTGAAATTGTGTTTTGAAGTTACGAAACCTCTTCTTATATTAGCAAATAAAAGATTTACATCAAGAGATATCTCAGTGCCCTGTATTGCACAGTAGAAATTAACCATGGAAAAAACCAACAACAAATATAATGAATTATGTTCTACTACAGATTTATAACCAAACTCGAACTAAAAAAATGTTTATTTTTATTCGGTTTCGAAAATAAAAAAATATTATTAGATCAATTTTTTTATGGTTTTTTTTTAAATCTCTTTGACCATTAAAACAATATTTTGAGTAGCTTTAGTTAATGCATTAGAAAAAAAAAATGGAGACAATGGAGATAATAGAGATAGAAAAAACACGTTTATTTCGATCCTTCATGTTGTGAAAAAATATAAATTCATTTTAAAATTATAGAAATTATTTTATGTTTCTTCTCTGTATCTTTAACTATGTTTTTGTTTTTTATATATTTGTATTTTCTATTCTGAAACACTAACTACGAAAACATGACTTTGAAGTCGAGAAAAATGTTGAACATTAACTATGTTACGAAGCTTAATTAATCACCCAGCAATAAATTTATATGCTGGTAAAAACCAATGGAAGTACCATAAGATGCTGGTTATGATTTCTGAATGATGAATCCAAATATATTAATAGTTTTATATATAAAAAAAAAAAACAAATGAGTATTACCTACAAGAACAAAAAGGACAGCTACATCCAAAAGCTGATAACATATGTTTTTTAATTTGTCCAAAATGAGATTGAGGAACACTAGCTGCTTGTGTAAGACTGATCCTTTTTTAAAAATGGTTAATTATAATAATCCTATTTGAATAAAAAAAATATTAAATTGAAATCAAACACTAATTATATCATTTAATTTAACTTTGAATCTTTCAGCTTTCTAATGTTGCATATTCATGCATTGTAATGTAACTTTGTTGTTATCAGAATATATATGCCTTCAAAACTCACTTACTCGATTAATTAAATGAAGTTCTCTAGGCTTCATTAATATTTATTTTCTCTTTCTCACTTGCCCAGTACTCCATATCAACAATCCATAATACATCCTCTTTTTGGAGTTCTTTTTACCCTTTTCTCAACTGCCTCTTTAGGGCTAGTTGCTCGTAAAGATCATAGTCATCAAGTATGATATTGGATAAGTTTAAAAAAATCAACTTGAAATTAACTTAATTTGATCTAATTAACTTAATTTATAAAGTTAAAATGAAATTATTTTAATTGACGTCATGAATAAACACTTAACTTGAGACTCAAAATCTAATCATGTTGGTTTTAATAACTTTTCATTAAAACGTATTACCATGTGAATATTTTCATATTGCGACACAAATCGCTTTGCCCTTGATTTCATGTTTTTTTTTTTACTCCACATTGATGGTAATTAGAAAAAGGCAGATACCAACAAATTATACCCAACAAGACTTCACATGTTTACAATACCAAATAGTCAGCCATGCAAAAGTCCCATCACCATGCACATTGCTTTGGCTACGTACAATACTCCTCAAAAGTAAAAACACAGAGATAAAGAGGGTTAAAAATAGTTACTTCTTTCTGCCAAAAGGTGTACAAAAAGGGAGCCATTGAAGAGTCCAGCGGGCAAGGCAGCTGTGATTAACTAGCGAGTCTCAGTTCTGCTTATATGCATCACTGCCAACAAGATTCAAGCCAACGATGGTGACTAAACAAAGGTTGAACATTGAAAGGATGGGTAATCTCCGTGGAAAACCATCTTGATTATATATTCCTTCCATGCATGTGAGGCATCCTTTTCGTATAAATTAAAGCTCAAGACTCATGGGGTATTAGTTATAATTTTTTGGAGACATCCCACAACTATTTCACTCCTTTTTTATATCATTACGCGTCTATACATGAGAATAATATAAATTATATCTTGAGACTTTCCATAACAGCTTAAATATTTAGATAAGAAGGTCATTTGACATGATATCAAAGCTTTATTAACCAAGTAGCTAGTTACGAGTTCGAATCTCACCACCCTCTTTCAATTTAATAAAAATTAAATGTAAGGTAGTGTAGGTATGTATAAGTTTTAAGCTCAAATAACTTTCACTTGAGGGGATATATTAAAAAATAATACAAATTATATCCTGGGATCTTAAGGTAGTGTAGGTATGGATGTAATTTATTTTTAAGTTTTTTTTTAAAAAAAATAGATAAGATTCAAATTCAAAATCTTATTTTTTATCTCTAAAAATATTATCAAAGTAACATCTATTACTTTCTCGAAACAAAAGAGATGAAAACATTGTTAATTAGAACAATGAAGCTCCTCCTTGAGATTTCATCTCAAGATTAAACTCAAGGATAATATCTACAAATTAAGAAATCTAGATGACTTAACATGCAAGGTGATTTTAAAAGTGTTGGGTTTCATGTAAAAAAAATAAAACCTCTTGGAGTGAGTTTTAAGCTAATCATTTAATTTCAAACAACATATTTATGGAAATTTCTTTCATCACATCACATTGAAAGCAAACTCGCTTGTCTCTCACAAATCAACATCACGGAGCTGGCTGGTTTCTAATTCAAAATATTATCACTAAACGCGTTATTAATTGTACCAAAATCTATTTACTTTTTTATTAATCTCTCTCTCTCTCCCCTGCAGGCCAAATTTGTTAATGAAATGAAAATCTCTCCTTAATTAATCAAATTTCTTAGCCACAGAGGCACATCTCACCGTCCCATCATCCTTTGAGAAACACTTTTTCTTGGACAAATCTACCCCCTGCTTTTGCATGAAATATCGTTCAGGTACAGCCATGCACGTGAATGGGGAGAATTTTTTTTGAATCATTGTTGGGTCCTTTTCGAGAAGGATTTGATCAGTGCCAATTGGCCACCCGTGACTGATGAGGCTATTTTGGTGATTTCACTGCTCTTGCCGGCTTTTTCTGTGGTGGCAATTATGTGGTTTTGAATGCATGGGAGGGCAGTCTTGGGATAAAATTACTTTTGTAGAAATATCAGCACAAAGAGACAAGATTTCAATCGGAGGCCGTCACGATGCCCAAAAATAAATTCGTTAGCGGGGCACACACATGTTAAATACCAAAACTACCCCGGAATTTGATGAGAATTACTACATCTACACAAACGATGATTCATATTCAAATTACTAATATATTAATATACCTTTCTTTAAATTTATTTAAATTCAAATTCAAAATAATACTGTGGAATATACATATATTAAGCATCCGAGAAATATCTTAATGTTATTTGTTATTTAAATAATTTATGTATCATGAAATCTTACAAACACTAAACTTTTATATGAATGTTTTACTCACGCTAAGAGAATAATTTAGAATTAATTTTTATATATCAAGATTAGATTTTTTATTAGATTTAAACAAGTTATTTGTATCTAAACCACTGTATTTTTAAAAAATATATTTTATTATAATTATTTTCAGAATTTAAATCCGGGATGATAATATGGAAAGCATACTCCCTTACCAACCAAATTTAAAATACTTTATACTATATTAAACATTACGTTAATTATGTGATTAAATAGCTTCAAGTCTTCAACTTCTAAATTAGTAAGTAAATTACTTTACAACTATTAAATTAAATATATTTGGTTATCAATTCCTTTCATTCACCACTGTATAAGAGCTTAATTATTTATAGATATTAATGTGTTTCATTTCTAAAATTATGGAAATTACACTTGTAAATGCAATTACAATACGTTAATGATTGTGTTTCATAGGTGTGTTTGAGATTGCGGTAGAGGTGGCAATTCAAAATATTTTTTATTTAGAAATATATCAAAATAAAATTTTTTTATTTTTTTAAAATTATTTTTAACATTGGCACATTAAAACGATCTGAAAATATAAAAAAATTATTTTAAACAAAAAAAAGATAATTTTTCAAAATTCAAGGGAATGTGGTCCAAACACACCCTAAAGATGATCTCAAAAAATTAAAAACAAGTTTCACTCACATATTTAAGGAGGAAATTAAGAATTCAAAGGATAATTAGAAAGAAAGAAATATCAATTACAAAAAGAAGAAGAAATTGTGTGGATGTGTTTGACCGTAATATATACTATACAAAATGAATCTTTCAAGATTTAAATATTATTGAGTAAGGGCAACAACCTAAATATTCAACAAAGCTAGGGGCAAGAAAAAGAACAACAATAATATATATTTATAAGATGCCTCCAAAGAAGATCTGCTTCTTCTTCTTCTGTTCTCTCCTTGTAACAAAGCCTGTTCACTATCTCTTCTTTTTTACCAGAAATGAAGGAGAGTTTCCTGGTTTTTGTCTTCCTCTAAGTTACAAACAAATCTCCAACTTCCATGCTTTTGTTTTTGTTTATTTTTAAGCACTAAACAACACATCTTCTACCAAAAACAAGCAAATTACAAGAGAGAAAGAAAACAAGGAAGTTTGGTGAGTAAAAGAGAAAGAAAGAAAGACAAGAATTAAGGTTTAAATCTTCAAAAAAAAAGGATTAATTCCCTTTCTTTTTATCATATTTCTTTTTCCTTCCTTCAATGTCAAACACCACAGGTGATGGCACTGGCAGCTTCTCTTCTGGAGGTTGTGGGGATGAAGTTCACTTAAAATCCTTAGCTTCAAGCACTGTTACTGCTACTAACAGCAATGGCTCCACTATTACTCAACAGCTGCAGCAGCCTCCACTCAAGAAGAAAAGAAATATGCCTGGAAATCCTGGTATGTAGATATACACTTCTGCTATGTATTGATTTCTTAAAAGAAAATATATATAATGTTCTGTTTCTTGATTTAGTTTTAACCCTTTTCTAGTTAAGTAATATGGTCTTTAATTTACAATATATAGCAGCCTTGAAGATCTGATGAGCTCTAAATTGTTGTTGGTTTTTTGTATGCTTATGGACTATGAGCTTCTTTTTGATAGTTCATGGTTTCTTTTCTTTTTTTTTCTTCTTCTATGGCTATTTGGGTTTCAAAAAAATTAGAATTATTGGTTTGTAAGTGGTTGAATTACTGGCTAGGATCTCAATCATTGCATTGGACTGTTGCTTTGCCTTGCTAGCTCCTTTTTAATTCTGTCTTGTTTTTTTAACTGTTTCAGGCAAAAGGAAAACATATATTCCTTCATGGAATATATATATCTTTAGTCTCCTCACTCTTTCTCTCCCCATCTCTCTCTTGGTTCTGCTGCACTGATGATTCTTTAGTCTCCATGGATCAACAATCTAACCAAAAAACATACAGGCTCACCATCATATAGATATGAGTGCGTGTGCCAAGAACAAGCTAGCTACAAGTTTTGTGCCTATTAGTATGATTATTATTGCTATCACAAACTAATTAAAAACATGATACGGCAGTAATTGTACTTAACATATAGCTAGTTTGTTGAAATTACTATTACCCTTTTATATAATTATGAAATTTGACAAAAATATATATATATATATATATTCTGATCACAGAGTTATTTTTACATGAAATATGTGGCAGACCCTAGTGCTGATGTTATTGCTCTATCACCAAAAACTCTTATGGCTACAAATCGATTTGTATGTGAGATTTGCAACAAGGGGTTCCAAAGGGACCAGAATCTTCAATTGCATCGGCGGGGCCATAATCTACCATGGAAGCTAAAGCAAAGAGCAAGTGGTGAAATTCGAAAAAGGGTTTATATTTGTCCAGAACCTTCATGTGTTCATCACAATCCGGCTAGAGCATTAGGTGATCTCACAGGAATTAAGAAGCATTTTTATCGAAAACATGGCGAAAAGAAATGGAAATGTGACAAATGCTCAAAGAAATATGCTGTCCAGTCGGATTGGAAAGCTCATGTCAAGACTTGTGGCACTAAGGAATACAAATGTGATTGTGGAACCATCTTCTCCAGGTTTGTACTTTGCATTGATCACTAAGATAGCGATTATTTATCATTTCAAGATAAAAAAAAAATGAAAACAGAAACAGAAAGAACTGTTCTGAAATTCATTTTAAAACTGTTTTAAAAATATTTATTTTATATTCATATCTTTATCTCTCGAAATTTCTAGACACTAGCTTAATACAACCTGATATATTACTTAATTTCTACTTAATTAATAATTAATTTCTCAAAAAAATGAATTAGTTAGAGACGATACTTGTATAGTACTTGTCTGTGCATGCAAGATGATGATGGTTAATGGTAGGTTAGGCACATTGATTGGTCATGATGTGGGACCACTTTGTTTTATATATAAATATAGTGGCTTGTTGATTAATAGGAGATCTGTACCTCGACAGCACTCCTAGCTTTGCTTCAAGTCTTTATTTGACTATATGCAATTATGAAATCATTATTTTATCCAAAAGTCCCAATCATGCTTTTAATTAAGCTTTCATTAGGCTTAGTTATTCAGAATAAATATAGTTGTCGTGATCATCATATTAATGTTTAACAAGACTAATTCAATTACATTACCATTGAGGTAGA
This sequence comes from Populus nigra, assembly GCF_951802175.1. NCBI lineage: Eukaryota > Viridiplantae > Streptophyta > Magnoliopsida > Malpighiales > Salicaceae > Populus > Populus nigra. The sequence continues at coordinate 22,139,719 of NC_084856.1, forward strand.
GGGTCTCTCTCTATCTCTTTCTCACAGCATTTTTATATGTAAAAATGTTTAGTTTTTTTAATTAGGGTTTGATAGTTAGTTGTTTGAGCACGCAGGAGGGATAGCTTCATCACTCACAGGGCTTTCTGTGATGCCCTAGCTGAAGAAAATAACAAAGTGAATCAAGGACTAATGCCCAACATGGAACCAAACATACAAGGCCAAATCTCCAGCCTCATACCCTCCTCCATGGCCATCAACAATAATCCTCCAAGTCAATCTGCCATGATGTCTAATTTTAGCCATCTAGACACCAAAAACTCACTGTCCTTACCCCAAGCACTCATGCCAATGCCACCTAAACCCTCATCAGGAAGCATGTTTTCAAGTACCACCGCAAGCCTTTTTGGTGGTTCAAGAAGCATGCCATTCAATTCTTCCTCGGCCCTTCAGATGAATGCAAATTCATCAGCAATCTTTGAAGGAAATGGTCATCATAATTTAGCTGGCTCGGCATCAATGTCAGCTACAGCTTTGTTGCAAAAAGCAGCTCAAATGGGTGCAACTGCAAGCAGTAACAATGTGAGCTCTCCCATGATGCAAAAGAGCTTTGTTACAAGCATGGCACCCCCAACATTTGGTTCAATGCATGCCCAAAATGACCAATCACATGTGATAGGTGGTGATGACGGATATGCTAACCAGTTTTTCAACTCAAACGGTGGTGTTGGGAACTCTGTGCTGAATGATATGGGGATGTTTAGTGCAGTTTTGGATCAAAACAATGCATTATTCAAGACTATGGAGCATGCTAGCAGCAACAATGAGAATGCTTTTCAAGGTGCAAATTCAAGCCCTGGTTTGAGTAGTCCAACAAGTGGAGCTAATCCAAGTGGTTTATCAAGATTTAGCGGGGACATGATGACTGTTGATTTCTTGGGGATAGGAGGCTCTAGGCAAAGGAATCTTCATGACCAACATAATCATCAAGAAATGGAGTTCAGTAGAGGAATTAGTCATCCAAGGATGCAAGGGTTGAACCACTTTGAGCAGCAACATGCAGCAGCACTAGAGAAACCCTTGTGGGATGTTTGAAAAATTAAGAAAATACTCTACACAATTTCCTTTTCTTCTACCTCTATAGCTATAGTCCCTGTAATGATTTCTATCATCACTTCTTTTTCTTCAAGTTAATTGTATCAGCCAGGGAAGAACCTCAACTGTTTTGCTAAAGAGCAAGCAAGGTTTTGAGGGTTTTTGGCCCACCATTAGCGACTTCAATATGAGTAGAAGATCACATAGATTTTCTTTCTAAAGCTCTTCGATCTCTCACTCCCAAGTTTTTTCTATCATGTGACTTGTGTACCGACTCGAATATTCGGTGTGTGACCCATCATTATATTTTTTTAGGTTAAACATCATCGGTGGGTTTTTTTGTTTGTTTAATTAGCTTTTAAAGTATTTTTTACACTGTTTTTTATTTTAAAAAAATATTAAATTGATCTTTTTAAAATGTTTTTCAATAATTTTAATGTAATAATATTAAAAATTATATATAAAAAATCAGTTTTATGCATTTTTAATAAAGAAAGTACACTTCTAAAAAAAATACTCCCAATCTCACATTATATATCAACTAGTTATGGTAAGGCCTAATTAAAATAGATTTGTAATTGATGTTCGAAAAACAGGGCATGTGGCTTCGCTGAAAATTGTAGCTAGAAGACTTGTAAGAGTTTTGAATTCAAAGTTCATGTTCAATTCTGAAAATTGACCTCTGGATTTGATTGAGTTCATATATATATATATATATATATATATAGAAAATTTGATTTATCGAGTATGATTGATAAAAATATTTTATATCAATTTAAATGTATATATAATTGAATTACTAGCTATTAAATCCGAGTGGAACCAATTAATTTAGAACTTAATAAGAGGTTTTATAAAAATAAAAAAAATTCACCACTTATAACTCAATCAAAAATTTAAATTAATCTAGCATCTAATTAAAACCTGTTTTTTAAAAAGATTAAAATAATATTTTTTTAATTTTTTTAAAAATCAAATTAAATTAATTGATTGAATAACGATGTTGAATACCACTACTGAAAAAAAAGGGGAAAAAGACGCTTCTCTTCGTCAAATCGTTGAAGGTAAGGCATTCAATCGAAGTGGAAAGTTTTTAACTATTGGACACGTCGCATTAGACCCAAGATACCACGAAAAGTCAGCCGAGCTGGACTGTGACATGCAATGGCCCAGACCAAACTTTTAGCGTATGGAATTGACTGAGCCCACAAAAGGGTTTCGACTTTCCATGACGAGAATAGCTACTTTATGCATGAGCCAGGGCACCACCATAGGTCCACACTCAATAGCATCTTTCACGCGCTGGAGGCTGGACGGGGAAATTTGTATGGCTCCAAGCATTCCTTGTGAACAAGAAAATGAGAACCACCGAAAATCAGATAGCATTATCACTGTCGAAGGGCAAGTCCCTCCTCCCCTTTGTGCCTCTCTCCAAGAGCCTAAAACTGCACCACCCTAGATCAAATAACAGTTGGCAAGTCCAAAAGGTTATGTGAGCGACTTTAAGCTAGCTAGGGTGCTACACAGCTGGAAAAGCATAGACCATGGCATTGCAACATCACTTTCTAGCATGCAAAAATGCCTCCATCCAAAAGATTTACATGACTCATTCATCTGGGGATAGGAAGGAGAGTTTCCCAGAGGTGCCTAGGCCTCCAGCCGAACAGTTTGCACCTCTGGCATCGACTTTTCAGCGTCGTCTACTTGTTGGTGTTGGTTCAGCTTCTCTGGTGGCTGTTGGTGCAAATTTTGGTGGGATTACCAGTTTTCTTCTTGGATTATCACCGGAAAGCGGTCGAAATGTTAAGCTTGATGTGCTTTATCCAATTGGAGGGTATAGCCGATGCATTGAGACAAATGAAGGATTTGGTTAGTGAGTCCTCTGTTATGTGAATTTGTTTAACGTGATTTCTTGGCACCTATAGGATAGATACGTTCTTCTAATACTATGAGTGCCTTTTGAGAGCAGAATTCATATACCCTGCAACTTGGGTTGGAGACCAAAGGCTGCTTTATCGTGCAGCTGAGAAGACAGAATATGAGAGATCACTCGATCCACCTCCACTGAATAATGGGAAATCTAGTGATGGGCGGCGCAAGAATGTGAATGAACCGGTTGTTGCATTTGGCCCCCCAGGTTCAAGTGGTGAACTCAATGTTAGTGTCATTGTCTCACAAGTCCCTCCTGACTTCTCGTGAGTACCTAGAAAACTGATAATAAGATCCAAGCTTTCAAAAAATAGAACACGTAATGAAGGTTCATTTATGAATTTTGTAGGATTGAAGCATTTGGAGGGCCTAAGGAGGTGGGAGAAGCTGTGGTCCGGACAATCACAGGATCACGCCTCGACGTGAAAGGTACTTTGACCGAATCAAGTTTAAGAGAGGACTCTCTGAGGAAAGTTAATTACTACAAGCTGGAATTCAGAGTTGAAAGCCCCGCATTTCACCGGCATAATCTAGCAGTTTGTTGTGCTCGCGGTGGTAGATTATACACCTTGAATGCACAAGCACCGGAATCTGCATGGCCAAATGTGAAGGCAGACTTCTATAGGATAGCAGATTCATTTAGTATCATCTCTTGATAAAGAAAAAAAAAAGCACAGGAGCAAGAACAGACATTTTGAAGTTTGTATTCTCCTGAAATCTTATTTTAAGGCAGCTAGTCCTGGAGCATTATTACACAGTTTAACAGAAAAAAATAAGATTATACTTTATGCTATTGACTTCAAAAGTACGCAAGTCATGCTAAATTACTGTTGCGGCAAACTGAAATTTTTACTCGCAACTGAATTCATCTGCCGCGGGTCAATGAAGTTGAGGGAAACCTTAAGACCAAAGTTACTTGAATTTCAATATCAGATATGATAAGAGTAAAAAGTCAACAATCCAAAACATCAATCAAACAGAAATGACCTAAAACTAGTTAGCTTTTACTTCAACTTTGCATATTACAACTGCCATAATCTGTCAAAACATAATTTACATTTATACATTTAAATTCCCTCAGGCAGCATCTCAGCCACTTAAAAAATTATTTTTCTATATCTAAATCACTAATGATGTACACTAATTTAAGCGCAACTTATCTGTCTTGGCTTAGCAACCTTCTTCAAGTGCTCAGAAACTGCTGCAGTTAAATTAGGATCCTCGAATCCAATTTCTGCTCCAAGCCTGCAAAAAAAATTATAAATCTTACAATCCCAGTAAACAGATAAAGGGATGGGAGAAGGCAACTATTCTATATATGTGCAAAAATCTCCAAAAAAATACAACAAGAATCGCCCAAAAGGTTGGCTAGGTCATAGGCAAGGAAAATAAGCTAGATATAAGTGCACTCCACGGTCTTGTTTCAAACCTTACTCCTAATGTTAACCCCTAACTGGGATATGTGTGATGCTACAGGTCCACAAGGCCAATGCATCAGATGTTAATTTCACTTCTATTTCTCATCACAAAAATCAGATTAAAGATTTCAAAACACAGACAATAAGTAAGCGGTGGAATGAAAGTCAAGGTGTTTTGCTTACTTAGGATCAAGCACCAATTTCTGGACTTCTTTAATGGCTGAACTAGCAGCATAGAGTGACATCTTACCCACCTGTATCAAAACCAAATAGAAGATAAAGAAATCATTGATAGGAGAACAAAAGAATTTCAAGGAAAAGGAGGCATTCAATTTTCGAGGAAAGTTTCTGTATTCTTACCTCCAAAACTTGAAGTTCATGTTCATTTGGAAGACAGCGAATTTCTGCTGCCAGTCTAGAAGCCACCCCCAAACTTTCAGGAGATAAGAAATCAAGACCCAACTGAACATTGGACTACAAATTTACAAGAAGAAAACAAAGAAATAATTATAATGCAGAATTTAATTAATTCTGAATTAACCATGTCAACAATTTAGACAGATCTATATCAAAACTAATTCAAGAATTACAAAAATCACAATTAACAGAAGAATAGGAAATAAAAGCAAAAGCTTCTGGAACCACTCTAAACATAACGATCTCTAAATACTTCAGTCCAGGAAACTGATTTTTATAAGACTTTTAAAATCAGGCAGTACTTGACTTTAAAAGAAGAAAAGAAGGAAAGAAAAGCAACAACTACTGGCTGTTCACAAGTGTTGTTTTCTATAGCATATGCCTGTCCTCCAAACTACTAAAGCACCTTTTTTTATCCCATTGTTCGATGATAAATATGTCCCTAACCTGAAGGCCTAAAATATTCATCTGCGAAGAGTAGAAGTAGCCCCATGGCAGCAACATTATTTGGAAACCACAAATAAAATCATCTCCTCAAGGATGAAACTTCTATTCTTTTTTTACTTTTAATGGATAAAGGATGAACATGTTGCAACTTTGGAAACAGACCAATGCTGGTTCCAAGAAAAAAGGTGTGAATGAACCTTGGTCTAATTTGGGAAAATCACAAAACCATTTATATTGAGGATATCAATTAATATCCAACCATTTGAAAAATAAAATATATATTTTCATCATTGTAGTTTAGATGTTTTAAGATTGTTTTACACTTAGAAGTTACCGAGTCATATATTTATCAGAATTCAGAATCCAATTAATTGCAACAAACTTGCCTGAAGATTCCTCACTTGGAAAGGGCAGCCAGCTGGGATGAATACAGCTTGCCCCAGGTGCTGTTCAAATGACCATGGTTCAACTCCTGAGGAAGAAAAATATCAGGAAAGTCAGATACCCTGCTCATGAACAAAATAAACAATAGGAAGGTCTATGCTAACAAAGTAGAAGCTCGGATACCTGACTATGTCAACAGAAAAACTAAAAACAAGCAGGAATAACTGACTCCTGCTAAATCTGATCCATTTTATCTATTTTGAAAACTAAGAAATGCTATTGTTACTCACCAAATTCTTCTTTCAATCGTCTCTTATGAAACCCATTTAGGAAAACTGTTCCATCATAAAGGGGACGTGTGGCCTGAGATCCCATTAATAAGATCAGCAGCATGCAAGTTATAGAAGCCATTTGTCTTGATTAAAATATAGGGTACATTTCCAAAGATAACTAGGTCAACTTACAAAATCATACACTACGTTGTCAGGCTTCCAAAGGTCCTCACAGCGTGTTCGCAAATAGTCAGTTAACTTAGGAACATCCTGCCGACGAAAGACATCCCAACTAACTCCTGTGTGAATCTCTACAGGGATATCATCATGATTTTTCCTCAACTGCTGACCCTCCATTCCCTCAACCTCTTCCATTCTGATGGTTTCTGTTCTCTCAACCTCTGGAACACTGGTGGTTCTTTCAGCTCCTTGATCTTCAATTCTCTCAAGCTCTTCAATGCTAGTGGTATTATCAACCCCTTGATCCTCCATTTTCTCATTCTTTTCTGCAGCTGTCTTCACTTCATCTTGTATATTACGCCCACCAAGTGATATATCAGGCAACCTTCCCTCCTCCAAGCTCTTTTCTGGGTCAAATGAGCCATTCTCCTGGCAATGTTTTGCCTTTGCTTCACATGTATGCACCAATAAGTATACCTGCCCATGCCTCAGCAATGCCAGTCCATATTAGACAACTTAGACAAGTGAGATTGTTCAGAAAAAACAAATAAACAGCCACTTAATATTACATGTTGGCTCTCTGTACAGGGCATGGCCACAGCTGCACTTGTTGCACTGGAAGCCAACCGAATTTGTAAAATACTTGTTCAACCCAATGTTAGAGATATGAAGAATTTATTTGTGAACCATGTAGATTGAATTTAGGATCTCAATGGGATTAAAAAGATTTCAGTTCTAAAACACCTCATGTGTATATTTTAATTCAAAGTTTGTATACAAATGCTAAATTTCAATCTAGGACCTATAGTTTAAATCTTCTAACATGAATTTCAAGAAGGAACAGCAATACATGCGAGTAGAAAGTGTCACAATATCAATGTAATAACAAATAAAACATACCATGTCACGCATTTTGAAATGAAGATTTATTACAGAATTGCCCACACCGAGTTCCTCATGGCTCCCATATGATATACAAATCTTAGGTCCTACATCATTCTGCAAAGAGTAATGGGGCAACTTTGCAGCAACATTTAAAACACCCAACCTCGAATGGATGAATTCAAGAAAAGGCAGTTTACTGATAAATTCGGGTCTCTGGTATAATAAGAACTCTTCAGAAGCACTGGGGGAAGGCCAATCCTTCAACTTCAACATCTCTAGTGAACCGTTTTCCCGGATTCGTCCCTCAGAGTATCCTCTGATAAACTGATCAAGTTCAATATCAACCTGCCAACACAGAAAACCATATATCATGGAAATCAAATAGATTAACACAACAACAATTTATTTACTGATGTTATTAAGAAAGAAGAGCCATACACCTAACATAAGCAAAAGTGAGAGAAAACACACCTCAGACCAGTGTAAGCAATCTATGGCCTTCACTGTTCTGTTTTCATCTTTTATTTTCTCGTCTGATGTTTCCCGGATCCCTTTCCATATGGCCATTGGATCCCAGCTTGATATGGATGAGCTGTCAAATACCTGCTTCACAATAACAGGTTCGCCTCTGACCCAATGTTTTCTAAACTTGTTTATCCCATCAACTTTTATATCTTCAGATAAGGGGCAATATAAGAAATTATCATCACTATCATCTCTATGAGCATACTGGCAGAGTGTGGAATCACTCAACCCAGATTTCTGTGGAGTGTCAGCATCATAGACCTTGCAGCCACTGACCATTTCCTCCACTTTTTTCACAAGTTTTGCTACCCAATTCATCTTGAAAATACGGCTTAGGTTCAATGATGAGTAATTACAACCACCGTGCTCCTTTGGAGGGCATGGAATGCTGCCATCATTGTTTGCCTTCCAGCCTTGGTACTTATCTGATAAATTTATTCTTCCTCGGGAGTCTATCACAAATTTTGATAGGGTCTCTTCGTCTTGAATTCTCCTGTCAATCTGGTTTTCATTCACTTCAGTTCCAACACCATGTTTTGATGCTCCTCGAAGATCTTGACAGCAATGGAGGCACAGATCATACGAGCAATTTGCACAATGCCGATGATAATCAATGATTGGTATCCTACATATATTGCTGCAAAATGATAAATTACAATGAACAACAATACTTGAAATGATGAGGAATCTATTGTACTTATACACCTTCCAAAAAAACCCTATCTAGAAGACAGGCTATAGTTCAGCTTTCTGAACTCATCAAATTGCAAGATTATTTTATAAGATGAGTAAAGACCAGGGTCCTGACTTCAATTCATATGCACAGTAAAGAAGAACATAAAAGAAATTGATAAAGCAGTGCACAAGTTTACTTAATATACCAGCACATCTGCTCATCGGCATTCAATTTGGCCCGGACAAGATCTATATCAGTTCCTGAAGAAGTAATGCCTAGTTAGTCACATAACAGGGAAAAGCTTATAAATCATTCTAAACTCCATATGCCACTAAAATATAAAAAGCATCTCACCACACAGCCTCTGTTCCAGCTCTACTTCAAAGCATTGTTCATGATGGATCTGCTTAACTATAGGAAGCACTGAAGATAATAGGCAGTGGAGATATTGCAATTTGTCTAGAACAGGTATCTCTCGTATTCTCACCTGCAACTTATAGGGGAAAAAATATCCTCAATGGATTAGATAATCCCACTACTATTTGTTCATGATACATAAGAAACTTAACAATATAATAGAAACATGGTCCCTTCAGTTCATGAGTGAAATACCTTTACCATATTATCTCCTCGTAAGCAACTCCTGCAATTGCAGATCCCACGACATGCAGGACAAACCTTCTCAATTTCTTCCAGTGGAATGTCAGAGTACCTAGAAGTACTGAATAAATCATTGACTGAGCTTATAAGTTGGAAATATGACTGTATTTTTGCAACAGAGTTCAACCCTCACCATTCAGAGATACAGTTATCACAAAAACCTCTCTTGTCACATCTGGGACACCAAATAACTCTATTTCTGTCATTCCTTCGGCACTGATGACAAGTTTGTCCACCAATGTCTTCAGAAGAATCTGTGCTTGCATCAGAGTATTCCTGAAAACAATGTGTTCATCTCAATAACTACAAGTTGAAGCAGAAGAGAAAGCAACCATACAGAACATAAATGAACAGCACAGTATAACAACAACATTTTAAAACATGCTGTCAAGTACGATTTCAATTTCACTCACTGTCATAGCACTGGCATCAAAGCTTCTTTGTGATATACTCTTGGATGAATCCATAGTTAAAAGAGGAGGCGTCTTATATGACCTCCGATTCTCTTCAAACTTGAAATCTCTTTGAGAATTATCATTTAGTTTTTGAGAATTCCGACCAGACAAACTCCTTATAGGTGTTTCAGGAGAATAGCGAGACTGACTTTTTGGTACTTTCTCCTTATGCCTCTTTGATGGAACAAAAAACGGTTGTTCCTCTTCAACTTTCATGTTCACAAGTGGTATATCAAAATCATCACCCTTGCTCTCCAAGTAAATATCTCTTTCACCCAGCGATCTTCTTTTGGCCTTCTTCAGACTGGCTCTCAAGGCAGAATTAGCTGCCCTCTTCTTCGCCTGAATATAATGCTTCTCACAAACAGTTTTATCTGGCATAGACATTGCAGTGCATCTCCACTGTTTCCCATCTGACCTCTTGCAGCGCAAGTCATCAGGAATCCCACCACCATTCTCTTCACCATTAGCCAAGGATGATCGTGGGTGATCCATCATAGCTGTGTCACAGAAAAATTCAACAAGAACAAGACACTTAACAAACAATTGTACGCCCATAACACCAATCTGAAATAGAACATTACAAACCAAAAGATCCAGAACAAGTCACAACATAACACCACAGAGTCAGCAATCATTCAAACCACACAGGTTGCAAAGCTCCAACACACGACATTCATTCGCAATCATCATGTGAAAAACCCCAACACAAGAAAACAGATTTACTAAAATTAACAAGATTTTCCCATAATAGATTTGCAAGAAACGCGAGATACAAAAAATAAAAAAACTACACTGCCAAGTTTCAAAATTTAACTTAATTCATCAAATCATTGCAAGACACAGCAAAATTCGTCAATAAATCGATAGCCCATGTTCCAAACTTTCAATCCAAACACAGAACGCATTGAAAAAACAAAGTAACAATAACAATAACAAAGCTTCCACTTGAGAAATTGTTCGAGGGAGAGAGAAAAACAATATTCAAGAAAAGAATCAGAAAAACCAGACCCAATTAAAGAATTGGGTGCTTCTTTACCAAAAAATAGGAGTGAGAAATCAAGCATTGCAATCAACCCCGGATCAGCAAAGACTATCAAGAACAAAAAAAAAAAAAAAGAGGGAAGGAAAGAGCAAAGGGTACCTGAGAGAGACTAGGGTTTTTGGTGGTGAAATAATAATGTATATAAAGAAGGGAAAAGAGAGTTATGAGCCAGAGAAATACTGCTCTTCATTATAGTATAAGCTAAGGAAGAGTGACTTTAACAGATTTTTTAGTGGACGGCTTGTGTTTCACAGACCAGACACACCAGCAGTAGAACTGTACTACTGTTTTGCCTTGCTGTCTCGCTGTCTCTGTCTCTCTCTCTCTCTCTCGGGTTCTGGTTTTAAGGTTCAGAGTTCACTTCAGACTACTGTGTATGAAGTTCAACAGAACTGAAACTCTGTTATTGACTTTTCTTTTCTTTTTTAAGACTTTTTTATTGAGAATAAATCCAATTGTTTTTTTTCATAATTACAAAAAATACTTTACAGGCTGAATTATTGATTTTTTTTTCCTTTTTCAGCATGGCTTTGTTGCGTGCATGATTTCCGATTTGAGGGGGTCAGTCCAAAAAAATAAACAATATAAAATAAAACAATGTTTTTTTTAAGAAAAAACAAGTTAATGATGAAATTTTATAAAAAATGTTATAAAAATAATCTAGTTTTTATAGAGTGTTTAATCAAATTCAACATTTTCTTATAGATTAACATGGTAAATGATATGAGATGTTACTGCTCGTATATAATCCGAAGAAAATCTGCATTTGAATGAAGTATCAAATATTTAAAATAAAAGGTAAAATATGTTATTTTTTCTTTTTTCAATCCATTGTAATTGACATAATTTATTTCCATATAATAAAATACAAATGTATAGCACATTCGCAGTGCCTAAATAAAAATACATCAAATAAATGAGTCGGATATAATGATGTAGTTTATTTAAAAAAATATATATATATTAAAATGATAAAAAAATAATTTTAAATAAAAAATTAAAATTTTGTAAAATTTTGTTGCTTCTTTGTCACCTCATTGGCGTTACAAGCTGGGTAGAAAGATTTTTATTTTAATGTAATATATATATATATATATATATATATATATATATATATATATATAAAACATCTTTAATGTTTTATTATTGAGAAAGAAAATTAAAACATGAGGGTTAGTCTTAACAATTATCCCATAAAAACAAGGTTCTTGGTTTTTAAAAAAAAACCAAAAAAAAAATAGTCAAACAAAAGCAAACAAGTTTCTAATGTTTTTCCCCCAAGCTTAAAAAAACGAAAACAAAGACTAAAAGCAATAAACAAAAGACCATAGAATACCAAACAACCATTAATGTCAATAAATAGAAAAATTACAAAGAGATCCAATAAGGCAAGAGCATAAAAAAAATATTAATAAATAAATAATAAAATAAAACAAGAACCCATTTAACGCACAGTTATTGAATTTGGTTTGGTTTAATTCCGTATGAATTGAGTTAAAAAAAAGTTAGTAATTTGATAAAACAAATTAATTTTTTAAATTAATTAATTAATTTTAATTTTTTAAATAATAATTAACTCAATCTTCATAAAATATAATAACTATGATTATCATTTAATTCCTGTTTTTTTCTGTATTTTAAAAATACTTTAGAAAAAATTTAAATTTTTTTAATTTAAATTATTATTTTTTAATATTTTCAAATTATTTTAATATATTAATATTAAAAATAATTTTTAAAATATAAAAAATTATTATTTTAATAAATTTTCAAATAAAAATTATTTTTAAAAATAACCATAACCTCGTTATAAAACATCTCCTACCATATAAGCACTTCCCCTGCAAAAACCAAATATTTCCTTCCATTTCACAATCTCTCTCACGCAAATAATTTCAAATCTCTCAAACCAAACCAGAGAAAGAGTCAGAAACACGCACGAGAGAGTAATTAATTGATAAATTATCGTATGCAAATGGCGATGGCGAGGTCAATCTCTGGCCTCGCATATCCTGAGCGATTCTATGCAGCGGCATCATACGCTGGATTTGATGGATCTCACAACTCTACCACCACTGTCTCTTCTAAATTCCAAAACGACACCGCTCTCCTCCTCTACGCTTTGTACCAGCAGGTCACCTCTCCATCTCCTTTCCCCGATCCATTGCGTTTGTATTTCAACTCGTACATTGCACGATCTGATTCGCACTGTTCTGGCTGGAATTTTAATTCTATTTTCCGTTATTTTTATTTTTAATTATAGTTTTTATTAGCTCGATTCTATATTATAATTTGCGTCTTTAATACTTTAATTTCTCTTTTTACGCGATTTATGAGTTTTTCAGTGTTACTTATTTTCTAGTTTATTTTCTTTTTGTAAATGTTGCGCGTTTTGAGTGTGTAATTATAGTGGATCATGGGTGATTAAAAATTATACTGTGATTTGAAAATGTTAGTTTTCTTGTTAATTATTTATTACGACGCAATGAGTTTGGAGTGAATTGTGTTAATCCGAATATTTTAGTGAATTTGGTGGTTTTTGGAATGTGATTGCAGGCGACAATTGGACCGTGTAATGTGCCGAAACCTAGTAGCTGGAAGGCTGTAGAACAAAGCAAATGGAAAAGGTTTGTTTGCTTTGCTCATCGGCTTTTAGTTTTGCTTTTGGTTCTGTATATAGTGTGTACATGTTATTTATTCACCCAAGGCTAGATGCGTAATAGGTGAAGTACGAGATTTTAGAAAGTTGCAGCAGAAAATGTGAAGAAATTGGAAACGAGACTTGCTAGAATAAAGCAACGTGTAAGATGGAGAACATGACTGTGCCTGGGGAGATTAGTGTGGATTTAGAACTTTCCGTGGAATTTAGAGGATCATTTTTAATTTGTTGCACCAAGGAGGGTGATTTTTAGTTCCTGAACTCCTTTGGGTTAGCTCGATGGATGGATCTGTCTCTTGTGAAGTAGGAGGCCAATATAATGTGCTTGTTATGATCCAGTGAACAGTTGCCGGAATCTCTAAAAGATTGCCATCTAGTGATTTAGATGGTGCACCATTGTCATTTTATTTCTCATTTGCTAATTTGCACAGTGTATTTTCATTATAATAAATCTGTTTGAATGCATGGATGAAAGTGCTCCTCTAAAAATGTTGGTGTTTATGCAGCTGGCAGGGGCTTGGAAATATGGCTTCCACAGAAGCCATGCGTCTCTTTGTGAAAATACTGGAGGTAATGGCAATGGGGTTTTCAGGTTCATCTTTTCGTGATGATTTTAATACAAGTTAATTTAATATTATTTTGCTTCTCTTTGGCAGGAAGATGATCCAAGTTGGTACTCTAGAGCATCTAACTCTATCTCAGAGTCTGTCACGGACACACAAGTGAATGTGAGTTCATTGAGTATTATATGTTAGAGCTTATTTTCATTTCTTCCATACTGGATATTTTATCTTCTAACCATGAATTACTTCTATATGTTTTGATGAGATTGATATTTCTGCTAGTTAACATAAGAATGAAAATTGAAGTATATATGTGAACCAATACCTTTGTTAGTTGTCCTAATAACTCTTTGTTTAGTTAGGTGTGTGCATGATTGTTGATGCACAAGTTGAATTATTTATGTGTAATTCACAGATGATACCAGTGTCATGTGACAACTTTTTAGCACCTGAATGGTTTTCTAATTCACGTTTCCTAATTCAAATTCAACATAATAAAAGTATGTGTAGAAATTGATTTGTGTCCTTTGAACACCCCATGTATGATTCTTTTAGGCAACACAATTTAAGCAAAGGATAAAATGGAGAGAGTAATTGGAATATTGAACAAGGAAAATTCAGTTAGAGGGAAGGAAAATGTTGAGCAATGACCAACTAGCTATTTGAATCATCACAGCTGCTGTCATTAAAGTGCCACTGCTTACCTCAATCCATACCATTCTCCACCACAATCCATAGCTACTACCCTGCTACCACCTGCCATCGACAACACATCATTTTCATAGCTTACCACAGGCACCACCAGCACCTTCAATCAAGAACTTTCAAATTGCACAGCTAATGCCACTTCTGCTCTCACATAAGTACATCGCTTTTAATTGAACAGATCCAATGAAAGTGTATATTTATGTCTCATTTGTATGGAGGCTTGCTCAAACATACCTTGCTTGTATGTCCATGTTTGTGTTTCTAGTGAGTTGCATTTGTTTGATTAGGGAGCTTTCCTTTTCCTTTATTCTACTTAAAATCAAAACAGTGGAGGGAAAGAACTGAAGGAAACAATGCTCATCATGGCCGTCAATGTGATACTTGTGCCTTGTTCTGCACCTTTTCTCATTAATTTCTCCTTCCTGAGTTTTGCATGCTTACCTGATATTGCTTCCTGTAGCATTACTCAGATGAGCATGTCATCGAGAATGGAAACTCTTTCCCAGACACAAAGACCATTTCTACTGAGAATGGAACCCTTGTAGAAACTCAGGATAAAGATGTCGTCTCAGAAGATGTTGGGACAGTTGCTGTCTATGATCAATGGATTACACCTCCAATAACTGGCCAACCGCCAAAAGCCCGATATGAGGTGAGAAAACCTTTTAAAATGGCAACTGCACTTGGTCCCTTTTCTTTTGTTTATTTTCATTTCCTCTGCTTTCCTGTCATTCTCTCTGAACAAGCTCTTTCTTATTTTCCAGCATGGAGCAGCAATTGTTCAAGATAAGATGTACATATATGGGGGAAATCACAATGGACGCTATCTCAATGATCTTCATGTAGGCAAACCATAGACTGGAATATTATTTTGGTAGATGTAACTAAGTTCGTAAATATTTATTTGTTTGGTGCAGATATAATCCTTATTTTTTTCTGAAAAGCTATGCTCTATATCAAACTAAAGCTGGAATCCTAGAATATTTTAATTATCACATTTCATGGTCCTGTGCTTTTAAACTCCATTTTACCTCTTATATTTTACTGTGTATTTTGCTTTTACGTTGAACTAATGACCATTGAAAATGACTGTCAGCTATGCCAACACACCTTTTTAAATATTGTTTCTCAAAATTCGATGCCCTATGCAGGTTCTGGATTTGAGAAGTTGGTCATGGTATAAGGTCAATTTTAAGGCTGAGAATGAGCCACAGGAGGGACAGTCTCCAGCTAAATTAACTCCTTGTGCTGGCCATTCCTTGGTTAGTATATAACTGAATTTCCTTTTATACGTGAACTTCTTGAAGCAAGTTTCTCGCAATATGCTGATCCATCTGCAGACAAGTGTGCAGTGGTATTGAATTATCCTCACACATTGATGAATAGGACAATGTGTGTTCTGTTGCTGCAGATACCATGGGAGAACAAGCTTCTATCAATTGCTGGACATACAAAGGATCCTTCTGAAACTATCCAGGGTATCTAATGTATTATCATTATGTGGCCGAGTGATTTAAACCAACATTGCCTTAATATTTGATTTTTTTTCCCTTTACAGTCAAGGTATTTGATCTTCAATCTTGTACTTGGTCAACCTTAAAGACTTATGGGAAAGCACCGGTATGTATTTTTTTCCTTTCTTTCATCTACTGCATTTCATACAAAACAAAAATACTCAATCACTGTATTATTCAAAGTTCAAAGCTGGAGTCTGCTGAGCTGATTCACAAAGAAGAAATTTTAAATCTTGACTTAAATTTTTTTTCTTTTTTTGCCAAATTTGTGAATTATTTTTCTTTGTGATTTTCAGCCAAAACTACTTGTTAGCGTATTGACACTTGAAATGAAATTGTGGGTTGGATTTGCGAAACTGTAACAGTGAATCACAATGGAATACTTATGTTCAACAGTTTTCCATTCTCTTTTATGATATTGGTTACTTATATAATGTATAAAATGTTGCATATTCAATGTATTGCAGATCTCACGTGGAGGTCAATCAGTTACCCTTGTCGGGACAAGCTTAGTGATTTTTGGTGGACAAGATGCGAACAGATCTCTCTTGAATGATCTGCATATCCTTGACCTAGAAACCATGACTTGGGATGAAATTGATGCCATGTAAGATGAATCTCGCAAATTGATGCCATGATGATTTAAGATACAACTCTCCAGATTAGCACATATAAATAAAATTTCACTTTGAACCTATTATGATTTTCGCTATTGATCACAACAATATCTCATGTTTCTAGCTCACATCCAATTTTTGAGATATGAATGTGAGTGGATCTTTGGATTTCTGTTAAAAATGGAACAATGTGAGCAAGGATTAATTTTTCTTTATTATTTTACAGTGGGGTGTCTCCATCTCCAAGATCTGATCATGCTGCTGCAGTACATGCCGAGCGTTACCTTCTTATTTTTGGTGGAGGCTCACATGCCACCTGTTTCAATGATCTGCATGTGCTTGATTTGCAAACTGTAAGATAACTAATCTCAATGTTTTTTGTTCTTGTGCAATAGGACTGTTAGTAATATCTTCTGCATACATGGACTTTTAGATGGAATGGACGAGACCCACACAACAGGGGGAGATACCTACACCCCGGGCTGGACATGCCGGTGTAACAGTTGGAGAGAATTGGTTTATTGTTGGTGGTGGTGACAACAAGACTGGTATATATTTTACAACTTGGAGCTTATGCATTTAGCATTAGCTACCAAATCCTTTTATATTTTCCATTTGTCCTGAATGAAGTAAAATTATAAACACAAAGAAAAAAGGGAAAAAGTTTTTCCTGGAAATTCCTTCATGTTTACTTTTGTAAAAAATGACTGAAGCAAGTCCCCAGCCTGTTTAAGTATTGATCCCAGTAAGAATGAATTTTTTTATTCTATTAGTCGAGTAGTTTTAAATGGAAGAAAATGGGCAGGAATTTTGATTTGAATGATTTAAATTTCGCTCCAGCTTCATAAATTTATCTCATATATTCCTTTCTGTCTACTTTGTTTAGGGGTCTCTGAAACTGCTGTCCTCAACATGTCTACACTTGGCTGGTCTGTTGTAACTACTGTTCAAGGGCGTGTTCCTCTTGCCAGTGAGGTATTTTACTTCACAGAATTGTGAACTATTTCAAGCTGCATGTAATTTTACTGGAAAGTTGTATGATTTTTGTGTTCCATGTGAAACTTTTTGCAACCATCAAAATCTACGGAGCGCAAAAGTTTTCCATGTGTCTTGAAAGTTTTTTTGCTTGGTTTATTTTAATAAAGCTTTAATAAGGAGCAACTTCTATAAATTATCAACAGTTTAGCTGTTATGAGTAATCCAAGGATGTGTACCTGAGTGCTGTAGAGATTGTGAATTGTGATTTAGATGCGTCTAAACTGTTGAGTTTATTGCTGCCTTCTGTAATGGAGTCTGAATTTATCATGCTAGTATAAGTGTTGTCAATTTCAGTCTTTGATGTTGTTTTCTTTCTCTAGTATTTATAGTTATCTTAGAATTGGTTTTATCAATTCCATCATTACTACCGAGGGGGTGACAAGCTGTAGACAGATAGGCTTGGCCTTCTTGACTGTGATTTTTTTCCCTCGAGTAGAATCAGTCAGCTGACCATCTTTTATTGCAGGGCTTGAGTTTGGTCTTGAGCTCTTATAATGGTGAAGATATTCTTGTATCTTTTGGAGGATATAACGGGCATTACAGCAATGAAGTTAGTAGCAATCTTCCTTTCGTGTGGATTCCCCTCCCTTCCTTCTTTCCTTCTTTCTGATTTTGTTCTGCTGTCAGGTCAATGTACTTAAACCAAGCCACAAATCAACTTTGGAATCAAAAATAGCAGAGACTCCTGTGCCCGACAGTGTTTCTGCTATCCATAATATTACAAACCCCACCAGAGATGTGGACTCTGAATTTGAAGGGGGGCATGAAGGCAAAATTAGGGAAATTGTTATGGATAACATTGACCAAGGGTCCACGGTATGGCAAATTGCAATTTTTTTTTTAACAGATGTAGAGATTCACAAATTCTTTTGCTGTATTGTTGTTTTGGATTTGCATCCTTAAGACTTTGAATTCCATGCAGAAATCTAGAGGTGAGGGAACTAGTGAGCATCTTTTAGCTACTTTAAAGGCTGAGAGAGAAGAACTGAATTCTTCGCTCAGCAAGGAGAAGTTGCAAACTCTCCATTTAAAGCAAGAGTTAACTGATGCTGAGATTCGTAACACTGATCTTTACAAGGTAATCACCTGACATACAGGTTTAGTCATCTCTTGAGCGCTTCTGTCAAATCTTGTACCAGAGTTGCATGCCATCTGAAATTTATCCTGTGGTTGTTTTCCACTTATCAACTTTTCTGTAGCTCATAAGATGTTCTTTCTTTCTATATCAAATGCCCCTTAATTTTGTTCTCTTGGCATCCAGGAGCTCCAATCTGTACGTGGTCAACTTGCTGCTGATCAGTCAAGATGTTTCAAACTAGAGGTATTTCCTAGCTACTTTGTCTTCATATTCTTTTTTTCCAATTCTTTGGGTTTGATCGGGGGGAATTATTGGAACTTCCATGAAGAACTACAATCTTTGTCTGTTGACTTCTCTGATATGTATCATTTAATTTTTCATTTTTGGTTAAAACAGCCACAAGATATCTCTAGTTCAGTAACCCAACCCAGAACTGAAGATATGGCTAATATCATCTTATGTCTACCTATCAGGGAAAAGAAACTGTGTTTGGTTTGCCACAAAATTACTGTACAAAAAAAGGAGATTGAACAATGGCCGGATAAAATATTCGCCTTCTTGTTGTTACGATAATTAGGGTGAATTATGTTAATTAAGAACCGCTAGCTTCTTTTATACTCTCCTTTTACTTACAGGTGTAGTAATAAGCGAATCTTCCAAAAATAGCAGCACCAGTTACGAAACAGATTCATTTGTGTTAATTACTCCTTGAACTAACAGGTTGACGTTGCGGAACTACGACAAAAGCTTCAAAATATGGAGGCACTGCAAAAAGAACTTGAACTCCTGCAACGACAAAAGGCTGCCTCTGAACATGCCTTGAATGTAAATCACAGGCAGGGCTCAGGTGGCGTGTGGGGTTGGCTTGCTGGAACCCCCGACTCTGGCAACCAAGAAGAAGACAATGCGTAAATTTTGTGGAAGCCTTGGTAAGTAGTGATTGTGTAGATTTGGTTCTCACTGATCCACTACCTGCCAAATATTTTTGTTTCACTAGCCTGGTTCTTTTTGTGATGGGAATAAAGATATCAAAAAAAATTTGGGTCAGAATGAAGTCCCTCTGGGGTATAGTTAGTAGTTTCATACGGTCGTCACTGCAAATTTTTACAGGGTTTGTATTGGAAGTAAACGTTACTGTTTTGAATGGTCACTAAATTATAGAGTTCATTATTTTCCAACAAAATTTGGCCAACATTCTTTTGTTATAGCAATGTTAAGCTCTTAATTGTACTTCTATCTACAGAAATTGTTGATTTTTTCCGTGCAAATTGGGAAACTATTCTGATTCTGTTTCTTCCCTTTCTGTATAGCTAGTTGTCTATTCAACCAAGAATTTATTGAGCTGCCATGATTATGAACATGGAGTTGCGAAGGAGTAAGTGTGATGAACGGCCCTTTCCTCCTCTTCATATTCACTCGAATCTTTATAATATTGTGATTAATCACGAGTCATGGCTGATTCAATAGCTGAGTCAAAATAAACAATATTCGTCAACTCTCACAAACCTGAATTGGTGGATTAGTGATTTTTATGATACTACAGAGTATAGAGTGGTCATAACGACATAAAAGTGCCAATAGAATATGCAAAGAAGATCCATACATTCCCTGGTCCACGGTCGTGTTGATCTAAACTTGAAACTTGATTCAGCTGTTAATTAGTAATTTGATTAATTTTATAAATCTAGCTCAAACGTTGCCAACTGCCAAGTAAACCTTAAAAACTCAAAAAACAAAATAAAATAACGTTATTTTAATAAAATCATGTTAATTCACGAGTTGATTTAATGTCCTAGTAACTTAAATTATCTTTCAAGTCAATTTCTAAATTAGATCTGGAAATCCTAAAACTTAGTTCTCATTTTATGAGAATAATTTTCAGTATCAAAACGAAACTATTTAAATTCAAATTAGTATATTTATGAATTTTTTTATGGAACACAATGAATATACTTTAAATCTTGTTATAAAAAAAATTAAAAATACTGTCCTAAAAACAATCTTGAAAATGATTTGGTCCAGACAATTATCAACCTCATAACTCATTCATTATATATATATATATATATATATATATATATATATATATATATATATATATATATATATATAATTGATCTCACGCTGTTCTCATCTTCCTATTTTCTTCAAAATTCACTTCCAAAAAAAAATCATTAAAGAGAAAGTTGGTGGGCCCCGTTTCCATCATACGGCCAGAAGCCACTCCAAACTTTTCCTTCCACTATCAAATAGCGTAGCACCATCCAAAAACCCTCTACAGCTCCTCATATGATACCCACACTACCGCATAAAACCTTCGTAATTTTCTCTCCATCCAAACACGCCCTTATCTCTTTCCCTACAAAAATCTCAGTCACACTTTCACAGGAGCCAAACAAACCCTAATCAGTCTGAATAGAAATGCCTTTTTAGCCTTCAAGACGCCAGCTTTCTAGGGTTTATTTTATCAATTCCACCTCTCGCAAATGATATCTTTTGAATCGGACGCTAAAAAATCGAATGAAGAGGAAGAAGAAAAACCTAGGGTTTCTGAACAGGAAGGTGACAATGTTAGGGTTTCTAAGGTTGAAGAAGAGGAAGAAGAAGAAGGATCTAGGGTTTCTGAGTTGAGAAGTGAAAGCAGTTTTGATTTTGAAGAGAGAGAGCAGAATAACAGGTTAGCGGTAGGGGATTATAAATCTTTATGGAGTGAATTTGATGATTTTGTTGCTAATGAGAAGAATGAAGCAATGGAAGGTACGTCTAGGGCATTAAGTTATGGTTTTGAAGTTGGTGATATGGTATGGGGGAAAGTGAAATCGCATCCGTGGTGGCCGGGGCATATATTTAATGAGGCGTTTGCTTCGTCTTCGGTAAGGCGGACGAGGAGGGAAGGTCATGTGTTGGTTGCGTTTTTTGGGGATAGTAGTTATGGTTGGTTTGATCCGGCGGAGCTTATTCCGTTTGATGCGAATTTCGCAGAGAAATCGCAGCAGACGAATTCGAGGACTTTCATTAGGGCGGTAGAGGAGGCTACAGATGAGGCTAGTAGGAGGAGTGCACTTGGTTTGGCTTGTAAGTGTAGGAATAAGTATAATATTAGGCCTGCGAATGTGGCAGGGTATTTTGCAGTGGATGTGCCGGATTATGAGCCAGGAGGGGTTTACTCGGTGAATCAGATTGTGAAGGTAAGAGATGGGTTTAAGCCGGGTGAAGCTCTTGCTTTTGTGAAGCAGTTGGCTGCGGGGCCTCATGGGTGTGATCAGGATGGTCTTGAATTTATTAAGAATAAGGCTAGGGTTTCAGCATTTCGCAAGGCCGTGTTTGAAGAGTTTGATGAGACATATGCGCAGGCATTTGGAGTTCACAATTCACGGCCTTTGAATGATACAGCTAAGGTTTCAAATCAGCTTGCTAAAGAGCCAACTCGAGGTATTGTCTTATTCCCTGATTTTTGAGCTTTGCAGATTGCATAGGTTTTCAACATCTGGTCTGATTTGTGCATTGGAGATATTATCTTGATTTTATTGCCCCGTGATGGTGGATATCCATGCTTCTTCCTTGTGTGCCGTTTTGTTTCTATCAGATGCCATTTTACATTTCTCCTTGAGTAATGACAAATAGCTAGAATTACTTCACTATGCTTTTGCTTGTGCACTGAGTGCTTTCACTTCTCTGATGCAACACAAGCGTTTACCTTAAATTTGCAGTGAAGGTATGAGAGTTAAGATCTCACTCTGTTTTATAGCATAAGGATAGGGTGTTAGTGGTTATCAAATGGTAAATTTTTTTAACTCATTGAGAAAGTGTAAGGTAGTGGTTGTATCACAGTAGCTTTTGAGGATGCGTGCACAACTTTGTTGAAACTCTTAATATAGCAAGCATGCACATTTATTTTTATGTATTTTTTAAAATGCTTGTATTTCTGATTTGCACCTCAAAGCATCATTGCGTGTGTCCTTTTATTCAACTCAATCTTTTTTCCAAAATGGAAATTTCTGATCTTTATATCTTGTCTGCCTTTGAGAACTAATTGTCCCCTTTTAATGTAGTTGCTTGCTATTGAATTTGACATTTGATTCACGGAAGGATTTCCAATTTGCCTGGTAATAAAATGTTATGCCTGAGTTGAATTGTTTCATTTCATGTCAAATAAAGGCAGGTAGTATTAAGACTTCTAGCCTAAAATTCTGAGTTTAAAATTAACTTGCTGTTGCAATTAAAACTGCAATGTGTGTAATATACTCAACACTCTTTTCTTTTCTTTTTTTGTTGTGTAAGATTCACTGCACCACGTAATTCTATATTCTGTAATTTCAGGGATTTTATAAAACACTTGCATTTTTGGTGTAGGTTTGGTTCTTTTATCATCTCAAATCATACACGGGTCCTGCACTTTTCTTCCTTTATTAGTGTGTGTTTCATGAA
This sequence comes from Populus nigra, assembly GCF_951802175.1. NCBI lineage: Eukaryota > Viridiplantae > Streptophyta > Magnoliopsida > Malpighiales > Salicaceae > Populus > Populus nigra. Next base: position 22,162,691 of record NC_084856.1, read on the forward strand.
TTTCTCTTGATTTTGTATTGCCCCTTCTATTGGCTTTTTCTTATCCTATGTTTCATATTCTCATTGGGTTGTTGCTCCTTCAGCTCCTTTAAGTGGTCCATTGGTGATAGCTGAAGCTCTGGGTGGTGAGAAGAGCTCAAAAAAACCTATAAAAGTCAAGGAGCATTCAAAAAGGGACAAGTATCTCCTTCAGCGAAGAGACGAGCCAAATGACCCGGGAACTTTTGAAATTGGCCAAAGGCAAGCAAGTTCATCATCCCCAGCCATTCACGTGGAAAGTTCATCAGCAGCAGAAGCTGGTGATTATGTGTTGCAGAAAAGAGCTCCAGCACCCCACATTTCAGCAAAACATGAACAGTCTCCATTCATAACCAAAGAAGGTGTTGATTCTAGTGAAGATGGTGCTGGCAAAGCAGCATTACTTTCGGATCAGGCTCCAGGATATGGTGGTGCTAGTTTAAATGCAAAGCCATCTCTTGATAACCAGGATGCTGTGAAAGAAATAAAAGGTGAACCAGGATCTGATGTGGCTGACAATCTGAAAAGTGCGGGGTGGTCTGATTTGCCTGGGAAGGAGCAGCTTAAGGGTGTTTCAGGTTGTACATCACCAACCTTTCAGCAACAGGAGGGTATAGTTGACCTTAAATATGAAGAGAGTGCAAAAGCATCCAGATCAAATGAAGTTTCTCAGCAAACTGAACTAAACTTTTCTGCAAGAGCTGAAGGAGATAGTGGATTGAGTAAAGTTCAGGATGGTGGCCCTGGTTCACATCTTTCACCAGTTAATGCCTCACAATCTGGTGGAACAAGTACTGGTACTGGAGTGAAGAAGGTCAAAGTCATTAAACGGCCTATGGGGCCCCTCAGCTCTGAGACGTCTATTATGGGGGAGAAAAAGAAGAAAAGGAAGAAAGAGTTGGGAGCAGAAACTAATCCTGATCATCCGAAGAAGCGGTTGGCCACTGGAAAAGGTGGGGTAGCGGGAATCTCATCTGGAAAGTCCACTCAAATCAGTATGTCTCCTGGAGAGGATTTTCAGCTTAACAGTCAGAAGAAAGATGTTGGAGCCAGCAATACCTTGCCCAACAGTATTGAGCTTGAGCTACCCCAGCTACTGAGTGATTTGCATGCTCTAGCTCTTGATCCCTTTCATGGTGCAGAAAGAAACAGTCCTTCAGTTACAATGTCTTTCTTTCTGCGATTCCGGTCCCTTGTTTACCAGAAAAGCTTGGCTTTATCACCACCATCTGAGACTGAGCTTGTAGAAGCTCGTGGCGCCAAATCCTCTTCCAATATCGGGGCTTCTGACTATTCTGCCAGTGAGAATTCCAGAGGTTTGACATCTTCAAAACCAGCAAAATCCCTTGCCAGACTTGATGATCCAACAAAAGCTGGACGGAAGCGGTTGCCATCTGATCGCCAGGAAGAAATTGCGGCAAAAAGGTTGAAAAAAATTTCTCACCTGAAGTCATTGGCTTCTGGGAAGAAGGCTGGACAGAGAAGTTTGGATATGCAACGAGCAGAAGGAAAGGAGCCAGTGGCTACCCAGCAAGCAGAAGGAAAGGAGCCGGTGGCTACCCAGCGAGTAGAAGGAAAACCGCCTGCCACTACCCATCGGGCTGAAGGCAAACAGCCAGTGGCTCAAGCTCCTAGAAAGTTAGTTAAACCAGATTCTTATAAAAAGATGGAGCCTCCAGTTAGAGCTACTGAGCCCACCATGTTGGTGATGAAGTTCCCTCCTGAGACATCGCTTCCATCTGCCGCACAGCTGAAGGCAAAGTTTGCTCGATTCGGGTCGATAGATCAGTCTGCAATCCGTGTCTTTTGGAAGTCATCACAATGCCGTGTTGTGTTCCGGAGAAAGCTTGATGCACAGGCAGCTCTCAGATATGCTGTTGGTAACAAATCCCTGTTTGGCAATGTGAATGTAAGATACAACCTCCGAGAAGTGGGCGCCCCTGCATCTGAGGCACCTGAATCTGAAAAAAGCAGAGGTGATGACACTTCTGTTGATGCCACACAGGCCAAGGATCCTCTGGTGGAACGACAAGCAGCAGCATTTGCACACCAGCCTCCTTCACAGTCAGCAGGCCAGCTGAAATCGATATTGAAGAAACCAAATGGTGAAGAAGCAGTACCAGTACCTGGTGGTAATGGTGGTAGAGGAACACGTGTAAAATTCATTTTGGGTGGGGAAGAAACTAATAGGGGAGAGCAAATGATGGTTGGTAATAGAAACAACTTCAACAACAATGCTAGTTTTGCTGATGGTGGTGCTCCTACTACTACTGTTGCTATGGATTTTAGTAGTAAGAACTTTCAAAAGGTTATTCCTCCATCTCCATTGCCTATCCTTCCCCTTCCTACTCAATTTGCGAATGACCCACTTAATAATTCACACCATCATACTGAAGTACCACCCAGAAATTTGCACAATTTCATTATTCCTCCTCCAAGCTCTGGACCTAGTACACCAAGCATGGATATCTCTCAGCAGATGCTGAGCCTTTTGACAACATGCAACGATCTTGTCACCTCTGTGTCAGGCTTGTTAGGCTATATGCCTTACCACCCTCTTTGACAACAAATACGGGCCGATACTCGCAACTCTCAACAAAGGATTGGACTACATGACAAACAAAAAAAAAAGCCAGCCATCTCCTCCAAAGCTGCACGATTGCTATTGGGTGTGAAGCAATTGAGACACAATCGACATGGCCGCCCAAAATTTTCTCGTGAGAAGCAGCAACTGAAACACATGGACATGGGGTCTTTCTTGCCGGGTGCCATTTAAGCAAATCCATCACGATCAAGTTTGGTGTAAAACTATGTAGTTTTGAGAGTGGACTAGTCAAGAATTTGTACCGGTGCCATCCTTTTGCTTTTGGGCTCTTTTCCCCCCTTTATTATCTCTCACGTTATACCTGCTCATGGCATTTCCATAGTGCCCGTTTGCCAACGCGGTCCACTGTGATTGCACCTGTCAAAAACAATGTATTTGTCGCGGTGCATGACGCCGATCATCTTGTGCTTGATCTGCATGTGGTGAGAGCTCGTACCATTTTGCTCGGTGCCTCTTCCTGTTAGCTAGCGACCTGCCTATGGCAATTAATTCGTTGTATATAGTCCCACCGAACGTCTACGGTCGCACCCAAAATCTAATGATTATTTACTACTATAATAAATTAGTAACTCCTTGCAGTATTAAAATAATTAAATAGTCGTCTGGTGAGTGTTTGTCATGCCTAATTCAGTAATATTTTGTTTCAAGAAAATATCTCTTACTTTTCCTATACTTTAAAATAAAAAATAAAAATAAATTAGAAAAAAAAAAGTCAAGTGGATGTGTATGAATTTAAAAATATAGAGATTTAAGTATATCCATTAAAAAAATTTCAAGAATAATTGGTTGTTTGTGATAAATTACAAGGATTAAATTATATTTAACTCTTTAATTTTGTTTTTACTGTTTTTTAAATAATTTTGAAGTGTTGGTGTTAAAAATAAATTTTAAAAAATAAAAAAATTATTTTAATATATTTTTAAATAAAAAAATATTTTTAAAAACAATCAGTACTATCTTCTCATTTTAAAATTAAATTATGATTTTTTAAAAAAATGAGATCAAATTCATGTTAAGTGAACTTAAATTTTTAATCAAATCAAATAAATTTTTATTTTATTTTTCTTTAACTCGAAATATTTCAAAAACCCAAATAAACGGCACCCAAGTGGAGCCATCATGTCAATCCAGGTTTCTACGGGTCATGCTACAAAGCCGGCAACACATCGTTGTGATGATAGAAATCGGCTGCTGTAAGAATACTGCTTGCTACACGTTCAGTTTCAAGGAGACGTGTGCCTTTACGTGTCTATATCGTTCATTCTCCGCCCTTCTAGAAGAATAGTTTTTTTCCTTCGAGGGTAAGAAAAAGACAAATAAAAATTACATATCTAATCTTAATTAGCAAAGTTACTTTCCTATTAAATACAGACACGGGGATTCCAAGCATTTGCCCGACGGCAAAAAAAAAGATATTATCCACCATTCTATCTTAATTATTACCTCTAATTATTATGCTTATCCTCCTCCTACAAGATAATTAACGAATTATATTTTTTTTTTATGAATACACATTTAACTTGAATTACTTGAATAGATTGTATATGATTATCGGATCAAGAGGAAGATACTCTTGATATTAATAATTATTATGATTTATTTATTATAATTTGTCAAATTAATCTCCAAACGGAATTTAATCATTATACTGATTTATCAAGTTATATTTTTTAAAAAAAATAATTTTATTTTATTTTTTTAGTTTAATATATTAATGTTAAAAATAATTTTTAAAAAATAATTTGGATATGTATATTTTATAGAGCTTATAGATAACTATTGCTTTTGGAAAAAAAAACGCGTAGGATATTATTCATAGAGAATCTAAAAAAGGGAAACCCTCTTGAACCTCTCATTTAAAGTCTCCACATAAAAGACGGCTCGCGCGGCTGAGGAATTTTCCGGTCACTTTCCTTCGAACCAAACAGAATTGTATATATACCCAACGTTTCTCAATTGACTCTTATAGAAAAACCCCGAAAAAGAACAATCTTTAAGGAAAAAATTCTCTCTTATTCTTGATAACAATACCTTGATCGTTTTCGCTGTTTGTAGAGGAAAATATATAGTATCATGGAGTGCAGGTCATTAGAGATCACAGTTATCTCAGCCAAAGATCTCAAAGATGCCAATCTTTTCGGCAAGATGGATGTGTACTGTGTTGTTTCTCTCAAAGGAGATGATTATAATTCTAAGCAGAAACAGAAGACACACGTTCATAAAGACTCTGGGCCAAATCCTGTATGGAATTTCCCCTTGAAATTCACCATTGATGATGTTGCTGCTCAACAGAATCGCTTAAAGCTCAAGTTCATGCTTAAAGCTGAGCGAATGCTGGGAGATAAAGATGTTGGTGTAGTCTTTGTGCCTGTCAATGAATTGCTGGGTGCAAAGGATGGGAAAGGTTCCTTAAGCTATTCCGTCACTGCCCCGAGAGGGAGGATGAAAGGAACATTGAATTTCTTGTTTAAATTTGGCGAGAAATTCAATGTGTCTGCGCCGGCGATGGCGAAAAAGATGGACGGGAACGTCTCTGCTTACCCTGCCATGGGATATCATGCTGCTGCCGGCGGGAAGGAAATGAACAAGCCTGTCACTGCCTACCCTGTGATGGGATATCAGGGTGCTGCAGGTTCAAGTTATGCATACCCTGCGCCACCGCCTCAAGCGGGGGGGGATAAGCACCAGACTCCTTATCCATATCCTTATAATCAGCCGCCGCCACCACAACATGGTTATGGTGGGTACCCACCTGCTCCCGGACAAGGGTATCCGGGTTACCCACCACAACCCATGTATGGTGGTGGGTATCAACCTGGGATACAACAGAGGCCTAAGAAGAGTGGTAGAGGAAAAATGGGTTTGGGATTGGGAGCTGGATTGCTTGGTGGATTGCTGGTTGGTGATATGATTTCAGATGTTGGTGACATGGGTGGTTATGATGGTGGCTTTGATGGTGGCTTCGACTTTTAGTTTTTTTGTTTTTTTTTTTTTTTGCATTTTCTTATTTCCTAAGAAGAGTGGTAGAGGAAATATGGTGACTTGTTTAATGAAGTAATGTTAGTATTATGAAATATTTGAACAATATTTATAAAAGATTAGCACTATTCTTTCTTTCTTAACAAATTTTTCACTCATGTTGCCGATGAACATGTAGCTAGCTCAACTGGCAGTAGGCTAGCTAGTTCAAATATATGCTTAAGTTCTTGATTAGCATGGTTCTTCGAGAATTACACACCAAGATCCATGCCTCATCAGTGCGAGCGCAAACAAGCAAACAACCATATTCCAAAATATATAAAAATCTGACAGTGGCAGAAGAACCAATAGAGGAAGGACGCAGCGAGAATAATAATAATGAAAAAATTCCATCGCAGCTTCTTCGTTAAGACGACCTATGCAGCAGTGTTAATGGGTTCTTGCATGCCTTTCTGTTAGGGGGGGGGGGGGGGGGGGGGGGCTTGGGCATCAGTCCTCCCTATCAAAACAGGCTTGGATGCACCAGGGCTCGTAGCCCAGCGGTGGAGGCAAGGTTTCCTTGCCTCTGTTATCTGGATTCGAGCTTTAATGTGTATGTTTGTCATCCCTGCGGTGTCTTACATGTCTAATTGGCTTGCAGGGTATTCAGTAGATCCGGGGATTAATTGTGGTGCGTGTAAGCTGGCCCGGACACCTCGGGTTACCAAATAAAAAACAGGCTTGGATGCTTTGGTTTTTTTATATATATATTTAACCTATTAAAATAATTTAAAAATATTAAAAAAAAATTGATAACAACACCATCATCATCACCACAATGATATTTATATTGATATTTATGTTGACGATGCCAGGTGCTCTTTCAGGTTGATATCTTGTATAAGGATTGTTGCTTTTATTTTTTTTGGGTAAATAATAACATCCAAATAATAGTATTTTTATCTTTTCATTAAAATTTAAAGTTGAATTTTCAAAGATATAAAGGAAAAGTAGTACTGTCAATGAGTTGAAAAAAGATTTTACACAATTTTTCTCCTTTTTATGTCCTCGGAATCGTGCGTGCATGGTTTGATTGGGAATTTGAACTCAAATTATATATTATTGGGAATCCCTTTTTTCTAATATAACACACACTAGCTAGCTAGCTAGCTAGCTGATCATTCAATTCAACACTCTTTGAAATCTTGCAAATTGACCATTGAGTGGGAAGGAATTATGGGATTCCAAAAGCAACATTACGGGTTGATACGTACACCCGAAATTGAGGAGCATTTCTTCCATGCCAGTATAGGCATCAGTACTCTTTTTTTTTTTTATTATTATTATTATTAATTTAAGTTATGGAATCAACTTGCGGGCATCTCCTACGAGTTCTGAAATTAACAATCATATAAATCTCCAGTGATTATCATACTAGCAACCATAGAGTTTGAACCTGAGATCACAAAAAAAGTAAACTCATTAATCTCAAACTCTTAACACAGGTCCCCCTACTAGATGATTAAGGCATTAGTACTTTGTTTAACATCGATGTTGGCATGGAAATTGCTTTTGTTGGTGTGTTTATGATTGTAATAGCAGTTGTGATTTAAAGTGTTTTTTATTTAGAAATATATTAAAATAATTTTTATTTTATTTTTAAAAAATTATTTTTAAGATTATCACATCAAAACAATCTAAAAATATTTCTAAAAAACATATCAAAAACAATTTTAAATTTAAAAAAATAAAATTTACACCGCGTTCCTAAAATGCTCTAAACCTTACTCAGCATCCACGCGCATAGGAGAAGGGAAAATGAAAAAAACAACAAAGCAAAGGTTAGCCAACAAACTCAGCTCATTATGTGTGTTAGTAATACATTGCTGGATATTTTTAAAAATATTTTTTAATTAAAAATATATTAAAATAATATTTTTTAGAGTTTTTTTTAATTTCAAATATTAACTCATCAAAAGCTTTAAAAAAACCTCAAAAATAATAAATTTAATATTTTTAAATAAAAAAAAAAACATAAACTACCACAAAACCTACAAAAATCAAACTTTAGTTGGTTATTATCTCACTACGGATTTTGGACGGGAGAGATTAGTTGAGTGTTACATGGATAGTTCAGTGTGTTGTTAATGTAAAAGATGAAGAAATACATTAAAGTTAATTTATTACTGAACTTTAAAATGCTGAAAAAAAAAGCTTAATTAATGTTTGCTTCAATATTTGATGTCTTCTAGGTTTAATTATCGTTTTAGTATTGCTTTCCCAAGTATTTAGAAGGAACTACTTAATTATAATTAAGGTATCAAAATCCTAGTAATCTTCGCGTAATCCTAGTAAACCCTACTTAATTATAATTAAGGTAAGCTTATTGTTTTCTGCCACGACTTAAAATCCTGGCTCGAAAAGGGTTTATCTTCAATATGATTATATAATATAACGTAGCACTTAAAAAACCCTGATCTTTTTGTGCATGCAAAGCCAGATTTAATTTCTCCCCTCAATCAGCTCAAATTAATAGCTTTAATAATATTGACCTCCTTGATCTTTTTCCTTCAAGATCACAACAATGGATTGCAGAACTCTAGACATTACTATAGTGACGTGCTTGTAAGGCCTTAAAATCTCAAAATTGGTCTCCAAAACTCGTGTTGTGGCCTCCATTGTCGGTGGCTCTCTGATTTCCAGGCAAGAAACACCGGTTTGCACATACAAAGGAATAAGCAGTCCAACTTGCGATTATCCGATGAGATTTTACTTGGAAGATTCTGTGTTTCTGCATAGTCAATTGATGGTTGTGTTAGAGAATAATATAAATTATATCCTGAAATCTCATATAACAGCTTAAGTTATTGGGTTGAAATGGTTCTTTGACATGGTATCAAAGCCTTAATAACCAAGCGATCACGAGTTCGAATCTCAACATCTTCATTTATTTGATAAAAATTAAGCACAAGATAAAGTAGGCATGTACAAGTTTCAAGCTTAAAGGGCTTTCATTTGAGGGGATGTATTAAAGAATAATACAAATCATATCCTGAGATCTTACCTAACAGCTTAAATTATTGGGTTGAGATAGTTTTTTGACAGATTGTGTGTTGATTCTGGCCCACCCCGACATTAAACCAACTTCTTGGAGAAGTATATTTTCCGGTCAAGCTCCTTAATTTTGGATAATTGGACAGAAGACAAGCAAAGCAAAGGAGGGTTCTTGTCCAGTCGTGACTCCATCAGGAAAGCATCGAGGTTGCTTGGTTTTCAAGTATGATTTTGGACATGGTACGATTAGGGGTGCTCCTAAAAAGGTCGATAGGCTCCACCATTCGGCACCATATATTGATTAATCTTGTATGGTTAAATTTGAGAACCACCACCGGCGTCGCCATCGGAACCATGTGGAGGTCAATCTTGTAAATTTACGGCAATATTCACCTGACATTATTGGCTTTCTTGTTCCAATTAGTTTATATGGGTCCAAATTAGTTTTTCCATAATATAATTGTAGAGTTTGATTCTCTTTTATCTATTATTAATTCTCTCTTTTATTCAATTTGTGATCATGGTGATTGATTTGGATTTTAATAAAATGTTGTATTAATATAAGGACTAGATTAAACTTTACCTTGCCAAGTGTCATCATGAGGTATAAAATCCCCGCAAAAACCTATCCCCTCTCAACACTCTACTCTCTTCAACCCCAAACCTCTCATGGCGACCCGTCCCGGGTGCGATTTCGAACCCGACCATCCCAAAACCTCTTCCGCCGCCGCCGCCGCCATAACCCACAACCCGAATCGAGTAGCAACCCCGCCAATCTACCACCTATCCTTCAACCAAAACCACACCTGCTTCTTAGTTGGACTCCAAAACGGGTTCCGGATCTTCGACACGGACCCATTCAAACCCTCATTCCGCCGCGACATAGACACACACGGCGGCATTGGATTGGTCGCCATGCTTTACCGCAGCAACATCTTCTGCCTAGTCTGTGGCGGACCCGACCCTATTTACCCCAGAAACAAAGTGATGATTTGGGACGACCATGATTCTCGGTGTATCGGAGAATTATCGTTCCGGTCAGAGGTGAAAAATGTGAAACTTCGTCGCGATATGATCGTTGTTGTGTTGAATCAAAAGATCTTTGTTTATAATTTCTTAGACTTGAAGTTATTGAATCAAATTGAGACGGTTTCGAACCCTACTGGACTGTGTGAGATTTCGCATAATTCGTCGCCGATGGTTTTGGTTTGTTTAGGGTTGCAAAAGGGGCAAATTAGAGTGGAGAATTTTGGGTCCAAGAAGAGTAAGTTTGTTATGGCGCATGATTCAAGAGTTGTTTGTATGAGTTTAACTCAAGATGGGAGGAGGTTAGCGACGGCGAGCAGTAAAGGGACTTTGATTAGAGTGTTTAATTCTTTGGATGGTACTTTGTTGCAAGAGGTATGGTAATTGGTAATTAGTGTGATTATATGTGACAATGTGGTTGTGATTAAGGTGATTAGTAAGCTAATTAGTTGTGGTATTTTTGGAGTCTGTTGTAATCTTAATTGGTGTTAAAATTTTGTTGATGTGATTGTAAGTAGAAAGGAATGGACTTTTTGGATGCGAGCATATGTCTGCATGAGGTAGTTTTAGCAAGGATGATTTTCTCAGTGATTTAATTAATGGATATGTTAATGTGATTTTGCCAATTTTGATCACAATGGACAAGTGCGCAGCCACTCTTGTTGATTGAAGATTTAGCTCATTTCTTTTATAAGAAAATGCAGTGTAGTTGCATAAATCAAAGAATTGTAAAGTGATTGATAACGGATTTTTAAGCAATGAGATCATGAGGTTTCTATAAAAAAAGAATAAGAAGATCTTTAGGTTTGAATGTTTTATGAGCTTGAATTTGTAATTTGTTTTTGTTGGAAACATAATTGAACATCCGTCCAATTTCTGTTTTTGGTCGATTAAGTAAGCATGTGTTTGTGCTAGATTTTCATCCATCTAGAAACACCCAATTTCCTGTCTGTGGTTTGTTGATGCTATTTGCTAATGTTCAATGATTTCTTGTGCCCCATGCTAGGTTAGGAGAGGTGTAGATAGAGCAGACATCTACAGCCTTGCATTCTCATCCAATGCTCAGTTCCTAGCTGTCTCAAGCGACAAGGGAACTGTACATATCTTTAGTCTCAAGGTTGATTCAGGGTCCCTGCCCTCATTGCCAAATGATAGATCTCACTTTGCATCTGAACCAATTCATTCTAGACTTTCATCTCTTTCCATTTTCAAAGGTAATTTCCCTATTTATTGTCACTTATTCTTTGAACTATAAATACTGTGCTAGTTTGCTGTGAAATCCTGAGAAGTTAGTGCTAGCAGTTATTTGAAGGCTATAGGGGCCAGTAAATTTTAGTAGCTGGGCATGTTACACTCTTGCATAGGTTAAGATATGACTTCCAAGTTCTAAATCCAGTTCATTAGCTTGCATGGGTCAGAGAATCTTTGATTGTCATTGGTGAGTGTACAAGCCTGCTAGATAACTCCCCTTTAGGTTTTGATATCATTGTTTGGAAGTGAAGCTTATATTGGGCTTCTCTCATTATATTACAGGGGTATTGCCAAAGTATTTCAGCTCTGAGTGGTCAGTAGCTCGGTTTCGATTACCTGAAGGTTTGCAGTACTGTGTTGGGTTTGGCCACCAGAAGAACACCATTGTCATCATTGGCATGGATGGAAGGTAATGAAAAACCAGATCATTGTGGTTTGTTTATTAGTTATCATTTTGCTGCATTATGAGGTGGGGGGGCAATTGAATCAATCCACTGTCATGCTTCCTTCCTGGCACTCGCATGGTTCCCTGGGTGGTGTGCTAGGAGGTTATCCCTAGGGCTGATAGTGAAAATGTCTTTGGAAAAATAGCAAAAATCATATTAATGCAATGATGTCCATTCTCATAATATGCTTAGTTCTTATGCCTCGATCATAGTGGCTCCTTCGGCTTCCATGGGAATATGCTTTGGATTTGTCTCATTCTGCTTCTACTAAAAACCCTTGTTGCTTTATTCTGATGAGCATAGATGAACAATCTTTTAGTAGTGTTGCTGATATCATTGTGTCATTCCATATTCATAACAAGTTGAGCTGATTTTTCACAATTGTGCTGGGTTTGGATTCCCATCGAACCTAGACTCTGCAAGTTAGTTGATGAATTCAAGAGTTAATGAGAAGTTATCTTCGGTAATCACATAAACCATATTACCATGTGTCCATTCTAATACTATGAATGATTTCATAGTATTAGAATGGATCGTGTTTTGTATTAGTTACAATAACAGTGGATCTTCAATCAGCTTTAAGTGGACAAGATTGTATGTTATCTTGTTTTGTATTATCATGGATGGATCGTGTTTTGAATATTTACTGCACCTAAATTTTGTAATAATGATCATGAATAATCTTAACGAAGTTGTTTACTGGATGGTTTTGCAGCTTCTATAGATGTGAGTTTGACCCTGTGACTGGTGGGGAGATGATCCAGCTTGAATATATCAATTTCCTGAACGTGGAGAATTTCTGAGTCAATAAATTTGGGGGTAAATATTGTTAATATTATTTTCTCAGGAGACTGGAATTAATTGTACATATAAACATGCGAGTAACTAAAATCGGCTTGGGATTAACCCCATTGCATTGGGCGGTGTAAGAAAAGGTTCTGGTGCGTGCTTCTTGTTAATAATGGTGCCCTGTACATTCACGTAAAATAGTAGCCTTGACTGTGAGCGTGATGAAAAGGGACAAACATTTCTTAGGTGATCAGATGGCAGAGCCAGAATACTCAACCTGGCAATCCTTCCTTTTTTTCTTATTGAAGGTAAAGGGTGAGACTTGACAGTGATTTAACAAAACCACCCCAATAGTGTTAATACGTTCAATGTTTGACGTTCTTCTGCTCATCAAACAAGCTATACAATTTCAGAGAGCTCCTGAAAATTGGCTCTTTGGAAAGATTTCAAGGCCAGGGAAGCTTCTCTATATTTTCATCGCCCCCAAATAACATCCAAGGAAATGCTGTAGCATCCAAAACAAGGTTTTTTTTTATATTCCATTTCACAAACTGCGAGTTCATATTAAGAAAAAGATCAATTTAAACACTTCCATTGAGGAAACGTTTGTGAATTGGAAAGCTGGAGATTCTGAAGTTCTTGGCCATGCTTTACTAGTAACTATGATATTATGTTCTCATTGCTAGACAGCTCTCCCCAAAGCGCCAATTTTCCAGTTTGCGAATGCTATCATAGCCAAAACTTTGAATTTTGAAACCACCAAATGCCCACTTGGGGTTACGAAAGCTCGATAAATGGGCGCTTTGGAAAGAAGCAACCTTTCCATGCGATGGATTTGAGCAGCCACACACACCAAGAGAGCAGGCAGCAAAGCGAAACACATGCGATGGAAAGAAGAAACCTTTCCATTAAATATTTGATAAACATGAGAGCTGCGGCGGCTGCTGCTGCATTATCTTTGTGCATCAAAAACATAAACAACTTGTAAAGAACAAACTAAACTGCCCGTCTAAATTCCTACTACATTGGATAACAACCGGTCGTCATACAACAAAATAAAACCTTATTTTATTACAAGTGGTTTTAGGCCTTTTTAGGTGATTTTGGCTCTGACCCAGAAGATTTCTCACTAGCTGAAGTTTTCTTAGGCAAAAGTACTGGGTTGATGTTAGGTAACACTCCGCCGCTTGCTATTGTAACTCCTTGCAGCAATTTTCCGAGCTCTTCATCGTTTCTTACAGCCAACAAGACGTGTCTTGGGTTGATCCTGGTCTTCTTGTTGTCTCTCGCTGCATTTCCAGCCAACTCAAGCACCTATAAACATGAAATAAAACAAATTAAAATACAAAAATAGATGATTGTATTGAAAAAAAAAAGGATTTTCTATGGATTAGAACCAAAGAAATTAAAACAAAGACAGACTACTAATTTTGATTTTGATTTAAAAAGGAAAAACGATTGTTCTTCCATAGAAAAACCGAAAAAAAAATAGATCTGAAATTTTTAAATAAAAAGAGATCGAAACATTAAGACATTTCTCAAAAACAAAGGAAACAGGGATGGTTCAAAACGGCAACACGGGATGTACCTCAGCAGCGAGGTATTCAAGAACGGCAGCCATGTAAATGGGAGCCCCAGAACCAAGACGCTTAGCGTAACGACCTTTCTTCAAGAACCGAGAGATCCGACCAACAGGGAATTGAAGGCCAGCTTTGATCGATTTTGAAACGGACTTCTTGCGGTCTCCACCTCTTCTTCCTCCAGCACCTTTGGTTGCCTTTGTCGTTGCCTCCATTGTTAAAGGGAATTGAGAGATATTAAGATGCGGGTTCAAACGGTAGCGTTTTCTGAGAGGGAACTGAAACTGGAGAGCGGGATTTGAAGTGGATGAAGAGGGTGTTTGGGCATTTATAGCGGAGTGTGACACGTTGGCGATCCGAGAAGATTTGGGTTTGAGATTAGAATGGGCGGTGAGATCGCGACAGGCTGGCGATCCTGGGTTTTTGAAATTGGTAAATGAAAATGAGAGTTTGGTTTTGGGTTGGTGTGTGGGTGAGGTATGTGAGTCGTTGGATTTGCCATGCTGGCAATCCGTGGAGATAATTGCTGATGTGAGTTTATAGCTGAAAATTTTAAAGTGATGATAAACATGCGTGTGTGTGAGTATTTAAATCATCATAAATTGATATTTTTTGGACCGTGAAGATTTATTAATCAATAGAAATATTATTAATGGATAAGTTAATCATTTAGTAAAATTAAAAAACATTGAGTTTTATTTCCGGTCATCCAATAAAACATTAAAGATATAGCTTTGTGATACAATGATTATACGAGTTTTAAAGATGCATTGTTATCTTTAATTTTACCAAAATTTTTATGAAATTGGAATCCCAAATCCATAAAAATTAAATATTTAGATACAGTGAATCTTGCAATCCTGATTTAAACAGTAAATGTCTAGGCAAGTATAATTGCCAATTGTTTTTGACATTATAGAATTAAGTACATAGACAATATGACTTCAAATAATTTGGACCAATATTAATATTCATATGGTGGTAGGGATTTGAAAATTACATGCTCTAATTAAAAAGTTGAAATATCATGACACAATGGACGTTAAGTATCACGTGAACTATCAATAAAAAAATAAGGCAACTTTATGTTTGTCAAGTGACAAACAAATTATTAAGATAGATACAGTTTGGTAATTTCATAAATAAGAAGTAATTTTTAAAAAACACATTGACGCATGTTGTGCACGTGTCAGCCACTCCACTGTCTTTGGATGAGAGCGTGCAACTAATTCCAAGGACCAGAAACATTGTTTAGGGATGACGTGATTCTTCTCAGTATTTTCTCTGTGACCCCGCGGCGCATACACTTAAAGGAACTTTGGTTTGACACTGACAACTTTTTTTTTAATTTATTTTATCTCTCTCTTTCTCGGTGTTTGCATCATGTTCTTTTGTTTATTATTTGTTTTATTTGAAATGATTTATAAAATAGAAATTTTGTCAACCTCTCTTTCTTTTCATTTTAGTTTATGTTATTTTGGTTATTGTTTGTTTCACCTTAAATAATTTATGAAATTAAAATTTTATTTTGATTTTGTCCTTGTTCAGTTTTTTTTCCTTTGGTAGCCATTTTTTTAATTGATATTTATGTGATATGAGATAATTGGTTTCTTTTTATAATCTCATTCTCCATCATTTTTTCCTACTATATTTTTTTTCTCTTTCTTTTGATTATTTTTTATTTTTTGATATGCAAGTTTTTATATTGATATTTTTAACGTGATTTCATCATTCAACATTAAATTGATTTGAATTTAAGCTTCTTGATTAAGCTCGTATCTAGGATTTCATGAGTTTGGAAGTTTGAAAAATTAACCTAGCTTTAAAAGGTTCGCTCGAGACTGTTTTGGTTTTGTTTTATCACTTTTCATTCTTCAGTGTTTATTTAAGTTTGTTCTATCCTTTTGTTTTTTTTAATTGATTGGTTCATTTCAAGTCTTTTTATTTGTTGTTACTTGTTAATTTGTTTTTCAAAATAAATTGTTTTCTCTAATTAAATAGAATCAATTAATTGAATATAGGTAGATGCTCACTTAATTGTGTTTGATTTGGTTTTCTTTTCCGAAGCGCTGCTTTAGTGACCCACACGAGAATGCTTATTTTTCAAGTTAATTATTGTTAAATGTTTTTTATGGTTTGTCTACTATTGTTACCTACAATTTAAATTAAATTATTAAATTACTTGATCTTAATAGATTTAGTCAAGTTAATGATCCAAGTATTGAGTTTTCCTTACTTATTTAAAAAACTATCATCACCTAAGCATCTATTTTTTTCAAGTTAAAAAAAGATCGGTCTATGACGGAATACAGATCACCGATCAAGTACATGACCAAAAAGTATAGATCACTTATGTTTATTTGTTTAGTGTCTCACGATAGAAGTGACACATACATACACACATGTATAAAAAAGACATCAATATGCTTGGTTGCAAAGACAAAGATAAATATATAAAATGAATATATATACGTGATAGTTTTAAAGTGAATTTCTATTCTTTTAGATTATGTTTGGTTAGTGTCATGTGACAAAAAATACAAATATATAATAGTAAAAAACACTGAAAAGATAAAAGATAAGTAAAAACACAAAAAAATATATCTTTAAAATATTTTTAAAGTGATTTTTTATATTTTAAAAAAATACATAGAAACATATACCTTTTAAATGTTATATTAAAGTTTTTTATTTATTTATATTTTGAATATTTATCCGATAAGAAAAAAAAAGCAACCTTGTGGTGTGAGAAGACACTAATTCTCAAGTTAGGTGGAACTATATCTTGACATGTGTTTAAAATCTATTTTTATTTTGAAATATATCATGATGTTGTGATAAGATGTATGGTAACCTAAGCTTCCATCAAATAAGAATTAAAGGAATATGATTTTTAAAAATAGAAAGCTGACATCAGCATAAATAAAAATAGAGGAGGCAAATGAATACAAAATCAAGAATACATAGATGGAAAGAAGCTCTTGAGCCTCAGCACAATTCAGTATTATACAATTCAGTATTATGCATGCCTTTGACGTGTTTGGATCTTGAAAGGTTAAGGTAACGAAGAGGGGACAATACGAGAATAATATTTTGACACCAAATAGGGCATGTGTTGAAAAAATCATTGTTTTAAGATCCGGATTATTCAGGGTATAAATCATTCTACCTTAAAGAAAAAATTAAAAAAAAGAATTAATTAACTCAGTTGAAAATCAAGTTTAATTTAATGATAGGGTTAATCCAATTATAACTCAACTATTAACCTGATAATTACCTTTTTATTTATTAAAATGATATCATTTTCATTTTATTAATTTTTAATTTTTAAAGTTAACCAAAATCAACTCTTCTAACCTATAAACCGGGCTTTACCCCATGCTTGCACGAGTTTTAAAACTAACGAAAAAAATAGACATGATGTTGCTCATAGCTAAGATAAACAACAAGAGCAATGCAGATGCTTGCTAGTTCATATTACTGAAAATATACAGGGAGAAAGGGGTGGGAACAAACATTATACACATGCCAAGAGGAATAATTAACACACATGGTTTCCTAATGTCTAGCAGTGTAGTATAGGCTCTGGATTAATTAAACAGTTTTTGCATGATCAAGCCGAGCAGCTAAAGCCAAAGCCCATGTTGAAGCTGCTCTTTTTTGAGCACTTTAACTGTTCCCAGGACTGGCTGCATTTGCATATGGGCTATCCAACATTGAAAGATCAGCTTCATCTGGGAAATTGATCAGGACTCTCATTTGCACTTCTCTCAATCTGACAGCAAACTCCATTGCCGCATTCATTGCAGCCCTAGCTCCAGCCAATGCATCTCCGAGTTCTTGATTGATCAAATAGTATGAGCTTATTTGACCTAGTATGTGATCATGCCTTTCTTGAAATTTGTGAGCCCTCTCTTCAGCATGTTCCAACACCTCAGCTATAATCCTTAGTTTCTCTTTTGTGACTTGTTGCTTGTGCCATAGCTTCAAGGTCGGCAAGAGGAGAAAGAACGACGCGGAGAAGCCAGCAATGGCAGAAATAAGATGGCTATAGCCCATGAACAAAGCTTTTCTTCGTGTCTATGCATCAGGAGAGCAAATTTACAAAAGAATATATTGAAATGCTTTTCTTCGTATCCATGCATCTATGGTGCTCAAAATGATTCCTTGCTTTCATCGAGGGACATCACTTTTGTTTAATGCACTCCTTTTGTATTGTACCAGATGGAACATGTGACGTTGCTTTACGAAATACAACTCCCTTTTTCACATCATGGAGCTGAGTTTTTTTATTTTTCTTTGTCATGAAACAATGTTTCTGAGATTTTTCCCTGTAATTTTCTTATGGAAAGACACCGCTATTAAACAGTATACCTAAATCTCACCATATCCAATTTTGGTTCAAAAACACCATGCTTTTGTGATCAGAAGTTCTATATGGGATATTAAGAAGGCTGAAGGGTAAGACACAAAAACATGCACTTACAAGGACAAAAGACTCAGTTAATATCATTACTCACTTCTGTTTGGAAAAGAGTTTTGCTGCTATTCTACCCCTGGCGGTTTTGAAATCCAGTTTCATTTTACCAGATTTTCTCGTCCGTCTCGGCTTTCGTGGCTTTCTATTTGATTGCTTTCTTTCTAAGCGCTGACGACGGATCTCTGGATCAGCCCAACCTTTGCCCCATTCCGCAAAAGAAGAATATGATTTGTGTTTGTTCACTGAGAGTTGCATATCAGCTTCAGGGTAAACAGAGAGCGGCTGCTCTCTATCATATTCCAGATACTCAAGTCCTAATTTTGTTGGCTCCGGGCATTTTATCTGGACATGGCTCTGCATAAACAGTGAATTTAATACAAGACAAATTTAGCTGAGAACCAAAATTTCAAACAAACACAACTTACAATCTGCATGCTTGAGAAAGCAATGGAGATTCGAGCAATAAAATACAAATTTCAAATTTTGCTTAAAATCCACAGCTAAGCTTCAGGAATTTGCCTTGTTCAAAAGACAGCCATAAGATCACAAATTCAATTGTGTCAAAAATGTTCCCTCCGCTAATTAATAGAATCAGAAAACAGTTCAAAATAAAAGCTAGGGCAATCAGACCTAGGAGCTGCCAGATGGCTAAGCAAATCCTGAGTCTAAATTAGCAGCCCATCATATGATTGATGCTCAGGAAACAAGAGATTTTCTGAAGATTTACACATGCATCGCAACGCTGACACAGAAATACACTGTAAACACTTGGTATAATTGAGGACTTCAAAGACACTACTAGGAGAATGGAAAATCATTTGAGCAGGTACCTTTTCATCACCCTCTCTGATGTATCCTTTGCCTTCCATAATCCGAGCTAGACCTTGCCACCATAGCTGATCTGTTGTCCAAAATTTTTGATACTGCACAAAACCACCATAGATAATCAAAATAACATCTGATAATTTGAGTGAAGTGAAATTTTCCTAACCAGTCACTGTTCCAACACATGAAAGAAGTATAAAGAAATGGTTTGCATCTAGGTTACCTGCTCCTTTATTTTAGTGACGAACATTCTGAGGTTTGGCTTCTGCACTGCTCTCTGTGATTTAGTGTCATTACATTTACCATCATATGAGCTATCAAAAGAATGACTCTGTTCCTGAAACTCAAAAAAAGCCTTCCGTTGAGAATTTATTGGGAAAAGGGAGCAGAAAATGACTTATCTGGATACACAAGAATCTCTCTTTATTACTCATCTTATATTAGATCTATATGTCAATAAAACTTTTGGTAACATATAACCTGGCACTTGCAAAAAACTAACTAGAATTAAAATCCTTACACTTAGATGATATGCTGCAATGACCTTCATTAAAATATCAGCCTCCTCTTTCAAATCCTGCATTTCTGGAGGCCCATTGACACACACATCGCACCTGCATCAAAGGAGTCCTATTAAAAATTTCTTGGGAAAGCATGTTGTGGAATTGATAGATAATTTCTTGGGAAAGCATGTTGATGAAAAGTAACTGTGCAATCAATGTGAAGCAAGGGGTATTAGAGCAAATAGTAAATAAGACAGAATCTCAGCAGTAAAAGTTGGTAACCACGGAGAAAAAAAATTCAAGTCGAAAGACCACTTTATTGAAATGGATATTAAAGCAGATTCTAAAATGAAAGAAACACTACGTACAAGAGGCACTTCTGATAACTGAAATCCTCCCCAAAATACTCTACAAGTGTTTTAGCTCGACAACATGAGGTATTCATTCCATACCTGCAAGAAGACAAGTAAAAAGGAAAAGCAAATCTGTAACAAATAGTTGAAATGGAAGCTAAGATGCAGAACTGCAAAAAATGTCTTGAATGACAAAGCGGACCTGAAACAATCAGACAACATCTTGAATGCATGTTTTGTCTGAGCTTCACTTCTTTTACTTGGTAAAAGTGATGGTGTTCTTGACAGGTTTGCATACAGAACTGCTTGGCAAAGAAAAAAGTTTTTTTGGTTAGTTAAAAAAAACAATCATGATGCTGATGACTTCTATACTTCTATTACAATCATGCAGTGCCTCATCCCAGCATACAAATCCTTCACTTGGAAGCAACCATAAGGAATGAAACAGATATTGTATGAAAAGGGAGTTTACTGTACAAGTTTTGATCAACACCATGACATGGAACTTCTATTCAAATTAAAAATTATGACCAAATAAGATTTATGTCCAACAATGATAAGTAGTCTATATGTGAAAAGAGCTTACCGCATTCTGCTAGTTTCCCATCCCTTCCAGCACGGCCTGCTTCTTGATAATATGCTTCCAAACACTAAAATTGGACATTAGATGAAAGAAGCATTAGGAGAACAAATATAACTGAGAATTATATGACAAAAAGGGAAAAAAGAATAGACAGACAAGTTGCCAGAAGGAGAAGTGAACTGTTGCTATTGCTTAGGATAATAAAAGTGAAAGAGCACCAGATTATTCCTACAACATGATGATAAGTTCTTGAGCACAAATGGATAACAATATCCAACACAAAATTGCAGAAATATCAAATCTCAACTGCTAACCTGTGGCCAGCCATAGTGAATAATTCTTCTGATATTTGATTTGTCAATTCCCATTCCAAAAGCAACTGTTGCGACAACCACCTAGAGTAATATGCGAAAATGTTTAGTCGGAATTTTTTGCTATTGCCTTATTCTACTAGGAAATGACAGAAAGTCAAAGTTAAAACTAGGTCATTTTCTTCTTCCTTGTATCAAGAAAGGATGATAATAAGAGGTTTAGCTTCTACGAAACCATATGGAAAGAACCAGTTCTGATTTTTTCAGCATCCCCATTTGGTAGTACCTTTAGGAAAGTCAAGTGCATCATAGAAAGAGGAAATGTAATCCCCGAAAAAGAAATAAATAATAAGAAGAAATTTAATTGTTGTAAATTCATTTTATCACAAGGAGACAAAAAAATGGAGATCAGAAATGGTGCAAGAAATGCCCAAACAGGATGCTGCATGAATACAGGATACCTCAGTGTTCAAACAGTGCAAGTTATTAGCACCGTTAAGAATTCAAAAACCAGATGAAAGATGCATCATGCAATCCAGAATGATCAGTTTCCCTACCCATACCTGTATCAAGTTTTCGTGGAATTCCTTGTGGACCTGCCTTAGGTGTGATTTTGGCAACTGAGAGGGGAAAATGGCCATGGGTTAGTTGCATGTTAAACAAGAGAAGTTTTCATAGGAGTAACCACCCCTCGTCATGTGATGTGAAAGATTCAAAAACAAGTGAACATAAAGAATCACCACCAACCAAAAAAGGAAAAATACACATAGAGAAAAATCCAATGATTAAATCTGCAAAGCAGTTTGAAAGGTAATTAGAAGTTGAGGTTACTTTTGCTTGATAGATCAGCCATCAAATCAGACAGGTTTCCTTTTGTCATATTTACACCATCAAGTGCTATGCAACATAGCAGTTTCACTACCAACATGTCGCATTACATTACAACTGAGTCAAAGTGATTCCAATTCAATTGCAAGGTTGATTCAGTAGGCTTAATAATGGAAAAAGAAAACCCTTATCAAACTAAAATAGAATACATGTTATCCATCCAATAGACCCGGGAAACAACCATGTGATACATACCGATGCATTATAAGCAGCAGCTTTCACACCGAAACCACAAAGATACTCTGTGATGCTCAATGTTTGTTTTCTTGTAGGAACATATATGATGGTTGGTCCTTCTTCTAAAGGCTCTTGCAAAAGTTTCGACCTGTCTTCTATCTTACTAGAGGGATCAACTGTTTCAGATGACTTGCAAATATACTGGTCCTTGCAAGGAGATTGTCCAATGAATTCACCACATGCAACTTTAAAATGAGAAATAATAAGAATTAGAATAGAATATATATATTAATGTTGGAGGTTAGAGATGAAATAAAATTTCTTTTTTCTATTAGCAATTCTACTGGCATAAAACTCAATACTTTGCATCTGCAATTTTCTTTTCAAGTTCTATGTTGCATCCACGACATATTTTTACAGCCAGCCAGTATAATGCAGCAACGGACATGATCTAAATTAATAGAAAGATGTATACCATCCCAATCATCCACAATGTGAAAGACATCAACATCATTTTCCAGATATTCAATTGACATTTCTTTTTCCCTTGAAGCAGTCGATCCATTTTCCTTTGTTAAATTTAATTCATCACCATCTACATCACAGCAATCATCTTCAATTCTGTTCATGTCATTTGGAGAAGATACATCTCCATCAGATATGCTATTATCAGCAGAGCTATCGGAGCAATCATCTAATTCTTCCGCGATACTACTCCACTTCTTTTCATTAGACTTTTTCTTTCCAGCATATATGCCTATCAAATGGCTGAGATTCTTCCCATAAGAAGATGGAGAAGAGGTTCTACAATGTTTTACCTGTAAGAGCAGCAACTGAATTTTGGTTTTCCACACCAGTAGATATTTGATATGATTCAATATAATATGATATATAAGGCATGTAAGTTAGGAAGCAAACTAGAAAACATGAGAAGAAATCATAGAGATTCATTAGGAAAAAAAATAACAAAAAATTCCATCAGGAATTAATCTAACATGTATACTATTTAGAACACCATCAAATTCAATTTTCAATTGTTGGTCCAATTGTAACAATATCAGACTTCATAGGGACATGATTACTGCAATACCTAGAGAACATAATGATGCTGTAATTAGTAGGTTGACATCATGGTCCTCTTGGATTTAGGCTAAATATTTCAGATGCAGACTTATAATAGTCTGTTTACCATGTTCAAAATTTTCAATGTGAAGCTGAAACAGTCATAATGTTTTGTTTCATGAAACCTGATATGAAACTAGCAAAAATCACACTTCTTGCATTAGTCACATCAATCTTCCTTTCAATGGAAAGCAAAGACAGGTATAAAAAAAACCCATTAAATATTAAACATCATACAAGCAGGAACCACCCTCTGCACATTATGATGCATAGTCCTCTTGGACCATTCTCACGAGTGGAGTAAGAAGGGAATTTATTGGAAAATGAGCTAGATGTGTATGTGATAAGTTAAGATATAGACATCTTGTACTAAAATTAAAATTTTGGAAGCATGTTTTTAGTACATGAAATCTTGTTTATATATCACAATATATCGGTTAGTTTCTATGCATCCAAATCAGGTAGAGTAATTCTGATGCTTATGACCTGTGGACAACCTGCAGGAATTAAACCAATCAAACAGCAGCTATGTAGAAATCGGTATTTTTTAATTCAAAAGCTCTTTTTCAATCCTTTTCTCCTATTCCTTTCTTCCCTTTTACTTGCAACCATCAAATTAAGGTTGACAGGTTTGGGTGTTGTTTTCACCTTCCACAACAAGAGAACAAGAAAAGTTGAGCCCTGATAAGTCCAACAACTATTCAAACATAAGTTGGAGGGCAGATTACCGAGAACCGTAGATTTGGCCGAAAAAATGAAGTAAGCACAACCTTTGTTTCCTTTGACATGCTCAGCACTTTAAGCACATCTCCTCGAACTGGAATTGTGGCAGTCGCGGTCAACGCCATCAGTGGGATGTTGAATTTTAAGAATTTTAGATTGCAAGCACTGAAGTTCTCCCGGAGAACAGACAATTGCCTGATACATTACAATATGCTTCTTGTTAAGTTGTAATGACATCTAAGCATATAGTACTTTAAGCCAAGTCCAATAGCATGAGAAATGGTGAAAAAGCTTCACAATATCACCTTCCTTATAAAATCATCACTGATAAGATGACTATCAACACACATTAAATAGATAAAGGACACATAGCTAGCCAACTTTCTTAACTTGGACTTGCCATGTTTAGCTTCATCTGAGCACTGATGGTACTTCTCAGTACATGAAGTTCATAACTATATGTATAAAATTAACCAATCCAATCAGCCTGTGATTGTAAGAGAATAGGTATAACAAACAGGACCATGAAACAGCCAACAGAATGAAGAACACAAACCTGTAGCTAGGCCGAAAATTATGTCCCCACTTAGAAACACAATGAACTTCATCAATAGCAAACAAAGTTATGCCACGACTTTCTGCAAGTCCCTGGAGCGGTATTATCAGTCTGCGGTGAAATTATACCAATCTTTCAATCAGGAGAGCTAACAAACTCCCTTTTTTAGACACAAAAGAGAACCACATACATGCAGCTTACCTTGAAATTGTCTCCGGGCAGACATATATTATGTCATACATGCCTCTCATTGCTTTCTTTTCCACACTGCTATCAGGCTGCCCAGATCCAAGAAAGCACGCAGAGACCCCATGTTTTGATAGCTTTAAGCACTGATCATGCATCAAGCTAATCAACGGTGAAATCACAACCACAACCTTTCCTGTTAGTAATGCTGGAATCTGGAAACACAAAGATTTTCCTGCAACAAAATAATCATATAACAAAAGTTACTACAGCTAACCAAAACAAAGAACAAACCAAACTAATCATATATGGCAACAAAAAGAAAAGAAGAAGAAAACAATACCAGATCCTGTAGCGGCAAGAACAAGGCAATCTTGATGAGCTGCCCATGCAGCCAAGGCTTCCTTTTGGAAACCCTTTAATGAACTATAACCAAAACGCTCTTGCAATACCCTATTCGCTCTCTCCTCCCAATCCAATCCAAAACCCACCTCTTCTTTACACCAAACTGGCAAACCATCCACTGCATCCTCGACCTTACCACAATCCACGCTAACATACGATTCCTCACATCCATTCACACTAAGCGGCAAAACCTTCGACCCAGAAACCAAAACATCAGACACGTCACTACTAAGCATGCCTCGTTTCACGCTGCGTGGCAACCGGAAATGCTCCAATATACTAGACTGTCGCTTTCGACCCGAATAGGCAGAGCCAGACAGCATTCTCTTTCCACTTCTGCTGCTTGTAAAGCATTCAGAACTACTGGTCATAGCACCACTACCTTCACAATTTCTGCTCGAAGAACCGTTCAATAAATAATCCACAGCTTTATCCAACGACGAACCGACTTCTTTAACAGCTTGTTCCGCCGCACAACTCTCAAACCCCATTTCTATAAGCTTTTCAACGGTTCCATCACAAGCCACAGATTTTTCCATCACACCAAACAGAAAAATTCACTATAAAAGGAAAAGGAAAAAGAAAAAAAAACTGAAATTAAGAATTTTTCCTGAAAAAAAAACCCGTGCTACAGGTTCATGATTTTAAGCGATTGGTGTCGGTTTCTTATACGTGTCCGTATAAGATCTGTGTGGATACGTGTACGTGTGTGTGGTGGAGATGGAGAGGTTCTGAGCAGTGAAATGCGATAGGAATGTTGTTCGATTGAGCAGATGGAAACCCTAGGATTTTGCAGGTATGAGAAATTGAGGATTCTTTATGAGAGGTTTTGTTTTTCTATTTTTGAGAGAGAGAGAGAGATAAATCAATACAGTGCGTGGATGTGTGCGATCCCGCCCGAGAACTTAAAACTTTGCCCGCGCAATTCGGAAGATTTTGACATTGTTATAAAATCAGATCGGGCTGTTTTGTTAATCCGATTATCCATCAATTTTATATCTTACTATGAGCTGGATTTTAAATTAAATTTGATAAAGACTAATTTAGCAAGCCAGGTGGTCTTGATATGTCAATTCATGATTTAAAGTTTAATTTTATATTTTTATTTATTTTTAAAAAGTAATATTATTTTAATTTTAAAAAATAAAAACTTAAAATAACATATTTTTTATTGACTTAAATCAATCTAAATTAACTCACCCAATCCATGATTTAAGTTTTGAAAGTCTAGAATAATATAAAAAGGAGAGTAAATTATAGCTAAATTGAATGTTTGATATTTTTTTTAAAATAACACATTAATTTTAACAACAACAACCCATAATTAATCAAGAAATTAATACAATAAGATAAATAATAAGAAAGAGACATCAATTTTTATAATGGTTCAAATAATTATTTATTTTAGTGCTTGAACTTTCATATAAATATTTATTGTAAAATTATAGTCTTCTTAATAGGTAAGACCTTGTTGATTACACTAAGTGTTTTTTTAGGATCAATGTTGTAAAACTTTATAACCAACTAGAGATTGTTTGAATAATTCAAGTGTAATTTGTATTTTCATAATAAATCAATCTTTTAAATAAATTATAACACTTCACAAGAAAATGTTGCATAGCTCGGGTCTTTATAAACATGTAATCTAGCCTGAAAATGTAGAAGATTGATGTTATGAAAAAAGAGTTTAAAGTTTATGTTTTTTATTTAAAATATATTAAGTGATAATATTAAATTACTCGATAAAAAAATTGTTACAATGTATTTCTCACCGTGCATAGGTTTTGATAATATAAACAATTTGAATGATAAGTTTGGTCATCCTAGAGCCATGTTCGCATTAAAAAGTCCATGCCATTTCAAATTGAGGTGAAAAAAATTCTTACATTATTAAAAAATTTCACATGTATATCAAATTTAGTAATTGTTATCGTAAAAATAATTAATCTATAGATGTCAAAAATTACTAGGCTAACAAACTTTGGACCATGCAGTTTTGTTTGCTGGAAAGTTATTTTTTTAAGTGAATTTCAGAAAAGTAAATTATTTTTTGATATTTGGTACTGTAATGAAAAATAAGTTAGAAAACATTTTTGTTATGTCATAAAAATTGAGCTGGAAAATAACTTATTAATATAATAATGAACTAATTTTACAAATTAAAAAGTTAAATGAGAATGGAATTGAAAAAAAATATAATTTCATAAATTATCTCAAATAAAATAAATAATAATCAAAATAATAGAGATCAAATCTAAAAAATAAAAAAATTGAAAGATGAAAAAATTAAAATAATAATAATTAATTTCATAAATTATTTCAAATAAAATAAGTAACAATAAAAAAAATATATTTTTCTGAAAATCAAGCTAATTTTTTGTTATTGGAAAATGTTTTTCGTTGACCGAAAAGTATTTTTTATTGATAAATTGTTTT
Organism: Populus nigra; assembly: GCF_951802175.1. Classification (NCBI taxonomy): domain Eukaryota; kingdom Viridiplantae; phylum Streptophyta; class Magnoliopsida; order Malpighiales; family Salicaceae; genus Populus; species Populus nigra. The sequence continues at coordinate 22,189,966 of NC_084856.1, forward strand.
AATAGCAAATAAACATAAGAAAAGTTTAGAAAATGATTTATTGAAAACTACTTTTCAATAAACAAACACGATTTGGTTTGGAGAGGGGAGGGTAATTATAATTAATGGCATCTCTTTTAGGGGGTGGGGGGGTAAAATTATAATTAATGGCCATATATTTTAGTGAATTGCAATTGACCCTTGAATTCTTTTTAATTATGCAATTGACAGTCATGCTGAAAGATAGAAATAGAATAGAAAGAGAAAAGGGATAAATTGAGATTTTTTTACAAAACTAAAAGGATTTAGAGTTTGTTTATATGAAGTGGATAAGATTTGTTAAACTCACCTCGATTTGACAAATAAATTTAGTTATTTATTAATTTTAATTTTAATATAAGTCAGGTTTTATATTAAATCAAATGAAAATTAATATAGTAAAAATTTGAGAGATTTAGTTTAAATTTATTTATTTTTTTAAAAAGAATATTATTTTAATTTTAATTTTATTTTTTGAATTGACTCGGCTGGAATTTATAAAAAAATTCATTTTAAATTGACAGGATTTATTAGCGTGGTTGAGACCAGTTAAAACTATTCTACATTTCTCTTCGTTGTATAAATCCCATGCAATTCCCTCTCTTCACCCACAGTCTCACACTTTCCTTGCTAAACTTTCCCTCACACTTCATGTTCGAGTAAAAGAAAGCAAAGTACAGAACAAAGGTAGAGGGAGTCGAGCGAAGACTTGCAGAGGCTAGAAGAGGGAGTAGAATACTTGAAAAAGCTGCTGGGATTAATTCCTTGGCTTTTGATTCACAGTGGTGGAAATGGACGTCATCAACGCATCAGAAGAAGTTGCGAGGAGGAAGAATAAGCAAGATCGGTGGAAACTCCACGAGACTGTTATTACAAATCCTTGATGTGCCCGATTCATTCTAATTCAATCAGTTGAACAAAGACCAGATTCTAGCTAGTTGGGACTAGTCACAAGGCAATTAATCTAAACAAGCTAAAAAATCCACACGAAATTCATAAAAAGAAGGTTACATTCAAGTTGGTGATTGGATGATAATCCTCTAAACACGCAATGCAAAGATCCAGTCTACCTAAATGGAGCAAGAGGGTTTGGACTGCTAGGGACTTTGAGGCTCTTAAGTTCTTTACAGACATGATCTAACATTCCCAGAAAGTCTCTTACAATCACGAAAATACGAAGTGGATTGGATTCTTCCCTGCTTACATATCCATGAAAGTATTCTGTAATTTCTCTAACATGCAACATGACTCTACCTTCGTCTTCGTGCAACTCCTTTAGATTCCTTGCTGCATAATTTAGGAAGGATTTCGTCGTGTGAACGAAGTTTCTGCTCTTTTCATCGGTCAATAAGTCCTTGTTTACTAGCTGTTTTAATTTTTCCATTCCATCCGATAGGTTTGAGACTGAACTTGCAAGAACATCAAGGTCTATTGTAGCTGTTTTCCTGACATTGTAGAGTTCCGTGCTTAAACCTGAAACCAGGTCGAGTCCCATTCTTCTGTAATCTTCTTCCCTTTCTTCGACGGTTTTAGTTTTGTTTTTCTGATTGATCCTCCCCATAATGCTATCTGATACTCGAATCCCTTCCGACCGGATTATTTCTTGGACAACGAAGTGGAGCAAGGTAGTTTTACCATCTGTTCCTTTCACATCAGAAAGTTTAAGGAGTGCATCGAGTTTGAATGCTTTCGCACCTCCTCTGATTGTCCCCACATTCATCCGGTTGCCTGTTTTGAGCACTGCTTCAAGCAACTTTAAGAAGAGTCTGCTTGACCTGAGTTCTTTGCAGGCCTCCTGGTAGAGAACAAGAATTAGAAAGGAAGAGGGATTAGATGTGTTGAAATATCGTTTCGATGAAAAGTTTGCGTGTTTGATGGTTACCTCTAGCATCGAAAAAGAGTTTCTCAGATGAACCACCTCATCTTCAAAAGTTTCTCTATAAAGCATGGCTTCAACTCGTTGAAAGGCGAATGGTATGCTAAGAACTACTCGAACAAACTTCTCTGCAGACCCCAACTCATTGATGTTTCCTTTATAACCGAATAGCTTAGCCTCTTCTTCCTCAGTAGGTACCATCTTTGCCAGTGCCTCGAGTTGTTGTAAACACAAGCCATCCCCTAATGTCCACAGTATTAGTCAGTTGTTGGAGGCATATAGCATATATGTTATGTGTATATTTGTACACAGTACTCCTTTCTAAAGAAATGTATCCAAAGAATTTATAGTTCGTTGCAATGATATATAAGGCATCTATCAGGAATCCATTTGCAGGAGGAGATGCACTCTTGCTTGAAATTTCTAACTTTGATCCTAAAAGGATGTATTGTCTGCTTTTGCAAAATTTAAAATTCTGTTCAGCTTTGCTGTTTAGTGTTTACTATTGGAAGAGGATTTTGAGATATTTCAGGGCCTTTCAACTTTACAAAACACACCTCTCATTAGTGCACCACACACTTGCTCAGCAGTTGCAGTAATGGCTTTTGAGAGAATGGTGATGTTCTGCAGTCTCTTTGGCTCAAGCACATGCTTGCTTGGTGAAGGAGTTTTGCTCTTCGCTTCATCATTCCTCTCTGTGCTTTGGAAACTGTACCCAAATAGTGATTCAATCATCTCTTCATCTAATCTATTACAGAAACCTCATGTTAGTAAACTCCAAGCGGAAGATTGGAACTTTGCAGTAAATACAAATTCACAAACTTACTCAAATGAGCTTGATCTTATCTTGTCCCACACCATGCTTTTGTCTGGTGCAGCTCTAACTTTGTCCCAATGAAGTGGCTTCAATTTTGTCAGTGGTGCTCCATCTTTTCCCAGTGGTGTATATTGAGAAAGCTGATCAGATGGCGAAGGAGGTGGCCCAGTGGCAGAGCCATTGTTCCCTTTCAGGAATGGAGGTGGGCATGGTGGAGGAGGTGGGCAATTGGCAGAGCTATTATTTCCTTTCCGAAATGGAGGTGGGCATGGCGGAGGAGGAATACTTAATAGCGCACCTGTAGGTTTGGGAGACTTTTGAGGTGAAGTCGGCAAGTCATTACGAGGTGTTCGGTTTGATCCTGAAGAAGCACCTGGCTTCCTAGGAGGTGATAAATTCGGTAGTGCAGAAGAACTCGAAGCTTCAGATGCCATTCTGGTAGACTGCAAAGATGTGCTTGAAGGAGGTATGAACATTCTTTGTGCCAAAGTGAGTGGAGGTGGTGGAGGGGGAGGGGGCGGTGGCAGAGGCAGAGGCAGTGACGGGGATTGAGTTGTTAAATTCTTATCATGAACTAGTGTTTCTTCTTGAATGTTTGGATTTTTTGGAGCTGGTGAAGGAGATGTCATTATCTTTAGTGCGTTTGAGGGGGAAATTTCGGAAATATCGTTGAGACTACCAGCCGAAGCATTCGAAAGCCGAGCATTAGATGATCGAGAATCAACAAAAGAGTGAAAAGATTCATCATCTGATGAATGACATTCAGCGGGAATAATTTTATCCCCAGACGAAGAGTTACCACCATCAGATTCATACATTACCGATTCCAAATTATCATGAACATGCTTGATTTCCCTTGTGGAAGAACTACTGGCATTATCAGAATCTGATTTCATTACCAATACTTGCTTTGATTCCTGCCTCTCATGTATTGTAGACTTCGGTGTGCTATGATTTGATAACGTTTTTACAGTTTCAGGAATTCGATTAAGATAAGTAGTTTGTTGCTCCAAATCCTTTTCTATTGAATTAAGATACAAGAGATCAAGGGCAGGATTTAAGATCACCTTGCTTGGTGACCTTTGAGAACTCACAAACTTCGATTCACCTCTGCTTCTTCTTCCTCTTTTCCTTTGCTTCGAAGTTTTTCTTGCAGATTTTTTCCTCTGCTCCATGAATTTGCCAGAGAACCAAATGAGCCCAAGAACACAAAACAAGAAGGCAGCTCCTATAGACCCTAGAACTGCTACAAGAATTGTCTCAAGCCTACTCTTATCTTCGTGCTCCCCCCTCCCAATCTTGTGTGGTGGTGAGGCTTGATGGTTGTGATGCGGTGGAGAATAGGAATGTACATGAACTGGTAGCTTTGGAGCAGGAGCAGGAGCAAAAGCTGGAGGCTCAGCTTCAATGGTGGGTGATGGGGAAGGTGCTGGTGACACAAACTCAACTGACGAGCTTCTTCTTTTGGAACTCTTTAGTCCAAGTAAAGCTCTAAACTTTAGAACGATCAATGCTTCTTTCCCTTCATTCTCATCTTCTCCTGAAACTTTCTCAATTCTCTTCTCATCATTAACATCTTCAGTGCTTTCCTCCATGAAATCCACCCTTGGTAGGCCAGGAGCTTTGAAGCACCCTTGTGCGTCCACTGAAGCATCAGAAATAAAAAGGTGGGCACTTTGTGATAATACAAGCATAAAAACAGTGGCGATGAAGATCATGTGGAGAATCTGAGGAGCACAACCCATGTTCCTCAACGAGAAATCATCAAAGCATAAATTCTAACTTTCTGCTTATAAATCTAGCACATTGTTTTCCTAGACTCTTTTTTCTTGGAAAAATATTTGTTTTTGGGTAGTGTAGGTGTTGTAACAGTGAAGAAGATGTAACGCAGTGTCTTTAATGCTACTCCAAGAAACCCCTGAGCTTTGGCAGCTGTAGCTGTACTGGGCCTTCTTTTCCTCTCTCCTCATAGATTCTTATCTCTGTTCACCTCCATAAATTCCCTGGAAACATTGTTAAATTGCGTGTTACAGTTTGTTTTTAGGACACTGTCCTCGGTTTTTACTTTGTGTCCCATTCTTATGTTATAACTTTGAAAATCTGACCAGCTGAGTATGTTCTGTTTTTGCACTTCATGCACTTTGCACTTCCAAAGTTGAAAAAGTGATACCAAAATCTTTATTAGCATCTGAAACATCGAGTCATGAGGTTTTTCTGTTGATCAAAGCTTTTTAGCTGCTAAAAGCCACAAAAACAGACGATGAAAAAGTTTTATAGGGGGGTCCCCATTTTTGGTTGGACTTGCTTAACCTTCCAATAGCGTGTTGGCGCAATTTCTCTTCTCCAACACCCCCATCCTACCTATAAGATCCGGCCCGGTTTGGTAGATCAATTTAATAACTCAGCGATCTGGAGCCAGTCCAGGTCGAATTAATGAAAAAACTGGTTTTTTTCCAAAGAACATCGTTTTGAGCCTTTTCAAATTAACCCATATGATCCGCAAACCCGAACCTTGAATCGGGTTTTATAACCATGTTCATAATCGAAGAAAGAGAGGGATTAGAGGGGGCGGTGGGGAGGTTTAATGCTGATTTATGGGAGGCTGAGGAGGTTACAGCTTACAACTATACTAGGAGTCCCTTTCCTAAACTTTTAATGGCTACCCTGCCAAATTGGTTATTGCCGCCGCTGCTGCTTTCAGGTTCACAATGTTGTACCACAGTTTGGTAGGCCTGAGGCTGATTTCTAAGACATTTTTAGGTTATTTGCTTTCTCTTGTCTCTGACCCAAACACAAAGGAGAGAGGCCTGTCTAGAACCAACTAGAGCAGTTAAAGTAAAGGGATCCTTTCGTTGGCTGATCTGGGAATGCTTTGTGAGAACTGTCTGAGATCATTAGTGAGATAAATACCAGGCTTAAGTAAAGTCGTGAGATGGTCAAACTTTGGAGCCCAATTAAGGCAAACATGTGGATAATCAAGATTCTTATGTGTACTTTAAAAAGATTGCGAAACTGTTCTGTTTTCCTCTTAACCAAATCCCATTTCATACATGAAATAAACATATTAGCATCCTACACCGAGTTTTTCTCTACCCTACTCAGTTATTGCCGCCGATCTAGTAACCGGTTAACCTAATCTCTCCAAGTTAGATCACAAATTTAAACAGGATGAGAATTAATTCGTATATCCTGGTAAATTTAGTGTGACTTGATTCATCTGACAGGTTAATTTTTAACCTGTTCAAAGTATTCAAAACTCAATTAAAATCTAATTTGATTTTTTTAAAATGATATTGTTTTTAATTTTTTTAAATAAAATAATATTATTTTGAATTAAATTAGATTAACTTTATGAATAAACTTTGAATCGAGCTGATTTAATAGGATGTGAACATCCAAAAGGAAGGGGAAAAACAAATCAGGCTAGCTAGATACCAAAAAAGTAAAGAAAAATCCCTCTCATTCATGAAATAAGTCAAGTCATCATCACATCAATAATGTTTGTTTTACTTGGTTCAAGCTCAAGCAATAGCCTCAAACTCCCAAGTCAATTAGGGGACCTGAGGCGTTGCATTTTAACTACTCATTTGGATCTTTACCTTAATTAAGAATCACAGTAAAGATAAGACTAGAATATCACTGAAGAACAGATTCATGTTCAGCCAGAAAATTCAAAAAAATTGGATCTTGCAAGAAAGGATAGTGGTGGCCAGATTTGAGGATTTTCACGGCATCAGAATTATTTTATTAGGGTTCGATGATTCTGGGTTTGAAGGGCTTGGCCAAGGAATACGACTGTACTCCATATCAGTCCAAACAAGATGCTGATGAGCACCTGTCTGATAGTACTGTCAGCTCCATTACATGTGCCACAAGAATCATACATTAAAGACACAACAAGTCTCATGTGCTCAATACAATTCAACATCTTGAGGTTAAGATGCAAGAGGCAAGAATCTTGCGTGATGCGTACTCGAGGGAAAAACATGGACAAGACGATACGGGCATGATAAAAAGAATCCTCGACCAAAAATTTCATTTCTCGAGCACAATTCATAGATTTTAATAAATTTTTACGTTTAAAATTATTTTAAGCATTAATAATTAATTTTAAATGGAATTGAATATCTAAAAATTATATAAAAATAAATCAAATACTAATTTATAATCTCAAAGGGAAAAAATTTAATGTTAAAATTAGTTTTAGCAAAGTACTTATCTATCTATTTGTTTTAGAAAAAAATTAAGAAATAAAATGAGAATGATATACGAAATAAATTACTTCAGATCTTGAAGTTCAGCATTGAATACAATAAATTAATATGAAAATATGTTCTTAAGATTATTCAAAATTAAAATTTAATCTGGATTGATATACAAAACGACATCAAAATATAATTATATACTTTGGAATAAATTCAGTGTGCAAAGCCTTTTTTCTTTTTTTTTTTTCTATCGAAAAAAATAATAATCGGGCTTTTAAAAAGTTGGTCTAAGGGCCTAGGGTTACATTAAATTGTAACGGGCTTTGCATTTATCGAGACAGCTATGCATTGATTAGATCTATAATGGGCTTTCGCTTTTTAGCAGTTTTATTAACAATTATTTTTTAAAATATTTTTTTTATTAAAAATATGTATTTTTAATTTTTAAAATTTATTTTTAACACTTAGTTAAAACGATTTAAACATAAAAAGAAATAAAAAAAAATATAAATTTAATTTTTTAAAAATAATTTTAAAATACAAAAACAATAAACTTTATATAATCAAATTCAACCCAACCAAACATCCTAGTTTTTATCCTGAAGACCAAAGCCTTCGTGAAATTAATTCTTTTTTAACATGTTTAAACTTATTTAGTTTTTAAAAATTAAACCCAACCAATTAGTTTAATTCTTTGGTTCAGTTCTATTCAGTTTAAATTAAAAAAAAAAACAATGGTTCGGTTGATTTTTATATTCAAACTACACCGTTTGAATTGATACCCTTAAACGACATACCTTTTAAATGAAAAGAACATAGGTGTAACTATCCCAAACCTTCTTACCTAACTGTCAAGAACCAATCGCGATTCATTTTTACCAGTATTCTTTCCTTGCGTGCGCATACACTGATACTTGTCTACTTGACTTGTGATTCGTCATGTGTTCGATTTTTTAAAAAATAAAAGTATTTTTAAAAAAATATTTTTAAAAAATTAAAATCAATCCAAAATTAAAAAAATAAACTCTAGGATCCATTTTTCACAAAGTTTAAAAATAAAAAAATACTTAATATAAAATCCTCTTATTAAATAAAATAATTTGACATAAACATCAATTGTTTTGGTATTAGTGTCTTGAAATTTACCAAAAAACCTATTTAAAAAAAGCTCCTCAACGAATGAATGGCTTAATTTTTTTTTTGTTATAAGAGTAAAATTATAATTTTATTGTATTTAAAAAAAATAAAAAAACTCATCTTACCTAATTTTAAAAATTCTGACATGGAGAGTAAATAAATTATTCCATTGTATTGAAGAAGATGAGAAGATAACAATACCTCTATATAAATTTTTAATGATTAATATATATGCCGTTTAAAAAGATCAAAATTTCCCCGACACAAAAGCTATTGATTTTTTTAGAAAGGCAAAGATGCCATTTCATTATTATAGTAAATAGAAAAATAATTATATGATTACAGTGCCTTTTCCTTTAGCTTTAGTGTTTTTTTTTTTTTCTTTTCTTTTCGTGTGTGCGTGTTTTTCCTTTTCCTTCTCAAGAAAATTGTATACACACATATATAATTTAAAACCTGCATTACCATATATGCATTGAATTTAAAGGAGCCCAGGGAATAACTTCTCCTGAATACATTAATTTAGTTATAAATCAACGATTTAGATTCTTTGTGGGGGCTGGGATGATACGGCTATTGACATATGAACATTGTTTCTAAATATATATATACACTAAACATGAAAAAGAAGAAGAAATTAATACAGAATCCATCATTTATCGGCTTTGAAATTGCCTCCTGTCTCCTAACTTCTCGAAACCTATCGATTACTGAATCCTGACATCGACATCCAAGCCTCCATGATCGATTTCCAAATGTGTACAAGTCTCCGTATACAGTGATCATGTCTTTAATTTTTTCAAGAAAACGCGTATTAGCACTTCCAATCTGCAATGTACCTAGACAAGAACAAATAGCAGCGCAGAAAGTCTTGTTCGTATGGGGATTTACCAAGTAGGAGAGGATTTTCACTTGTTTCGACAAGTTGCTGATTCAATTGTCTTCTCTTTAACGTGGAATATCCATACTCGGAACATGAAAATAACATCACAATTCACAGGGGTCAAACCTAGACGAGGATCCCTTATTCAAAGTTGACTGGTTTTCCTTGCTTAATTAAATCCAGTGGCTGCACAGCTGATTTCGGAACATACATGGCAGCTTGTTCTAGTGCTGTTCTCTAAATCGAAACCCAGATTTACTTTCGTATGTTTTCACTCGTATATGTCATTGTTACTCGTCTTCTGTCTTTTTGACATCTTCTGCGCTGTATAGTTCCCAGGACTCGAGGGTGGATGTTTTTCACGAGAGAAGTTTTGAATTAATTAGTGATGTTTTATTAATTAATTATTATTATTTTTAAAATTTATTTGTAGTAGGTGACTAGTGATATTATTCTTTCTTCTTCTTGTATCTGTTTTTCTTTAAAGTGAGAAATAATTAATAGGATTTTTTTGGTTTTTTCCGGGCATAAAAAAATTTCTATTTTTTACCGGGATTATGTATGGCTAGATTAATCTGTTATGTGATCATTAATTAAGGATAATGTTCATTATTACAAGTTAAGAATATAATAATGTCAAAGATATGAAACATAATGACAGAAAAAAACCTAGTTGTAAGAATTACTCGGTCTCGACCAACGGGGATAGCTTGAGATTTGACCTGAGACAAACTAGTGAAAAAACTCTTATGTTTTTATTTATTTATTTATTAAAACAATTGTGTTTAAGATTATTTTCTTCAAAAAAAAAAAAGAAGTAAAATCTTGGTTTTTTTTTCTTTTTCAAAACCGGGTTTTGATCAATCTGCCGGATCAACTCCCACCCATGATTTATTTCAACCCTTATGGAAGGTTGACATGAATCAGCATTAACTAACGAGGCTGCTCATCTTAATTTATATTAATTTATTTCCTGTTTATGTGTTCATTGTCGGCATCACAAAGGCGAAAGTCCATATTAAACAAGGTTAAGCACTAATCCATTTGTTGATTATTCTATTTTGATCCATAAATGAGAAGACACGAGAGCATCATCATTATCTACGAAATGGGATTACCACATACGCATTAACAAAAGTTGAGGTTTTGGTGTTGATTGTTGATTTTTATTCATTATTTCTTACCTCCCCACTAACCCATTAACTTACCTTAGACTATCTCCAACATTTCTTCCACTCTTCAAATCCCATCTTTTCTTGTCGATTTTTATTTATTTCAAGATTTTTTTTTTCATTTTTCAGATAGATATTACAACTATAATTATCAAACACTGATTGGCTTGATAAATATTTAAGATCTAAACTAGTTTGATTTGGAGAAAAAATCCGAGTAATCCGATCAAAATTTAAATTAACTTATTAAATTAATTGATATAGATTTAATTTAGTCAAAACTTGATTATCAAAATAATATCATTTTAATATTTTTTGTTTAATTTCTATACTTTACAAGTATCATTGCAGCTCTAATATGCTCTGGCAATCATTTCAACCACCTTTTATATTGAAATTAAGTTTTGTTTAGTATTACAAGTTACCTGCATGGCATATGTTTATTCTCTGGCCGCATTTCAAGACTATCATTAGACATACTAGAAATTATTTCACATGATATTGATGATCCATTGCACACTAAACCATGACTTCATCATATAAAACATCACTTTGCCGAAAATAAATAAATCAATTCACCACTAGGCCCAGAAAAATGGACAGATCAGAGGAAATATATATTTTCTACATAAATATTATTGTTCAAAAAGTAATATGGAATGTTTAATTGACATACTTGTGAGCAAGATAGATAAAATCAAGTCTAAACAAAAAGTTTAAATGGCTAAATATAAATAATTTTTTTTTATTAATGTGAGTGTCCGGACTAGTTTTCACGCACCTTGACTAATTTTACGGACCTTGAAATTAACGACCATATAAGTTTTCAGTGGCCTTGAGATTTGTGGGACTTGAACTGGTGACCTGTAGAAAACAAACTCATAACCTGACCAGTTAAATTACACCCCTAAAATTTAAATATAAATAATTTTAATTTAATCACCAGATCAAATAAAGATTAATTTTACTGGTACATTTTACTGTTCATGTTTCAGGAAAATGCCCAAACCCAGCCTAGTTTCATGAATTATTAACCTTCAAAATCTATCAAAACGAAGTTTAATTTCTCTGCGATTTAAATTTAGAACAGTAACCTTAGAAGTTGTAATTAATTCCATGTTTTGATATACGTACGCTGCGTCAAAAAGGAATTGATCTTGATATCAACTTGCGTTAGTGGCAGAGTAATTCCACACATTATACAAATGTTTTAATAACAGGACCAGATTAGATGAGGTAATGATTTCCTCCACTGTTATGGATTAACCAAGAGCATATTTATGTTGACAATAATCATATACCCTACCACGTTATCTGTCAATGGTTGATCTGTCACTAATGTAAACTTTATAATTTTTCTCCGTAAGTTTGTTAAATGTCGAAGACTATCTCTTGTCTCTTCTTTGACGAAACTGGGTAGGTGATGGATGATCTTTTGAATATTCGAAGAGAGAATTGATCAAGAAGTATGAACCCTAACTACTACAAATAACTACCACTTCAAGACAACCCAGATGCGCCCCTGGATTTCTATGTTCTTGACTTTCTTCCTCGTCCAAAACCATCCACGCTATTAAGCCACCCACATGAGTATAAATCATAGGCATTCTTCTTTACATCCTCACGGCAGATTTCTAAATCTTCTTCCAAAAATATATAATCTCTACCTTCTTCCTCGCTCCCTTCAATCTTCTTTTGCCTTGTACAATCTCATCAAACGTTGAAAGATTTTACCATTTCGAGTCATTTTCAGGTAGAAAAGATTTTATGTTTCAAAATGCATTCCATCATTTCATCCCATTGTCTTACATCCCAAGTCACGTCCTTGGCAAATGGCAACGTTCAATTAGAACTTGGCTTGATGTGATTGTTTGACGTTATATATAGTTCAACTGATATTAGTGTCTAAGGTCTGAAGAATTTGTTCTGTAACAAAAGGAAGAAAGCTAAGCGGTGGATAAATATTTGATTGATACCCCTTCAATTTCTCCACCAACATAACATCTTATTCTAGTCAAACTGTACTAAATATTGCACTTAGCTCCCCAGTTTTTTCGCCTATATGACTATACTCTAACATGTTTTCAATTTGGTCCTTAATTCAGGAGGCCAAGCTAGCTAGCACTGTTTCAAAACTCTAGAAGAAAAGAGATGGAGATTCAAGAAAACCAACAAGATTCATTGTCAGAGACAGAAAGCAATACTAGCAGCACAAGAATTGGTTACAGTGGTCCGCTAAGCGGTCCATTGGTGACCACCACCAAGAAAAACAGCAGCAAGAAAAGCGCAAGATTCAAAGATGAAGAATACGTTGAAATCACTCTAGATGTTCGCGATGATTCAGTTTCTGTGCAGAACATCAAAGGAGGTGATTCAGAGACAGCATATCTTGCTAGCCAGTTGGGGAGAAAGCACCCTTCACTTGGATCACAACTCTCTATTAAGCTAAGGCAGGTTTCACATGAACTTAAAAGAATGACATCTTCTAAAAGGTTTGACAAGTATGATAGAAGCAAGTCTGGAGCTGCTCGTGCCCTGAAAGGGCTAAAGTTCATGACCAAAAATGTTGGAAGTGAAGGTTGGTCTGAAATTGAAGCAAGGTTTCATGAATTGGCTGTTAACGGATCTCTTCCAAAATCAAAATTTGGCCAATGTATAGGTATGTGATGATAGAGTGAATATAATTTAATCAAGGATAATACATTTTGATCATGTTATGAAATCTTCTTCTATGCATGTTAAAATCATGAAAGGGAGAAACATTCATGTTCTGAAATGCATGAATTTTGTGTTTTTTAGAGTGATTACATGCTCGTCCTTTCATTATTTTTTTTTTTAAAATGGAAAAGCAAAAAATATTGTTCGATAGATATGGCCTTACTGCTGACAAAATATGGTGTTAATGTGATCAGGGATGAAAGAATCAAGTGAATTTGCAAGCGAATTGTTTGATGCATTAGCTCGGAGGAGAGGCATAACAACACCTTCAATAATCAAGGCTGAATTGTATGAATTCTGGCAACAAATTACAGATCAGAGATTTGATGCTAGGCTACAGACCTTCTTTGACATGTAAGAGCCTCCCACTATTTTATACTCTTTATGTGTGTGCTTTATAGTTACTAAATTTGGATTGATTTAACCGGTAAACTTGATAATTTGTTGATTTAGAACCTGATTTGACAGGTTATTCTGATGATTTTGTGTGTATATGTGAAGTAAGGGGTATTATAGTTACTAAACTTGAATTAGCCTAATAGGTAAGCTTAATAGAACATGATTTGACAGATTGATATGATGATCTGCGTGTTTGTGTATGAAAAGAGGATATTATAGGTTATTAAACTTGGATTGGTTTAGCGGGTGATAACTCATTGACTTAAAATTTAATTTACAGATTAATATAATGATTCATTAATTTAAAGCTTGGCATAAATTGAATTTCTTTTTAAATGTTTCGGATATTAACCCGGTCAAATCTAGATAATGTGGCAGGTCAACTTTCAACTCTGTAAAGCTAGACAAAACTTAGGTGAGACTTTACCATGAAAAAAATTATCAACAATATATATCATGCAAGCAATCAAAACCGGGATTCTAAGCACACGGGCATGCATGTGAAACCATTCTTTTCTATTTGTTTTGCTTAATAATTTTTAGCAAAGATCAAGGATATTGATGTCGACAACTTATCTTATGAATATATTACGAGTTGTTTGCCTAACATACGCCTGATGCAGGGTGGACAAAGATGCAGATGGAAGGATCACTGAAGAGGAGGTGAAAGAGGTGAGATCAATATTGAAAAATGGAATGCCAAAAATAAAAGAATCATAACATTACATTGACTGGACATTTGTTTTATTTGAATCTTGCAGATTATTGCTTTAAGTGCTTCTGCCAACAAGTTATTAAAGATTCAAGAACGTGCAGAGGAGTATGCAGCTCTAATCATGGAAGAGCTGGACCCTGACAACCTTGGATTCATCGAGGTTTATATTCGAAACTCCTCTGTTTCTTTCCTTGGTCTGAAAGTTTGATCAACCAAGCCAGCCTCAGTCCATTCTTAAGGGCTCTAATTTGTCAAAACGGCTAGCATTGGGCTTTCAATTTGATGGCAGCCCAATCTTGATCACCCCCTCTAGCCCCTTTATGGCCTGGCCTAATTCTATAAGCAAACTAATTTTATGTGTGTTCATGCAGCTGTACAACTTGGAAATGCTCCTTCTCCAAGCTCCAAGCCAATCGACAAACCTAGGAACCGATAGTCGCGTTTTAAGCCAACTTCTAAGCCAAAAACTTGTGCCAACTAAAGATCATAACCCCATCAAGAGAGGTTATCGGGGGCTATCCTACTTCGTCGAGGACAATTGGAAGAGAATCTGGGTCATTGGCCTGTGGCTTGCAGTCTGTGCTGCTCTGTTCACATGGAAATTCGTTCAATATAAGCACCGTGCAGTTTTCGATGTCATGGGCTATTGTGTCACCACAGCTAAAGGTGCAGCTGAGACACTTAAATTCAACATGGCATTGATTCTTCTACCAGTTTGTAGAAATACCATTACTTGGCTTCGAAGCAAGACCAAGTTAGGAATGGCTGTTCCCTTTGATGATAACATCAATTTCCATAAGGTACGATCCGTTCAAGAAAATGGGAAATTTTTTACTTTTTTGGTTCATTCAGGTCTGAGTTGTATAATTTATTGGGCTTGCATTTTACAGGTAATTGCTCTAGGAATTGCTATCGGAGTTGGGCTTCATGCTGGCGCCCATCTTACATGTGACTTTCCTAGGCTGCTACATGCCACCGATGACGAGTACGAGCCAATGGAGCAATTCTTTGGCGAGGACCGGCCTGATGACTACTGGTGGTTTGTGAAAGGGACCGAGGGTTGGACCGGTGTTGTGATGGTGGTGCTAATGGCCGTAGCCTATACACTAGCCCAGCCTTGGTTCCGCCGGAATAGGCTAAGCCTTCCGAAAACCCTAAAGAAGCTAACAGGATTCAACGCCTTTTGGTATTCACATCACTTATTTGTTATTGTCTATGCCCTCTTCATCATCCACGGATACTATCTTTACCTCTCCAAGAAATGGTACAAGAAAACGGTAAGCTTCTTGTAAACAAATACAACATTTGTAATTAAGCCACTTCAATAATTGGATTAACACTAACAATTATACTTAATCACCTTAACTTTGTCTAATGCTTAGCATTGATCTTGCATTGCCTTTGACAGACATGGATGTATCTTGCTGTCCCAATTCTATTATACACTTGCGAACGCTTGACTCGTGCTTTTCGATCGGGTTATAAAACCGTACGAATATTAAAGGTACATGTTCATTTGATCATTAATATTTTAAGCATCATTATTAAATTCAGTTGAGCTCGGCGAGTCAATTTAATGCCTATTTATTGAGACCGGGCTTGTGTTAAGATTTAAATTAAATTAAGTGGAAGTTAAATTGATGAAACTAAATTGACCTCAAAGGTCAACTCGTAATCTAATTATATTCTAATTTGACTTTTGATTATTTTTTTAAAAATATTGTTTTGAATTGACTTGAATCAAGTTGTATAAGTCATGACCTTGGGTTTAATGACTTGGGTTTTATATAATTAATCTTTCAATACGGTGATTAAGTAAGAATAAAAAATGACATATATATTTCCATCTTCAAAATTCAGGTTGCAGTGTACCCTGGAAATGTACTAGCATTGCATATGTCAAAACCACAAGGATTTCGATACACCAGTGGGCAATATGTGTTTGTAAATTGTTCTGCTGTTTCTACATTTCAATGGTAACGATTAATCTTCTTTCAGTGCGTCTCTGTTTTTTCACTTCATTTTTTTCTTAACGTGGACATATAGTGAAGCAAATATATATGCTGGTGTGCATTTCAGGCATCCATTTTCAATCACTTCTGCTCCTGGAGATGATTATTTGAGCATCCATATTCGAACCTTAGGTGACTGGACATCGCAACTCAAAGCTGTTTTTTCCAAGGTATTCTTCGGCAAGAACTGCTCCAAAATTTCGATCACTCTTATACTCGCCAATTCTTGGAAAATTTCCTTTCACACAGCTAAACATTTTGCTCCTCTCATTGTTTTGTGTTGTGGGGTGCAATTGTAGGTATGTCAGCCAGCATCAATACACCAAAGTGGCCTTCTAAGAGCCGATATGGCACAACGCGATAATCAACCTAGGTAATTGCTTGATTTCCTTCTCATTGACACTTGCTTTTTAAGCAATTATTTGAATTATAGTTGTATCATAGTAATGATCCTGTACATTAGCAGGTTGCCAAGGCTGCTAATTGATGGACCTTATGGGGCACCAGCACAGGACTACAAGAAATACGATGTTCTCCTTCTTGTTGGACTTGGCATTGGTGCCACCCCTCTAATAAGCATAGTCAAAGATGTGCTTAACAACATCAAGCAGCAAAAGGAAATGGAAGAGGGGTTAGTAGAAAGTGGTATCAAGGGCAACAACAGAAAGCCTTTCGCAACCAAACGAGCTTACTTCTATTGGGTCACTCGCGAGCAAGGCTCGTTCGAGTGGTTTAGAGGTGTAATGAACGAGGTAGCTGATTATGATCAAGATAGAGTCATCGAACTTCATAATTATTGCACAAGTGTTTACGAAGAAGGTGATGCTCGATCAGCTTTAATCACCATGCTTCAATCTCTTCAACATGCTAAAAGTGGCGTCGATATAGTCTCCGAAACACGAGTTAAGACACATTTTGCCAGGCCTAATTGGCGAAAAGTGTTCAAGCATGTAGCTGTCAATTATCCTGATCAAAGAGTTGGTAAATTGCCTCTGCTTAACACTAATCTTCCAAGTTTATGTTAACAAAAGAAAAGGCATTGCATTTCATTATAGCGAACTATGCTAATTGTTGCCTGTTCTTGTTGCAGGAGTGTTTTACTGTGGAGCACCTGGATTGACTGGAGAACTAAGAAGATTAGCTCAAGATTTCTCCAGGAAAACTACAACCAAATTCGATTTCCATAAAGAGAATTTCTAAGGGATCTTCTAAAATCTTCTTCTTTAGAAATGTTATATTAATCTTGTTCTTTGTATGATAAGGTGCCATGTCTAGGGTTTTTTTTCTAGTCATCCCCGGGTCAGAATATTTCTTGCTTGGTAAATGTATATTGGCATTTATAGTCCTCATCAAAAAAATATATATATAGTGGAGTTTATGATTCTAATCTCTACTTCTAGCTACTTGTTACTGCCGTAGTGGCTCAATTCCTTGATCTAGCACGGCCAGTCCCAAGCAATTGTAAGATATATAAAAAAAATTCCTTATCTTATGGGCAATTAATCAACATAAAAACGGTGATTTGCCAATTTAGAACCTTGATTACTTCATGGTGTTGTTTTTGTTTTTAAAAACAATGACACTGTATTTTCAGGAGATTCTTTATATAAAAAAAATAGTTTGTGTTGACCTGTTAATCTACGAGTCAACCCACTCTACTTACGAAAAAGACCTTGGATCGGATTAACATCATGTTGGTTCTTATAACTAGGAAGAAAAATGAACGATGATCATGTGTGTTCTGTTTTTTTCCCCTGAAGTTTAAACTTCAATGGATCAATGCCAGCATGTCAGATTGTTTGTCCTAGATCCAAATCTAGAAGGATGTGATGTTAATGAAAACCCAACTACATATGCTTAATGCAGTAATTGAAACATGAGCAACCAAGTTCATCTTAAGAGCTCAGCCATGAATCTGGTGACATATGTTGGAAGTTGATTAATCAAGTTTTTATTAGTATATTTTTATCAAAAAAAAAATTTAGAAGTATAGATAAACAATCATGTTCCAATGAAAACGTATTAGGTCTGTACTAGCCTGCTAGACATGTTGGGCTGGTCAGTATGCCAAGCCTCGAATGCTGGGTGTGGTACCAGCCAAACCCAAATACAATCGGGTTTAACAATGGGCCAAGCCTCGAGCACGTCCACGAGAATGTGTATCCTCCCTTGAGCCACATTCTTTTTTAGGCACATTTATAGGGATAAACTTTCTCCTTTGGGTCAAACATAAAGAAAGAGCTTAACCTCTATAGGCTCAACTATATTTATGTTTTGGATTTTACTATTTCTATACCTTTCAGGTGTATAAAAGTTTTTCAAGGACCCACCATAGTTTTATCAAATATTAATATAGATGTAAAGAACATTTATACATCATTAAATGTTATCATGATAAAATTACACTCTAGATTCTCATTTTCACAAAAGAACAAGATTTGTGGGCTATAAATACACAATAAGTCCTTCATAATAAAAATTTATAATTTTCATTCTTTACTGTGTATATATTTTTAGAGTATCTCTTTTTAGAATATTCTTTTATTTTCTTTCTTTCAAAAGATATTTATTTAATTATTGAAAATTCCACTTCTCCAAAAGAAACCTTTTGCGAATATTAGTTACAAGCCATCTTAACCTACCAAGTATCCAGTATAAGCTATCAATCTCCTTGACTAAAGGTAATAAATGATATTGTTAGGATCAATTGATTAAATAATTATTCAACCTGAATATCTTATTACATACTACTTGAATTATTAGGATTATATTAATTTAAAAATATATTAAAATAATTTTATTTTTATTTTTAAATTAATACATCAAAATACTAAAAAATATTAATTTAAAATTTTGAAAAATTAAAAAATGTATAGTTAAACGGCACTCATAAATAATGACTTAATCTTAATCATATCTTGTTATGCATGAATCGCTAGGGGTGATCATTTTCGGTTCGGTTCTGTTTTTATTAAAAAAAGTAACCAAAACCATTTTTTAAAAAGAAACCGAAACCGGTTCAAACCGACGGGTTTCGGTTCGGTTAGGTTATTTTGGGGAAAAACCAGTTCAAACCGGTTGGACTTAGTTTTTTCCGGTTTGGCTCGGTTTTTTTCTGTTTGACTCGGTTTTTTTTCAGTTTGATTTTTCTGATTTCAGTCTTATAAAACCAAACCGGTCGGTTTTTTTAAAATTTTAATTGGTTTAATCGGATTTTTTTCACGGTTCAGTTTTTTCAGTTTTTTTACTTACCCCTATGAATCGCCATGTGTCCTGTTACGTGTCCCATATATGCTGGCACGTGGCATTATTAACAGAGTAAGGTGGCAAGGGTCCAACAAAATTATCCCAGGCAAACTATTAAGAGGGTGCTTAGTAGTGTGGAAGCGGTTGCTTTTTAAATAATTTTTTGTGCCGAAATGCATGCCAATGATTTTTTTTATTTTTTAAAAATTATTTTTAATATCAGCACATCAAAACGATCCAATATCATCAGCAAACCTACCGAATAAATATTGTCTTAAAAATTATCAAATATTAAAAAAAAAGACTAATTTAGCTTCTTTTTTTAATGGAAATAATATTATTTTGAATAGAAAAATATTAAAAAATTCTCCAGAGTTTATCTAATCATATTTCTCTCGAAGTTGACTAAATTAATTAAAATCATGTGATCGGTTTAATATTTATCTCCATTTAAAAATAAAATAAAAATTATATGAATTAGATTAGATTTAACCTGGTCTAAAATAGAGTTGAAAATACATATTAAAGTTGTATAATTAATCTCTACCATAGTTTTTAAATCAAGATTTGCACTTAAATCTCAACCAACTAGCTAGAAAGCATTAAGCAAAAGCTAGCATCAAATGATGTCTTTGTGATCACAAATGAAGTCCATTAATTTGATGTTAGCAGCTAGCTGGGAACCAATCTTTTATAAAGCTTTGTGCTTATAATACCAAATTTGATATATTCATCTAAAAAAAGGAAAAAAAGGTATCAAGTTCGAATTTAATTAATTAGGCATCGTTTATAATAATTTATGACATAAAGTTAGTCTAAAATTCATGCAGTACCAATATTCACATCTCAGCATCTCTATTTTTTCCATCTCACCAAGCATAAACCTCTAGGCCCTACATCTCTCCCTTTCCTCTCACCTCGAGTCCTTGCAAGTTTGCAACTTTCATTGTCCTTCGGCCCTTCCACCCTTTCTCGAATTCCTCCCCACTCTCTCTTCCTCATCCAGAACAGACGCCCACAGTTCTCCTAATGGCAACAGGGACAGAAGCTAAAGAAGGAGGATCAGTAGAAAACAAAGAGCCACCTCTCAAGTACAAGGTAGATAAATTAAGCCAAAACTACGATAAAACTGCCGTCTTTTCCATGTTTTGAAGTTTTAACCTCATTTTCCTTTGTTCTTCAGACATTGGTCTTGAAGGTCTCAGTTCACTGTGAAGAGTGCAAGAGGAAGGTCAAAAAGATCTTGAATAATATAGATGGTATGTAGAGTGTAAACTCAGTAAAACCTTACATTGATTCCTTGGATTTTTTCTCTTGTTTCTTGTTACATGCTTGCAAGATTTCGAAGATTCCCTCATTTTCATTTTATCGAAGTCTTCTTTATCTTCGTTTAATTTCAAACTTTCTGCAAAGCTTTTTGTACAAACTGTTTTCTTTCACAATATTTAGCTACAAAAGTTTTATAATTTGTCTCTCAATTTTCCCATCCGGGTTCTTGTTAATTTTCACTCTTCCTTTGTCATTTTTAATTTTGATTTAAGGACTAAACCCTTGATTCTAGTTATGAACTTCATTGAAGTTGCTAATTTCTGTCGTGATTTGTATTTGTAGGCGTGTACACCACAGATGTTGATTTAAGGCAACAAAAGGCCACGGTAATAGGGAATGTTGATGCAGATACTTTAATCAAGAAACTTATAAAAAAGACAGGGAAGCATGCAGAGTTGTGGCCTGAAAAAGCTGATAACAATCAGAAAGATAAAAAGAAAGGAAAAGGAAAGAAGAAAGAGAAAGAGAAAGGGAAAGAGAAAGAAAGTGAACAAGAAAGCAGCGGTGAAGAAGGCAGTGACGGTGAAAATGAGAAAGAAGTTAAAGGCAAGACTGAAGGTTGTCAAACTGTTACCTCACAGGGAGGTGGCCAGTCACCGGTGACTGACAAGAAAGTTGATGGTCAGAGTGAGGTTGGAGCCGGGGGTAGTGCTGGTGGTGGTAAGAAGAAGAAGAAGAAGAAGAAAAAGAAGGCGCATACAGCAGGAAACAACAACACTGTTGATGAGGCTGAACATTCTGTTCGTGCGCCAGCAGGCACTGGATCGCCAACTCTTGGGAATGTTCATGTCCAAATCGCACAGCCTACCAATTATCACAGCCCTCAACGTCAGCATGTGTATGACTACCCAGCAACAACTTACTATGCACCCACGGTGTACGCTGTGAGCAGCAATGTCGCATGCCCTAGCACTTTTTATGGTGCCTCATACTATTCCCCACCGTATTCCTACGCGTGTATGCATTCGCCGTCCGATTTGGATTCATATCCGCCACAGCCGTCCGGTTCATTCGAGATTTTTAGCGACGAAAACCCCAATGCGTGCTCAATTATGTGACAATGGCTTCACCAATGGTGGCAATCAGCACATTGAACTAACTCATACTGCCTGTGCAAGTCTATGAGGGGAGGGAGGTATTTTTGTAATGCATGTAGATATATGAAAGGTAAAGTTCTTCTAGCTTTAAAATTAGGGGATAATAAGGGGTGAATTAGGGTTTGGGGTGTTTATCTTTAGTGATCGATCATGGAGCTTCCTTGACCTGAAGTACTTTTTACTGCTTTTAAGGCTGGGTTTTAGAAGAGTTCTATACATGTAGCAGCAGCCTTGCAAACCCTCTCTTGTTAACTAGCTGCAGAACCACCTCAATTTCTAAGTCTAAGCCATTGTCTTAATTTCCAATTCTTTTATTTTAGTGACTCGTGTAATTGTATATAATTTGCAATGTAATGGGTTGCATGGTGTCATGAGATAGAAAAGATCAGGGATAAAAATATATTTCATTTAAAAACAATTAATTTTCTATATATTCTCGTCAAGATAGAAAGGATAAAAGAATCTTGGTTGCTATGTATAAATACATGTTAATTCAAAGCAACAAAACAATGGCCTTGATTTGGATAAAATTAAGATAAATAGGATGGGATTATATTATAATAACATGATTAAGATCAATGTTTTCCTTTCTAGATACATTGAAGGGAGGATTAGCTCTTGACTAGGGTCTTGGTGTTAGTTCCTCTAATTAGTAATTAAACTCTAATCCTCGTAGGCAACTGTTTAAAGAAAACACTAATCACTTTGGTATTTGTGCGTGTGTGCTTGAACCTGCAGCCCTCTTGGTCTCTGGCTCGTTTTCACTTGGAAATTAAGTTTCTCTTCCTTTCATAATTCATATTATTTTAACTTGTATAAAATTAAAATTTAAAATGTAATTAACCTGGTACAAGAAACAGAAACTATATAGCTTAAAAGAAAAAAATCTCATTCTAGTTGAATAAAAACAAAAATTAGAAACGGTTTCTTAGTCATGGTCGTGAGTAGATTAGGAATGAACATTTGGTAGGACCTACTACTTAGCACTATAATTATTATTATTTAAAGGGTGTGATTTCCACTCTTAGTCTTAAAATACTGTACTGTAAACCTCACCTTTTTCGACAACTTTGATCGGAGTTTTCCTTTCCAAACAGCTCAAGAACAACCACCCCTTCCTTTCCAAATCCTTTACAATATCCAGAAAGCTCTCTTTGGAGTCTATATTCCCTCTCCCACTAGCTAGATGGTCATTTGACATTCCAGGCTTGATATCAAAGGAGAATCTTGTTGTTTTATTCTTATTCTTGATTGAGGTGTCCATTTTATCAGATTAATAAGCTTTTTTAAGGCTCGATTTCCTGTACAAAATTACTTGGTTAGTGGTGCTGGCGAACCTGGTCAACTTCTGCTGCAAAACCCTAGAGAGAAACTTCAGATTTAATTAAGCCATTATTAATGTCAGTAAATGGAAGTCGTCACTGATCAGAGAGGAGGAAACTTGGATTGACTATTGTGAAGGGGCCAAGGTGGAGATAACATTTGACAGGTAGAAGATAATATTGTTTTGGAATACTGATATGGATACAAAAATTCGTCGTGTCTGGGATTGATGTTTAAAGGGGGTTTTTTTTTAAAAAAAATAATGTATTAAAATAATATTTTTTAAAAAATTATTTTTAAAATAACATGTTAAAATATCTAAAAATACTATTAAAAAAAATAAATTTGAAGAAAATAAAATTTTTTTTAAAAAAAACACGATTCGACCGTAAAAATAATACATTGAGAAGGTATTTGAAATAGTGATAATCTAGTACGATTGTTTTTAAAATATTTTTTTATTTTGAAATATATCAAAATAATTTTTTTAAAATAAATTTATTTTTCATATAAATACAACAAAACAATTCAAAAATAAAAAAAAATAATTTAAAATAATATCTTTTTATCTTTAATAAAGATAATCAAAATTCATATAAAAATATATTAATTAATATATTTTTAAACTAAAAATATTTTTTAAAAAAACAAATACATCTTATCATTGAGAGAATCTTAATCCACGAGAAATTCGTACATTTCATGTTAAGCTCAGTCAATCAAACATGAAATCTGCATATTCCTGTCGTCATTCACTGGGCATTTTCCATTTTATCAGGAACCTGATTCCTTCATCCATCTTCATGTCCAAGCCTTTGCAGCTCCTGTAGTTTTACAACTTACACAAGGCCAACAGATTTCATCTCAACCCTTGTTGGGAAAGCCACCTGATTATATTTTACTCAATCGGAGCTTCTGGCCCGCCAGAGTATCAATTCAGGATTTCACCGGTTCAACTAGCCGTTCGCTAGTTCAACTAGGTTCGGTTTAATACCTAGATAGAGTTTTCTTTTTTGTTTTCTTTTCCAGATTCTTTATCTAGTAACATGCGGCATGATGGCATTGAACCAGTTCGATCTAATTCTTGGTTGGTTCAAGTTGGTTTTTTTTTTGGTTAATTGTGGGTGTGTGGGCTAACTTACGTATATCTCGATTAATTTTTTAAAATTCTTAAATTAACGATCATATAAAACTTCAATAATCCTAAAATTTATAACACTCAAATTAATAACCTCCATGCAGTGAAAATAAAAAAAATGCAAAATATACGTACGAAGAAGATGAACCTCCCACTTTATTAAAAAAAATTCAAATCTTAAAGATGTAGTTCAATTGGTCAGGTGTTAGATTGTTTCCTAGAAGTCATCAGTTCAAGTTCCACAAATCTCATGGCCACTATCAACTTATATGGTCGTTAACTTTAAGGACCGTGAGATTAATTGAGGTGCGCACAAACTGATCTGGATACTCACATTAATAATAATAAAAAAATTTCCTTAATATCCACGGTAACAACTCCAAACTTATGAAAAATGAATTTTTCATCATGAATCAATCTCAAGGCATTTATGAAGTTTGAATTGGAGATGATCTTTCTGTAGCCCTGGTTCCAAGCTAGAACTAGCCCCTGTTTAGTAGCCAGAAACTTTGGAAGCACACAGCGTCAATTCCTTGAAAGCCAGATCTAAAATAAAAGAATATTTTCAAATTAATTTGTATATTAATTTAATTTAAGATTTATCTTTAAACGATTTTAAAGATATTCTATACAGACATTATACATTTAATAAAATAATTCCTCGTACTTAACAAATCTCTTGAACATATTCTTATTCCTTAGGATTGCAAACATTAAAATCAAATCAAACCTCACATTTCTTTTTACAAAATTCTTACGTGCTTAAATAAAATAAATAAATATTGAACGAGAATCACAAATTGGCAATGATTATGGATGGTGATGGCATGATTAAGATTGTGTTTGTTAAATAAAAAATATTTTAAAAATAATTATCATCGTAAAACCAAAAAAAATAAACTCTAATCACGATGTCTGGAAATGCTGCATAGACCAGAGGTTAGGCAGTAAGAACAGAACTAGGTGTCCCATTAGCAGGGGAGTAGGCCCCCTTGAAATTTGCAAACAAAATTGTTTTGAGCCACATAACCAATTAAAAAATTGCTGGTGGTTAATATTTGCCCTAATTACCTTCCACAAAGCTGGGCATGCTGCTAAACACCCACCTTAATTTTTTTTCTTAATTTACCAATTTCTATCATTTACCGGAAGCATCATCAAGCCCGTTGCACTTGTTCCTGTTACCAAAATCAGTCCTTTGCAGTATTATAAAAATAATTTTATATTATTTTTATAATAAATTTCTTCAAATAAAAGCTATTTAAATTTAAAATTTATACATGATTATAATTATCCTATGCTTAATTTTCTTTAAACTTGAAAATTATACAAATTTTAGTATATTATATTTAATTTTATTAATTTAATTAAATAAAATAAAAATAATAAAATTCAAAATTTTAATTATTTAACCTCAGGATTTAAACTTGAAATATGTATGAATTTACAACCATCTTATACTTGATTTTCTTTGAACTTTAAACTCTCGCAAGTTTCATCAATATTTTATGTTTCTTTTTATTAATTTAATTATATAGAAAGAACTTTGTAGAATTCAAACTACTAACTACTCACACTTGATAATAAAAAAAAATTATAATATTATTTCAAAAAATTATTTTTTATCAAAAACTTAAAATATTAAATAAAACTCTTAAAAATAGTTTTATATCATTCTACGTTAACTTAACCAAATCTTATTGGTCTTGCTCTTTTATGTGTTTTGTATTATAGTGTAAAATGATTTTTAAAAGTGTTTTTTCTTGAAAATAAATTAAAATAATTTTTTAAAAATTTTAATATTAATATATTAAAATCATTAAAAAATCAATTTTATAAATCTTTTTTTAATAAAATACACCTAAAAACAGAATTTACAACATTCTAAACACTCAAAAAGTTTGAAACTTGTTAGCAGAGCAGTAATAACTTCTTTGCCCCTTACATTTACAAGAGGGCAGAACCTAACTCGAGGAAGAAAAGTGTGTCTAAAGCGGGAAAAATGAGATGGTAGCAGATGAAAAAGGTCCATAAAACTGAGAGCAGAGGATGATTGGGGAACGGATCAGTCAAGCCAAGACTGCAGCCAGCCCCACCAGTAGAGTAATTGTGGCTTTTCTGGGAACAACCAGTCAATCAATGCAGCGAAATTATGCATCTACAAGAACTTGACAAGAAAACACAAACAAAAGAGACATGACAATGCACTAGTGATCAAAACGCAGCTATTAATTGCTTCTTTTTACATTTTAAAAATGTTCTTACATAATATATATTTTTTTAAAAAAATAATTTTTTTGTGTTTTTTTAGCATGTTGAAATCAAAAATTATTTTTAAAAAAATTAAAAAAGTATTATTTAGATATATTTTCAAGCGGAAAGTACTTTGAAAAACAACCGTTACCATATTTTTAAATACCCTTACCACATTCTTAAATACCCCTAAGAGTCCCTTTTGATTTTAAAGAAATAATAATTATTTTTTAAAGTATTTTAAAAAATAAAAAACATGTTATTTTAATTTATTTTTAAATAAAAAATATTTTAAAAAATAACTGTTATTATATTTTCAAATACACCTCATGTAGGTTATATTAATCTGTTTAATTGTAATGATATTATTTTATTTAAAAAAATAAAATAATATTATTTAAAAAAATCCAATTTAATTAAAATCTAATGAATCAAATTATTTAAAAACTTTTTTAAAAAAAACCCGGCCAGAGAGATCATGATCTGACCTTGAAACGTCTCTCCTGATTCTTACTCCGCTTCTACTTGGCAATTCACATTTCTTCTATGGTTTATGGGCCCATAATTCCAAGTTCTCGAAAATCCATGATAAATTCTAATTCATCAATATCATATTATTTAATGACATGCTTTATGGTTAAATTATTTCAATTATGGTAAAATAAAGTTCCAACTATTAATTTATTAAGATTTAACATAAAAGAAAATCATTAGGACCGATTGTCAAACTTCAATCATTAGCCCAAACTTTATAAACATCTTTTTTAAAAAAATTGACTTTTTCATAATTAAAAATAGAAAAAACAAAAACCGAACAGCCATGATTAAAAAGGAGAATTGTTCAGCGACATTCAGAGCTCGCTTTTTCTACATTTCTAATTATTTTTATTTGCAAAAAAAAATCAAGTTTCTTTATTTTTAATTGTTTTTATTTGTAAAAAACTTAAAATAACAGCATTTGATAAAATGTTACAAATCAAATTATTTTAACACTACCTCGAGAATTCAAGAATAAAATCTAACATTGAACCTAAATAATTTGACCTCCATTTGTAAATAAAAGGTATGTCTAAATTAAAGGCAGTAGCAAACAAGGCCTTAGTTGCGACAGAGATAACCCCACCTCACTTGTGGAGTTCAAGACGTTCAAACTTGCAAAAAACTTGATGGCAACCAAAAATTAAAATCTTGGATCTAGGATGAGTTCAAAATATACTCAAGCTAAAAGATAAACTTGTTCAGGCAGAGAACTAAATTAAACATGGTTTCACGAAAATGAGAGCAGTTGTCACTGCTATCACACCACTCTTCTTGCACTAACAATGTTTAAGACAAAAAAAAGTATTCTCTAACGCAGTTACTGCTGGCGGAGTTCAGTCTTCTTCTTCTGCCAAAGCCTGTCCACGGCACTGTCGGCATCACCCTGGAAATATGTATAAAATCACATGTGAGATGGGCATGGAGGCAGTGAAATATCTTAAACGCGTAGAAAGAGCTAAGGAACACAGCAGTATATCAACAAGTGAGGGCCTGATCAAGGAACCTCATACGTTTTATGTTAATGAAGTCTAGGGAAACCCTAACGTGGTTACTCAAAAAGGAACCAAGTAGTGAATGAATGAAATGCATCCAAAAGGGTAACACATTCACCAAGAACCAAGCCAAAACAGGCCTTTCTATCCAACATAGATCTCTATCATTCTAATGTGAAAAGAAGCTGATTATACCAATTCCTATTTGAAAGATGAAAAATCTAGCCATCTGATTCGGACGGTGTAACACAAATGCATGCATATCAAGTTTTTCCAGCATAACTCAGTATCCTAAATATAGTTCATTATATATAATAAATGTTTAAAAGCCCTCGGATCTCATAGCTTGTGAAAATCATTCACAATTTATTACCAAAGGCACTCATCAAAAGCCTTCACACTGCCAAAACATATCAATCTGTGTGGAAGGGAGGAGGTGGTGGATGCAGCAGTGAAAGTGGTAGTGAGTGAATGCTAGCAATGAACAGCCATGGTTTATGTTGTGCATCCTTGGGCTAACCAAAGAATAATAAAACAGGATCCCAGCCAAAAAAACATAAAATCGAATTTTGTTTACTAGAATATACTACAACACTAAAACCATTTTCAAAATAGATAGATAAATATTATCGCATACATAAAAATAATGTAGCAACAATGAACAAATTATACTGTTCAAAAGTGAGAACAGTAAGAGAATGACAAAGTGTGAAATGTTAAGCTATTAGAGAAAAAGTGAAGGAAACAGCATGTGAGACACAACCAAAAAGGATTCAGCATTTTATAATATACAGCAAAAAGTCTTCCTAAACAGAGCCTCTAACAGGGATCATTAACCCTTCCCTAAACTAGATTTTAAGCCAAAAAATCCATGACAGTAATATGAATCCTAAATTCTGCATAGGTATAAAAGGTTTCACAATCCAATAGCACCGAGGATGATTGAGAAAAAAGATTAGCTGCAATAACACTTCCATATAATATACATAGTTTATTTTTAAAAAATGAAAGAAGTGTTAGAATGCCCTCAGATCTCATAGCTTCTGAAAATCATACACGATTTATCGCAAACAGGATTCATCAAAGGCCTTCACACATCACCACAATGTGTGAATGTGTGGTGGAGTAGATGAATAGTGGAGGTGGAGGAGGAGGTGGTGGTGAGTGAAGGCCAGCAATGAATAGTCCATTTGCAACCGTTCAACACAGTTTGTATTGTGCATCATTGGGCAAAGCATAGGAAACAAAAAATTCCCGCTCAACAAAAGTAAAATAAAAAAAATATTTAACAAACCAAAAAACCCTGAAATACATCAAGATAGATAAATATAATTGGAAAGATAAATATAATTGGAAAGATAAATCTAGTAACAGCTTGGACAAAAACATTTGGAGAGAAATTAATAAACCAAACATGAGACAATCCAGCAAACTTGTAAGCTATTACATCATAAAGGCATCAGACTATCAGTGACCAATGAATTCCATGACAAGAATACATGTCCTAACAGACAAGGACCCCATCTACATAGGTCAAAACGAAACCACTCTCCATCAATTGGAACCCTTGTCGACAAATACTAAACCAAAACTACACAACCACACTTACTAGCAGCTATTAACTTGAAACCATGCTATCAACAACAACGATAGCAGATAATAAATAACCTACATTTTATCACAGAACACATAAAAAATCACAAGACAAAACAACTGAGTTCTAATTCTGAGAGCAAGTAAGACAGAAATACCTGGGCACGAACGAAACCACAGAGAGCAAAAGTGGTGAACTGGCCAATGTAATGACCACTAGCATCCAAGTGACCAATGTTAATCTGAACAGACGCATGGTCCTTAGAGGTAATAAGCCTGTTGGTGGCAGAGCTGCAAGAACAACACAAGTACACAACAAAACCTTAACTGGGATTCTTAATCTGAACAAAACTAACCCAAGAAGAGAAATTAAAGGAAGGTAACATACCATTTCCTGGGGATGTAAAGATCCATGTTCTGTCCCTCCTCGTTCTGCATCTTGACTTTCTTGTTTTGCTACCCAAAAATACAGTTAAAGCTCTTAATCACCTGATTTCACAAATAACCCTTGTTAAGAAAACTTGTGCGCTTCGCAGTTATTGAAAGAGAATAGGGAGAGAGAGAGTACAGGAAGAGGAGAGGCTGCAACTGCTACGGTAAGCTGAGGAGGAGATGATGGCTTGCTTTGCGGTTTTTATATATGCCTGAAAAACCCTAGTATATTGGTGTGAGGATATATGGACGGAAATACCCCTCTAGAGTCTTGACTTAAGACGCTGCCGTTTCTCATGGCCTTTTGTTTGCATAAGTTATCTCTCAACCCGGAGCCTGCTCAGACCGGGATTGTTTTTCAACCAGGTAAGGAATTAACTGGACAAATTTGAATGGATTTGATTGATGTTGAATCAACTTCAATGATTTTTAAAATTTTTTATCTAAATGATGAATTTTATTTAAAAGAAAAATGGGAGATTAATTCATGATTCAGTCTTATATAGTCTTATATGAAGTTAAATTTCCATTATATTTGATAACTATATTCATCTATGTAATATTTACGACCTTCTCACTTCTATATATTTATTTTAGATATTTTTTAAGATATGCTTTTTTTTTTTTTTTGAGAAAACGATAATTAGATTTTTCATACAATATCGATACACTCCTTAATTTTTTTTATTTTTTTTTATTTGGAAATAGGAAGCTAATAGAAAGTGTACGGTAATTTTCCCTTTATGTATGATTGAGAATATAAGTTAATGCTAATTTTACGATAATTTTGCCCATGGATTTGAGTAAACTAGCATTATTCTTTGAGAATTTTCCTCACGAACGAAGAAAAATCGAGGGAAATTGAAGCTTTGAATTATAAATAACCATGCATTGGTGCTTCAAGCCACACTACCTCCTCGAGCTTTAGGACAAGCTGAAAAAAAGATGCAAGTGAATCTCTGTTACACCACCACACAGTTTGCAACCTGGATTGAAGTCTACAATCTGAACCAGTGGCTAAACCTTCTGTCAACACCCTCCATAAGAAGGTTTTTAGTGTCCAATATTAAGGACTTGATGAGTTGATTCCAAGTGAAGGTTATAGTTAGTTGGTGGGATGACTCGATGTCTAGTCATGATGTGAATTCTGAAAGGAATGAAGGTAATGTAGCGATGATGGAACAATGTATATACTATATGTTCATTGAATTGTGTTAGGTGCCTCGGAGATTTTCAGAGATAGGAGTAAGAGATATGATTGCTACATGTTACTGGCAATGTTGAGCCCGACGCCCAGCTTCTATCTCTTGACAGGAAGAGACATCCATGCAGCTTAGCTGTGAGACCCCGTGATTTTAACAGGCTGCTAGCTAATTTTCAGCCATGGCTACATGTGATCACTGTCATTGCAACAGAACCTACTTCCATGGCTTCTGATACTGAGAGTGAAACAGGAGGAAAAACAGTTGACTTGAGAAGTTATATAGACCAATGAGGGTGAGTACTCGTGATTTTTTTCATTTTTTTATTTTTGATCCTTGACCTATTTCAAACAGGACATTCATGCTTCAAATTTCAACTGCAGACAATATTCTTCAATGCACACTCGGCTGTGGATAGAACCAGCTGAAGAATTTGCCCACTATACTCACAATGGAGACTCTGTGGATGTGACATTTGGTGTGTAGGAACTGAAGGTGTAGAGGTCCTGGTTCGAGTTTTCATAACATTTGTGTCATATGCTCAAGTTGACGAATGCTTGTTCCTGGTCCTGTTTACTGAAGGTACAGTCTTCCTTGTTCTTTGATTCTTATTCTCCTTAGCTTCAGCTGCGTCAAATTTGGACTCGTACATCTTTAATGCACATTGCATCAGCAATACTTGTTTTTTTGTTCATACCATTAGGGATTCAGTATTACGTACGATCATCTAAAATGGGATGCAGTTCATGGAAAAACCGTGTGTTGGTAAACAGGCTCGTATCACAGCTCCGTGAAGGAAATCCATCAGAAGCTCCGCATCTGGCTACCACGACGCATGGTAAGGCTAGAGATGGGACAGGGTCTCGAGGACAACAATGTAGAGTGAATTAATGTTTTTGAACAACCATCTGATCACACCAGAATTTGGTCTAAACTTTCGGGTAATTGTTCAAAGTTTAATTGCAACCTTATATATGCGCCTGAAAATCTTACATCGTTTGACTTCACACAGGAAATGCAGCAAGAAGTGGTAGTGGAGCTGAAGCAAGACAAGCAGAAAGAGATTTCAATGCTAATGAACAGAGGGGAATCCAAAGGATCGGCACAATGCGAATATCGAAAGACACCTCTGCTGGAGAAATGTTGCTGTGGATCCTAGTCTGTATGCTAACTGTTACTGTTTGTTTCAGTATGTTACCTTTTCTGGTCTGGTGATTCTTAGAGTTCTCGTTGCTTGAATTGCTAGCGATGGGACCTTACATCTTTCTCTTGCGTATGTTTAGTGAGGAAATGTCCCGATTCTTACAGGCCACTGGCTACATTGAGAGCTGGATAGAGTGCAGATGCAGGGTTCAGGCTCTAACATACTCACTTAAATGCTACAAAGTTACTGCTGTAATGTCTGTAAAAGGTCTTTTGCGTTAATTCTGCTATCTAATTGATGATTTGAACTGCAATTCCTTGACTCGATACTTCAGATGCCATCCTATGGAAAAAGATCCAGAAGAAGCCCAAGGGTGGTAGTAGTCTTCTGTCGGGCTAATCTTATGAAGATATCCCTCTGCTATTAACTTAAAAATTTTCAATCTTCTGCTCTTAGAGAGGTCAGAAACTAATGGCCATGTCTTTTCATAATGCCATCCT
The DNA here is from genome assembly GCF_951802175.1 of Populus nigra. Classification (NCBI taxonomy): domain Eukaryota; kingdom Viridiplantae; phylum Streptophyta; class Magnoliopsida; order Malpighiales; family Salicaceae; genus Populus; species Populus nigra. The sequence goes on from NC_084856.1 coordinate 22,222,707, forward strand.
AGTGACTAGATGGAAGAAGGTGAGGATGATGATGATGGAAACGAAATGTGTATTCGGTCAACACCACCATACTGTGAAGAACAATAGCAACTAAGGATTTCCTCGTCCCAATACTTTCCTTCTGTTGTAAGTGTCCATAAGTTCTATAAATTTGCCTATCTTCATATTATTACTAAATGTCAGTTTCTTTACTTTGAATTGACATTTGATGACCTGCCGACTCGAGGCTTGGTACAGGCCAGATCGCTGGAAATAACCGATCTTTTTTTTTAATCAAAACAATATCGTATCAGTGGTTTGTGTTTTAAATCGAAGCTTGGATTGACTCAGGTCTAACTATGCATAAAACCACCATATTCATTGAAAAGCTTGACATGTTCATGCTAGTTTTGTGCTGTGCTGATGTTGCTCCTCCGTATTATTCTTTGGACACCGACTTTCTAACTGCACAGTTATTGGATCGATCCAACCTTGAAAGTATATGTTGGCTTCCATTAATGTCCTCTTAGCCATACAACCTCTAGTTTACATGATATTTCTGGGACACGATGTCTGAAAGGACATTTGGATTGGAGTGCCAACCTCCAAAGGTACTACTCTAGCATATGGGATAGGTGGATGGTTCAAGAGCTCACAGGGCTCATCATCCATCACAGTGCATTAATTAGATGGCCCCTCTGTTTATCATGTTCATGAAGCAAATCTGAGCATTCATTTTAAATGGAGTTATCTTGCAGCGATTAATATTGCCCTTGGTTTGATCTTTTGAGCTTAGAACAGGAGAAGATTTGCTCACTATGTTAACTATTTTTAACTTTCATTTCTTGGGGTAGATTGACAACAATTAGAGTGCATTTGAGCTTGGATTGACATGATTTGACAGTGCCATTGGTAATGTGATATCAAGCTTGTGCTATAAGAGGATTATGATATAAATGACTTGGGCATGAGTCGTGCATAAAATCTGAGCACAAGTGATTGAAAGGAGTGTCTCCCCTGAGACATTCCTTTCTTTTGATAGACAGAAGAAGATTCTCAGGGAGGGGGGCACAGTTATTGCTGTATTAGACTGCTTGTTCATGTTCTTTGCAACGTAGCTTTTCTGGACTCTCCATAATAATATACACGCACTTGTGAGTTTTGGAAACAGATCTTGAGGTGTTGCAACTGTGATGTGAAGCTTCAATTCAAGAACCTTACAACCTGGTTTTTTAATCTTTCACAGATCCAGAGAAGTTACATAGTTTTCATTTCTATGCAATGCATCAAGTTCTCAATCACTGCAACTTGGAACCTAACACAAGATGAGTTCTTCATGAATATCTTCGGCACTTCTCCACTGTTCATATGCACAGTAAAAACATAGCCGTCACACTCAATCCAAAGTCTAACTCGATGAAATACCCAGATCACTAGGCTATTGTGTCAACTCGTGGGTCATCAGATTAATATGGATTAATTTTAAAATAGTGTTACTTTTTATAAAATTTTAAAAAAGAATATTTATAGTATTTTTAAAATATAACTTGTATAATAGGTAGAACTTTATCTTGTGTTGAAAATATAAGAGGTTTTATTGTATCATATCATATGAGAGACATCAAATCAATAAATTTTGATATTGAAGGAAAGATTTCAAGAAAAAATACAAAATTAATATTTATATATATATAATTATAATTTTTTATAAAATAATTATAACTATATATATTAGATTTTGCAATAATTTTAGCAATTTTTTTCATTAAAGATCTATCAAGAGATTTAATTAGAAACACTTTTGCTAATATAAAATTAATACCATTTAATTAAACTTACTAATAACAATCACTTAATTTTAGAAATTTTATAAGTAATAACAAATTACCAATAAAAATGATATATACTAGTTTGGGTATATTGATTAGTAAAAGTTTATAATTAATAATAAATTAGATATAGCTGACCCGGTTGAAAATATTTTCTTATGATTTTGGTTAGCACGAGTAAAAAAAAAACAAAGAAAACACGACGATGAACAAGAAAAGGAAGATTTTTTATTTCTAAAAAAAGAATTATATATGTGTAAAATAAAATAAAAATATATATATAGAAAAGGTTGATAAGAGACAGCTGGCGTTGGAAAGGTTAGTTCTGGGACGCGCAAACACCGTCTATCATGATCTGTAAAAGGGCCCCGCATTTAACGGCTTCGTTCCCGTCACTTCGGCGCTTACCCTGTTGGTTAACGCCGTTTGAGAAAAATTCCTCTAGCCGTTGTTCATTTTGAATGTTGTTTGGTGGGTGGTGAAGTCTCTCTTTCCCTTGATTTTCCCATTTCAGCGGCCCTTTTGCATGTAGAATTGCTAGCACAAATTCTTTATGGTAGTGGAAAATGGTTTGGCAATCTAATATTCTCTTAAGCACATGCATTTATTTCTTCATTTTTCTATATAAAAAAAACCATTTTATTCGCATTTTGGACACAAATTTCTTAGAACATAAAAATATACATTTATATCATTAAAAACTTTTTGGAATGCTATTTAACTCATTACAACAATCTAAGCTTAAAAAATTCATATATAGCTCTTTGAGTGATAAAATTAAATAAAAAACTCACATTAAATAAAGGAATTGGAGAAAAAAACAAAACATGTAAACAAAAGGGTTAAAAGATCCCCGCTTGACTCTTTGATTAATATTTAGTCTATCTGCTAAACTTGTGATCCGAGTTATGAAACCTACGAGTTTAATTTTTTTTTTTATGATAAAAAAATCTAAAAATTAATTTACTATTAATCTAGTGCTGAATAATAAAATTAAATAAAAACTTCATGCTAAATAATAAAATTAGAAAAAAAAAGTTTCATCGCGTTGGCCTGGGCTTGTTCGAAAGAACCAGACAAGTAACCTTAAGAGAGACCTGCATGTCTGGCTTATGTTTTTTTTTCTTTTTATAAAGGGTGGATAAATGTTGTCCATCTTTTTTTTTGTTGAGAAAAACAAACAAAGATGACAGATCACTTGTGTTTATTTTTAAAAAAATGGTGTATACACCCCCCAAAACTCAAATTCACAATCTCAAACTTGCCTTACACACTGACTACTCGCCATAAATTTGATTTAAAATAGCTAAAACAATATATTAAATTATATATAATATTCAAATGACCAGTGAATTTAACTCTTATTATTTTAGTTATGCTTGTAATTTTTTAAATTAACAAATAAAAATTATTTAAAATATATTTGGTTATTGTCTCATGATACTTAAAAATATAAAAAACATGTCTCTTTAATCTTTTAGTTTAAAAAATATAAAAATTTACTCATCTTGTAAATTTATTATCAGTAACAATACAATATGTTGTTTTTTTTTTTAATTAGATAGATATGTTTGAAACGCAAATCATTTTGCACTTAATAGAATTAATGAATATGTAATATTGATAGTTGTATAACTATCTAAAAAATCTAAACATAAATAGATGAATTATGTTTCTAAAAAAGTTTAATTTTTTTTGTTTTAAATTTTTTATGCGTGCTTGTGAATCGTTTTGATGATTTAATGTTAAAAATAATTTTTTAAAAAAATAAAAATTTATATTATTATAATATATTTTCAAACAAAAATATTTTAAAAATTAATATTTACTATTATTCCAAACAAGTACTTAAACAGAAGTGTCCAAGAAGAAAAATCCATTAAACAAGTGTTAGTTGACGTTATGTTGATTGCTGGGAAGTAAAAACGCGCTTTAAGTAACGTTAACGGATGCTTGATGTAAGCTAGAATGGAACTGGACCATGTGGGAAAGAGAGAACGTGTTTCGGTTAAGATTCTTGAACGAGCTTGAAGAAACGATAAGCAAGGGTGTGTTTGGCATTTTATAGCTTTTGCTGGTATAAAAAATTATAAATTATAATTAATATTTTTTAAAAAAACTTCCAGTTAAACTCATATAAAATTAGTTACAGCATATATTAATCGATTACATTTTCAAATACATAATTGGGGGCGAAACAAATGCTGCATCACATAAAAAAAAAAACTTACTTTTAAAATATAATTGTCAAACAAAAAAATAATAATGTGTTATCATGTTAAATTCAAATTATTGAACCAACTCAAGTTTATTTTTTTTTTTAAAGTAATATTTTTTTTTTAATTATTTAATTTTAACTTCACCAAAATTTAATTAAATCAACTCCGTGTGTACTAAAGTCTAATAACTATAACTCTAATTTTTCTTAATTTTAATTTCCTTTTCTCCCCCCTCCCTCCCTCCCTCTCTCTCTATACCAAACTACAATGGAAGAAGGAGAGAGAAAGACAAGCAGCTACGAGGAATATGTCCACCATCTCGACGAGGTTGACATCTTCATTCTTCCCTTTCATACTTGCTGTCAGTGGGCAAGCATTTTGGTGGGATTTGGTGCCAAACTTTTGCCATAATATCTCCTTCCCATTTTGTTTCTATACTTTTGTACGAATCCAGCGATACTGATATCTTTACCAATTAACTCTACATTTTTCCATAATAAATATTTTCATCTTCGATGCTTTCGCTTCTTCCGAGCCATCAATTCAAGCTTAGTTGTAATCCACTAGCAATGAAGGTCGATGCACTAAACCTTGGCTACTAATCATTGACCAACATGGTTCTAAGCACAGCAGTATAAAACAATGATAACATATCTTTAATCTTTCAACCATTTGTATTTGAAATTTATAATTTGACCCAGCATTCCCAAATATTATAATTAAGTTCCAAATTCTTGTGCAATCCACACAAAATCATGAGTTGAATTGTTCTTCTAAAAAAAAAAGCAGTTTATTTGTATAGAATATGAATGTATGATGCACAAAAACACATATAAAGGTCAGATTTCCAGAACTATTAGCTGTCATATTAAACCCAAATATAGCTGGGGCAGGTTTTCACTAAAAAAAAATAATAATAGAGAGTTGACAGACATAACTCGATTAAAAACCTGAGTTATTAACTATTCAATCAATATTTATTGATTTTTTATTTTTTTTCAAAACAATATTAATTGAATTTTTTTAAAGAAATTGAACTAACTCAGATCAATATGTCTAACTCGTGAAATAAGAGATTTAGTGTCTGTTTGACAATGTAGTAGAATTTGTGTTTTAAAGTGCTTTTAACTTTAAAATCAATTAAAATAATATATTTTGTATTTTTTAAAATTTATTTTTAATATTATGATATTAAAACAATTTTAAAAAATAAAAATTTAAAACTAAAAAAATCTTTAAAAAACACTGTAAAACCAAAATCCAAACACCCCGTTAGTTTGATGCTGACCGGCTGGTGCCCTAGCTTAATCCTTGTAGTTAGTGGCTGCCATGAACTTAGATAAAGCAATGGCAATTTGGTAAATAGAACGCAGCATCAAAGTCAATAATGAATAGTTGCCCACTTACAAGTCTTCAACTCGGCAAGCCCTTAGCTGTTGTCTTACCTCATGAAGAGGAAAGAATAAAGAAACCTTATAAGCTCATAGACACATCCAGCACAGTACCATCCCTGCAGAGAGAGAAAAGAAGCCCCCAAGAAACCATTAATTCAGGAAAACCTAGCTAGAGAGAGAGAGAGTTTCTTTGTCTACATTCCTTTTCAAGAAATGGCAAAGTGGAGTTCTTGGTTCTTGATTTCAGCTACAATCTTGATCTTGATGGAGATGGGCTTATCATCCACCGTTCAAGGAAGTGGGGATCACCATCTGGGGTGGATTCCTGCCACTAGATCATCAGTCTGCAAGGGGTCTATAGCAGAGTGCATGGCTGAGGATGGAGAAGAGTTTGAGATGGACACAGAGATCAACAGGCGTATTTTAGCAACTACCAAATACGTCAGCTATGGTGCGCTTCAGAGGAACAATGTCCCTTGCTCTAGGCGCGGCGCTTCTTACTATAACTGCCAGAGGGGGGCCCAGGCTAATCCTTACAGCCGTGGATGCAGTCGCATTACAAGGTGCAGGAGTTGAATTTTATTTATTTACTGATTTTTTTTACATTTTTTTTTAATGGGTTTGATTGTCATACTCGAGGGGAAAAGACAGGGAAAGGAGTCGGTGGTGTTGGGTCTTCGATGTTATTTGTTGATGGAAATATTGTTGTCATAAACTATATTTGAATGTCTTTGTAAAAGATTATTGTTAAGTATTACTATTATTCTTTTTTTCTTCTTCAGGTAGTTCTCTCTAATTTTTGCAATGGGAATTTTTTTCTCCAATTTATTCTTTTAGATTTGTTACTTTCGGTGGAAAGATCTGTGATTTAAGTTTGATTGATTTTAAATTTGGATATGTGCAATTTCACTCTCTTTAATTCCCTTGGTTAATTTCTTTTCTCATAAATAACTCTTAATTATTATTGAATTGTTAGATAGGATAGCCATTTATGCCTAAGGATTTTTTACCAGTGAGTGTTTTTTTTGTTTTTCAATCTAAAAAATGATTTTTTAGGTATTTTTGCATAATTTTAATATATCAATATTAAAAATAAAAATATTATTTTAATATATTTTCAATTAAAAAAAACTTATACATGGTAATATCAAATACAAACTAAATTTGAGCCCTGTTTATTATTATTATTATTATTATTATTATTATTATAGAGGGTTTTTTTTTTAATTCTTGGTTCCTGCTTGTTGAGAAATTCTAATATTCTATCGGGACTTGTGCGTGAGCATGAAAATTCTCACAGGCTCACAGCTGACTGGTAGCCTTCTTTAGGGGGTGTTTGGAGTGCGTCTGTGTATTTTATATATATATATTCAACTTGAATTGAAAAGTTTTATCTGTATGAAAAACAAGAAATAATATGGAAAAACCTGATTCAGCACAGTCAAATTTAAATATGATTCGTGCAAAGTTATTGAAAAGACTTGTTTTTTTTTTAACTAAAACAATATTTTTAAAAAAGTTCTTTTTTAAAAGAAATTAAAGACTGAATTACGCACTCACAACTTTAATTTTTTAATTAAATCAATATCTTTTCAAAAGCTTTTATGAAAGTAATTAAAGATTAAATTGAGTAGAGTTAATTTTACCAACCCCCGATATCGGGTATTATAACTATATACGTCTATAATTGATGAGAAATTAAAGCCCTTCACGTGAGAAGTGATCGGTTGAGTAACTTGGGTTGTTATTGTCACCCAAGAAGATTAAATTTGGAAGCTCATATTGTTAGTTCTCTTTCTTTTCTTTAATTTCATTGGGTGGCCATGTAGTAGTGTTTGTTAATGATTGGTCTCCTTTGCCAAACCACGAAATTCTTTCCAAGGATTTTGCTTTTACATTGTTGGGATTTCATGTTTCAACTTTAGTAAAAGGTTAGAGATTAATAGACATGTTGGATTTTTTTTTATTATTAAAACAATATTATTTTAATTTTTAATATTTTTTATTGAGTTTTCTCACCCATCCATCACCCCAGGCCTTGCCTCGAGCTGAAATTAAAGCTTTTCATGGTTAGGTTTTAGATAAAACATTTATAGAGAAACATTTATAGAGTTGGTGTCTCAATGAGAATTCAATGGATTGGTTGAATGATTATTATAGTTTTCGATTGAACTCTATTTGAAAATAATAACATGTGATGTGATGCAAGTATCTAAAGGGCCTGTGGTACGATGTATTAAGGATTTTTTTGAAAATTAATTTGATACATTTAAATATCTTTGTGTTTGATTGCAGTGTTATGTGCATTAAATTGTCCATAAAATTAGGGTTGTGATAGAAAAAAAAAACTTGAGATGACAGGCACTTCTTATTTTCCTAAATACCCCTTCCCCTTTCACTTTTAGATTCATTTTCATGTGTTATTTTTAAACATGGATTGTACATGTGTATGTGTTAAAATAAAATAAAAAAACAAATTAATATCTTGTTACCAAATCATGTTTTTTTTTTGGTTAAGATTTAACAATAAAATAATAAATTGTTGCGCTTGTTTAGTGTTCTGAGAGACAAATACAAAAAAGATAACAATGTATTTGTTTAAAGAGATAAAAATAAAAATAAAAACATAAAATAAATCTATCTATAAAGTAGTTTTAGAGTGAATTTTCTATATTTTCAAAATATAAAATATATAAAACTATATCCTTACTATCTTCATATATTTTTATTTCGGGTTAATAACCGCATACTATATTATCATGATATAGCAACCCAAATGATCTTACATTGTAATTTTTAAGTTTAAGTCTATGGTACCATCAAGATTCCCAACCAATGGAACCCAAGAATTGCAAGAAATCTCTGGTTCTAGATTGAGACATCAGATTCATTACTCTATAATTTGCCAGTATCAACATGCATGAGTCTCTGTTTTTTTAATAGTGGGTTATGCTGGAGAGTATGCTAGTAATTTTTTTAAAAAAATATATTTTTTGCTAAGAAATATAATAAAATAATATATTTTTTATTTTTTAAATATTATTTTTAATATCAACAAATCAAAATAATTTAGAAATATTAAATAATTTTAATTTAAAATTAAAAATTTAAAAATATTTTTGAAACCCAAACAGATTCGATGGTCATTGCCATTTCTTTTAATGGACATGTGAGTGCTGCAAGAAGATGGGCTCGCTTTGATGAACGCCAGGTCAAGTCATGTCCAGAAAATACATTAGGGCGACACAGCACACGTGAGGCCCGACAATCTTCAATGGGATGACAGTTGACAGATCAATGTCTAGGCCACCAGGACACCTTTCCTTGATTTGTTCCTGACATGGTTACTAGGAATCTAATCGGACGCGAAATATCTTCTGTTTTTCACCTTTGGATGTTTTTTTTGTAGTGATTTTGAATGTATAAATATTAAAAAAAATTAAAATAATTATTTTAATAAATTGTTAAATAAAAAATACTTTACATCACAACATCAAATACACATTAAATCTTGTACAATATCTAATTGAATAGCATAGACTAGATTCTTTATAGCAATTTATAAGATAAAAAGTTACTCTAAATTAATTTTTTTATTAAAATAATAATATTTAATTTCAACCCAAATAGATTTAACTAGATTTAACCAAGTTATTGATAAATTTACTGAATTAGTTACATTTTATTAGATTAATCTTAAAATCAATTAAAATTAAATTTTTGTCCGGACCCTTACGGGATCAACTTGCCAAGCAAGGACTCCTTTGATAATTACAGTCCCGCGGTGCTAGAATGTCTTCGGTCCATGTAACTGGATGACAAATCAGTAAATTGAATATTTGATGATGTTATGAGATCATTTGTTGAATAAAAGACTTTTGATTTCGCATTTGCTTGGTAAAGTCGTCTATGTTTGAGATTTATCATTGACGCAACATGCATTTGCTTATTCTACACGGGACTCTTTAGGGAAAAAAAATATCTTATTGCCAAATCAGATAGAAGTATTTTATCTAAATTTATTGTATTTTTTTTTCTTTTTATATCGTAATTATTAATTCTAATATGGCTAGGTGGTTGGATTCAAAACATGATTGACTCTTCTTTTTACTTAAACCAAGTGTTAAAGAAAAGTTAACTTGAAATTGATCAAATTGACATGATAGCTTAACTCACAACTCACAACTCGAATAAAAATCAATTTAAAATTTTATTTTATATTATAAAATAATATTGTTTTATTTTTTTTTTTAAATTGAGGGTCTGTTGTAATTCTAACTTAAGTTTAATGGTTTTTTTTTGAAAAAATAATACATATTAAAAAAGTATTTGAAAGTAATTTGAACACAACTATTATTGTTTTGATTTTTTTATTTTAAATGAGGGTCTTTTGTACTTCTAACTAGAGTTAATAAAAAATTTTAAAAAATAATATATATTAAAAAAATAATATAATTTAAACACAATCACCATCAAGAACAGTGATTAAAAACAATAGCTATTAAAAATAACAATTATACACAGTTGCTATTGAAAATAGTGGTTGTTTTTAAAGTTCCTTTCAAATAAAATTAATTCACAACCACAAAAGTTAATTTAAATATTTATGAAAATTCTATGGTAAAAAATAAAATTTAAGATCTAGTGCTCAAGAAATAATGGATCACTAGGGGTACACTTAAACTCTGTTTTTGACATGCTTAGTATCATTAGAAAAATTTCGACAAAATGATTCTACTTACATCTTAAAAGACTATCAAATATAGTTATAATTTGTCTGAAGTTTTATCCGAGGTTAATTATAACCTCATTTAGTGATTTTTCAATACGGACTTATAATTATTTAGTTGAAATTTTTTTCTCCCTCCATATTTCTCTCCTGCCATGTCACCATATCTCCCTAACCATTGAAACTCAAGTCTTATTTTTTAGTTGTTGTATCTTTATAAATTTTTGAGTTGAATATTAACAAAGTTAACTATTTTGCAAAAGAAAAAACATTATTGTTCGTTAACTATTTTTAATGACAGCTGTGTGTATAATATATATTGAAAAACACGATTATATTTAAGCTGTGTTGTTTTTTATATATATTTTTTGTTATTTTTCTAAAATTAATCCACCTAATATTAAAGTTTTGAATAGAATCAAATCATATTCCTAGCAGAGTTTAATTACTCTGTTTTATGTAATACAATAATTTTATTTTTATCAATAATATAGATCGAATAAATAAATAACATCCGAATTTAATATTAATGAGAACGACCGACGACCGATGGAAAGTTTTTGAGAATTGAATCAATTTATGGGAAACCAAAAAGCTTACCTTAATAAGCTTTCTAGAAAATTCGACAACAAAGCGTGTCCGTACGATCATTGCCTTCCCATAGCACACAAACTTAGCAACTAAGTTTAGGAGTAAACTACCCCTTGATGCCAGCTATAATTACACCAAATCACAACCCTCCACGTGCCAGTCCAACTCTCCCCGTAGCCGTCCATTCACACCGATTTCTGTGCTCCCCATTTCACACCGAGATCCGTGCCCTTTCCATAATCCCCTCTATAAATAGAAAAATTCCTCCTTTTTTATTAATTCAGTGTACCATCTCGAAACCATAATTTTCTCAACCCGCTTTGATCAATTTTCTTGCAACCTCGTCATGGCTGAAAATGATGTCAACATGCAACAGCAACTGGTAATCTTTTTTCTTTTTCTTTTTGTATTGTTGTTGAATTGGGTTTCTTTTTTTTGGATTTTGTTTTGATTGCTTTTTTTTTAAAAAATTCTTTTTTATTTGATTTTTTTGAAATTGGGTTTTTGGGATTTTGTTTTGATTGAGTTTTTGGAAATTGGGTTTTTGAAGGACAAAGAGGAGGAGGAGAGGAGGCTGAAGTACTTGCAGTTTGTGCAAGTGGCTGCAGTACATGCTGTGTTGACGTTTACAAACCTCTATATTTATGCTAAAGACAAGGCTGGACCGTTGAAGCCCGGTGTGGAGACTGTTGAGGGGACCGTTAAGAGTGTTGTTGGACCTGTTTATGATAAGTTTCGTGAAGTTCCTATTGAGGTTCTCAAGTTTGTTGATCGCAAGGTGAGTTTTTGAGTTTCTTTATGTTGCACGGATGATAGAGATTGTACAATTGCAAGGTGGTGTATGTGGGTTATTGTGTTTTTTTGATATGAGATATTATATGCTTTTAAATGCACGTATGATGAAGATCGCACAATTGCAGGGTGATGTACGTGGCCTTGTGTTCTTTTTTCTATACGGGATGCTTTTGTTCTTAAAATTTTCTTTTGCTATGTTGATTGCTTATGACTTAGATGAAAGTGGCATGGTAAGGTTGCTGTGAATTGTGACAGGGTGAGTGTTGTCAATGAGGTTGAAGAGGATGGACTAATCCTAGTCTTATTGGTTCCAATTTTTTTTGCTGTGTTGATTGCTTATGATGATTTAGATAAGGAAAATAGTTTTCTTTTCATGGCTATAAGCTAATTTATGCTCTTTTTTTTGCCTTCTGGTTAGCCGATTCTTTGCTTATTGTTTGTAATTGAGTTCATGTATGTAATCGTTCTTTTCTTTGTTTGGTCATAAGATAAGATTGAGGGCACGGGAACCAGATTGGTCATTTATAAAGACCTTGTTTTTTGAAAGAAAGAATGCTGTGCCTCTCTGAAGATGCTAGGATTAGTCTATGATCTGATTGTCTGCTTTTCTATATACCTTATGGTGATAGAATTGAAATTTAGGCTTGTTTAATTAATCATGCATGGTTTGGAGGATTTGGTTGTGAATTGAAACCTTCCCTGGTTGCAGGTGGATGAATCTGTCACTAATATGGACAACCATGTGCCCCCACTCGTCAAACAAGTGTCATCCCGAGCACTCTTGGCAGCTCAAAATGCTCCAGTGGCAGCTCGAGCAGTGGCTTCTGAAGTTCAGCGTGCTGGTGTGAAAGAAACTGCCTCCGAATTGGCAAAATCTGTTTACTCCAAGTACGAGCCTACAGCGAAGGAGCTCTACTCCAAGTACGAACCGAAGGCAGAACAAGCTGCTGTCTCTGCCTGGCGCAAGCTCAATCAGCTCCCACTCTTCCCTCAAGTGGCTCAGGTGGTTGTGCCAACTGCTGCCTTTTGTTCTGAGAAGTACAATCAAACCATACTCAGCACTGCAGAGAAGGGATACAAGGTATCCTTGTATTTGCCCCTGGTGCCTACCGAGAAGATTGCTAAGGTCTTTAGCAATGAAGTGCCTGAATCAGCCCCATTGGTTTCCAGCTAGACACAAGTCTGATTTCTGATGCTCTTACAATTGGGATATTAAGTGCGAACGTTTTCTTTTTATTTTTTTGAAACTGTCTAATGACTTCGTTGTATCTGTATATGGAAAGGCATGTCCAGACTTCACGTTTGGATATTTTGTTTTAGTTTTGTTTTTTGGGTTCTATTTCAATCATGGCAATGGATGATTTATCATGTGAATTCCTGAACATGTCTTCCAGTTGCTCGTTTTGTTTCTCTTCCTTCTTTTTCTATATAAGGCAGTCTATTTACTATTTATCATCTTCAGATCCCATCCCTTCATAGGACCTGTTATCTGCATGCAGGAAATCCCAGCATTCTCTGTACTGATTTAGATGCTTTTTATGCAGATTTCTGTTAAGTAAACTAATAAATTTGATCATGTGGATACAAGTGCTAAATCACCTGGCAAAATATTGAGGTGTTCTTTAAGTTCTCCTGCTATGTTTTTGACTTGCAATTTCATTATTGCTTGCAGAACCAAACATATGAACTGGTTTAGGCTTGATTCTCGAGTTATTTTGAATGTATTATTTTTATTTAAAAATATTTTTTTTAATTTTTTTTTAACTTTTTAGTTTTGAATTGATCGAATGTCAATTGAATCATATATCTAGATTATTCGAATTTAGCCAATACCAAAGCAATTCAAAATAAAATCCAATTGGATCATCCTATTAGACCATGTTTTAAGAAGCTTAGGAATGCATCGATGATCAGGAATGCAACGCTTACAGATGATCGGGAATGCGTCGCTGACGGATGACGTTAAACTATGGAGAGTAGGGAGTCTTAACTTTTATCTCCTGGGAGCAATTTGCTTACTGCCCATGCAGAAAAAGTTAAAAATGGGTTCCTTCTAGATGAAAAGAAGGGACAATGGACATCTAGCATCAAGAATCGCCAAAAGGACAATGGACATCTAGCATCAAGAATCGCCAAAAAGAATCCTCAAAGAAATCACCAGAAAAACTAAGGGTTAATCACTCATTTAGCTTCCACCACCACACCACTAGCCTTTGAAACCCTTGACCTGATGGATTGCGTGACAAGCTAAAGGGAGAAGGCTGATATTCCGATAAAGATGCCGTCGTCTCATGAAATCTTTTTTCTGATTTGTTTTTCACTAAATTGAAAATAAAAGCCCAACCCAATATTGAAATCCACGACCCTAAAACAGTAAAACTACACAATGGCTTGCCAGAAAAAGCCATGCCTAAATTGGTTTGAAGCTACGCTGAAGGAAACGAGACACTGTCGAGCAATGTTATTAGATCTAAACCTAGCTGAACTAGGCTCGATTTTGGTGGAAGTTTACATGATTTAACCTAGTTGATTTGTTATCGGCTGACCTTTATTCAAATGAAAACATTCAACCTGCTTACTATGAAATCTCTGCTTACAGCGTGCTTAACTCTATGTTTGATATCTTGATAAGAAATTCTGCCAGTGATGTACTTTAGCAATGTTTCTAGTGGCACAACTTGTTGTGGACCGAGGGTGTTCATGATTAATGCCTGTTGAAGGTGGTTCGACAAATCATACATCCATGAAGAAGCCAATCTTATTATTTAGTGAGAGAACAAGAAAAACACAACAATGAAGGATGAGGAATCATCCACTCTACTTAACTTCTAATCTCACTCGTTTTCTCTTTTAGCAGTGCTGCAATGGCAGCTACGACTTGTTGTCCTTGACAGCTCACTCTCTCCTTCTATTTCCTTATATTAATTCTAGCTCATCTATTTGGATATAGGCGAGTAAAGCTGAGAGCAAGAATGGGTCAAAGGGGTTGTGAATCCTACCGTCAGATTAGCTGATTGGAGTCATGGATGAGTTGTGTAACGAAGTTAACTCTTCAGTCTGATGTGCTAGTCTTAATGCCTAGGTTAGGGAAACTCATTCAAGTAACTTTCCTAATGCTAAGTGCCCATTTGTGTCGGGGAGCAAGGTTGTTATGGATTAGTTCCTCTACAGAAGTGTTTGATTATCTAGCAGTAAGGTTGACTTCAGAAAGGGAAATTGGCATCAGTGTGGATGTGGTCTCTCAAGCAGGCCTCCTGTGGGAAATGGTTGTGATGACCCTCGTTCATGAAATGGGTTGCCATACTTTTTCTTGCAAGAAGGCAGAAATCCTGGGAAATGCTACCTTTTTGAGCCCTCACTTTAGCATGCAAAGCAAGAACCTTGAACTGTTCGTGTTCATTGGTCTACTCTAAACCTTTGGAGAACTTAGCATCCCTCGCCTTAATTTATTGGTATAGTGAAAATCCTTCGTCAACATAGAAAATTATGTAATATATAATATAATTTTTGAGCTGTTTGACATGGCACTAGTTTGGTATTTCTGCATCATGAAACAAATTAGGACCCACGTAGAATCCTAGATGACATAGATTGCACATTCATAATGATATGTATGTTTATCTTCCAAGTTTGCTCACCCTTTTCTGTAATTACTTCTTGGGGTAGTATTCCTATAAGCTTCTCTCCCAATCTTTTCATCCACTGTTATTTTTTAATGTACTTTCTGTATGCTAACCATTCAGGTTGGAATGGAGACAGAAGGTTTTGCCATCCATGATTCAATGATGCAGTTAAAGAATGAGGTGGGGTTCTCTTCTAAAATTACTATGGCCCTATGGCATCTCTTATTTTCAGTTATGGGGAGTAGCAATAGCATTAAAGGTAGAGATGCCCACTTACAGAGATGTGATTTTAAGAAGGCATGCATGTATGCTACAAATTTTCTTCAGGATGCATCTATACCTTTATGATATTGCTAGCTCCATTGCAGGAAACACACTCTTTATTTCAAGTAATATGATTTTAGATGATTGTTTGTTTGTGCTCTGTTTTGTTTTCGTTGTTACATGGTTGCCTTTGCTTGTGCAGAAACATACTAAAGTTGCTGTAGGAGCTGCTGGTGGCCAGGCTTGTCTACTACTGGCTGCTGGAACAAAGGGCAAACGACACATGATGCCACATGCAAAAGGTATGATGGAGTAGGCTTGACGAATTTGCAATTGTAGAGAGTTCTTATGCTATCGTTCAATCTCCTATTTGACATTAAGTGTTTCAGCCATGATCCAACAGCCTCGTGTTCCTTCATCGGGGTTGATGCCTGCTAGTGATGTTGTTATCTGTGCCAAAGAGGTTCGTTAAACTCATTTTATAGCTTGAATGGCAGGATCATGGTTATTTTTCAACTTGGCAATTTGCTCTTATTTCATGTTACTGTCCATCACATTCCAAAAGCAATTTCTGTACTTTTCTATCTATTCTGTGCTTATGTTCCTAGTTCTCTTCGGCAGTCAAAATAGGGGGCCATCTTAATGATTGTTGATTTGTAATTCGAGTTAGGATCTGAAGAATGAGGATTTGTTGTCTTTTCTTAATTTCTTTGCTTTTGTTCTCCGAAGACTGATTTTAGAACTTTGTGAGGTCACCTCTTGTAATTCAAATTCTAAACACCATTCTACTGTCATTATTTTTCAGGCAGTAATAAACAAAGACGTCCTCACAGAACTTCTGGCCAAGCTCTCTCTCTCTCTCTCTCTTTGCACCGGGTGTTGGGTAATTCCAGAACTTAAACACACACAAATTTATGTGGTTCGGCAACTTACCTATTCCACGGAGCTACTGGTTTGTATTAATCAAACTTAGAAAGAATACAAATAACAAAACAAGAAGGAGGAGAAAATCTTCTCTACTCAACTCAAGCTCTCTCTCTCACGTTTTTTTCTCTGTGTTTTCACTCTTCTCTGTCATTTTTTCACTCTAACAATCCCACTCTTCACTGAGCATACATATATATTAAGTTAGGAGTGAAGGGCATAAGCCCACCGTTTGCCTCCACTTGTGCTAAGTAGAGATTAGGTATTCCACTAAGCACATAGTGGAGGTGGAACACTACTTGTCTCCAAATAGCTAACACCGGGGTGTTTTGTTCGGCTCAAATGGATGTTCTAGCAGGTTGACTTATCTCTTCAATGCCACTACTGTCTCCAGATTCTTTGGCGGATTCTTTGGCAAGGTCAGGAAAAGATAATGGCAGATGTTATGCCCCCAGAGGATTGGGACAAATCAGCTGGCATTAAAGTTGTAGGGCCCTTCTAGTGTCATCATTCCTTCTTCCCTTGAAGGAGAAGAGAGGTGGGTCGGGGAATGCCAGTTCCTCCACAGAAAGAAAGAATTGCCTAGCCCTTTAGAACAACCGATAATGCTTTGTCATGGTGCACGAGCCAATCTTGGATACACCAAGCATCTCACCTCTGTAAAATCGGTGTTGAAGAATGTATTTAGAGGGTAGAAAAGCATCGAATATGAACAAAAATAGTTACCTATCGCAAGCAATATAGAAATTCTGTACAATTTTATCGATCATCTCAAGATTCAATCTGTCATGCTAGATTGTATTTTGTGTTTCTCCTCCATTAACTTTTCAAGCAACCTTTTCAGTTTCTTTGTTAAGCTAATCAAACTAGATTTTGTCATTTTACAATTGTTTTAGATCGAAAGGTTGTTCAAGACATACCCTAGATACAATGACATGCATCTCGCCCATGCACAACAGCGCTCACTGCTTCATCTCATGGTTAGAGAGGTTCAGATATTAGACATTAGATTGTCTTATTTCTCATGATCATTGCTACAGGGAACACATTGTTATATATAGTTACCTGATGTTGAAGGATGCAAAGAGAACAAATGTGAGCTTACTAGAACACCACATGGAAGACGGTTCATAAGTGAGATTTTGTATCCATCTTAAAAGGAGTTCTTTGCTTTTTAGTTTTTTTTTGAAATTTCTTAGCTTTTATGTTAATTACTATCATTTTGTTGTTAAATTGCAGGAGCTGAATTCTTTTCTTGATTTTTTGTTTGAGCTTATTGTTGCTCGAGGACCATCCGCTGGGTTTGATGTGTCTTTGAATGGATTTGACCTGTTTCATGGTCATGTTTTCATTGCTGCTGAAACAAGACGACTCGGTATATTGTAAGTTCTGTGTGGTAGAGATTACAATTTGTTTTTTAGATGGATTCTTGTGTGACATTTAGTTTGCATTAGTGCCCTTGGGGATGATGTGGCTTTGCTACTAGACATTGGAAACTATGATTGTGTGGTTAAACTTGACAAAACATTAGCGATGAAGATGTTATACAATGACATAGTTGATGGTTTTCTCATCTTGAAGGCATGAGTTGGTGTTGTTCATCAATGCATGAGGCCTTGAACACCCATATAGACTTGTTTATTTGCGGCAGACAGATATGTATCCATGTATGAATCATTTAGAGACTGAACTGTACTCGCGTGTTTATCAATTGGTAAAGGAAGTGCAAATAGTTCAATAAGATAGCTGTAGTCTTTCGTCAATGGATGAGCATCAAACTCTGTGAAAAAAAGAGGGTTTTTTTTGTCCCCAACAACTTGCTGCTTGTTTTATTAACCTTTCCTTAATCATTTTGCAGGTTCCATGACAGAGAATACCCAGCATATGATAAAGAAATATTTCCATACAACATGGGATATTGTCAAACAGGTAAACTGGCCTGTAAAACTTGCATGGAAAAAAGTCCACTGGCGCCCGTTACTTCCTAGGAATAACAACTTCAGCCCCTTAATTTCTAAATCTACTGTATTAAATATAACCAACTCAGAATAACAATTTTTCATCCCTTCATTTCCTTTGTTCTTAGTTTTGAATAGTTTTTTTTTCTTTGTCGACCCTTTAACTTGCACCTGGTGAAGAAAATGATCAAAGAAAGAGACACAAGATGTTGTGAAGTTTTCAATTCTGTATGTGCTTGTGCTAACGTCTTTTTAACCTCTCAGGTTCTACTGTCGCTTATGATTCTATGAATTTGCGAAACATTCTCTGGCTGGCTCCTTTGCCAAGCAGTTCCATTAAAGCTTGGGCGGCACCAGGTACATTTCTCAAATCAAAGAGTATCAGTTGCTATGTTCTATTACTGTGACAGATAGGGTTCTGGATCCAGAAGCATAAACAGTAATCCTACCTCTCGAGCTCTGCTATTTCTTGTCTTCAACATTTTCAATCACATTGGAACTCGTGAAAGTAGGGTGTGATTTATGATACTGAAGTTGTTGCCTGCATAAAATACCGAGAACAAAATAATATTGTTGTGAATAGCATAAAAGTTAATCCTTTCAGTCATATGAAGTCTGAACACGCAACATAGGGAGTGGAACATGCATGTGGCTGGAATTCGCTCCATGTTTATTATTCCTTTGGGAACATATGAAGTTTTTGGTTTTCTTTGATTTATCAAACATAATATCTCTGAGAGTGCCACAGAATTTTATCTATTCTCGTGTCTTTTCTTGTAACTATCTAAGCAAACACTGTCATAATCAAGTGGAAGAGCCAGCTCCCATGCCATAAGTACTGCGTAATGCAGTTTGATATTGATTTGACAGGAACCCTCGTTGTGCTGGATGCCCGTCCTGATGGAATCATATACACAGATCTTATACCTGAATATGTAAATTTTGCGAGGACCATATATGAAGGTTTGAGCTTCATTTTCCTTTCTTGTATCTCACAGCTTGCAAAATTCAAATGTCACTGCTTTCTGTTGCTGAAACAAGTTTTAGTAGGATTATTGACACAGATTTCTCCTTGGCAGATGACTTAGGCCATGTTGTGGTTGATGTAAACTACTTGAATGTTGGAATACAGTTCCTAACTATCAGATTTTCATATGCTGAAAACTGAAGTCCTGCTTAAGGTAGGCGGCACTTGCTCTCTTTGTTTTCTGACACCGTCAGATACCACTACGTGTTTTCATGCACTTAATCATTTTTGTTTCTCAAATAACACCATCACATGCGGTTGCTTTCTGGGCCAATTCGGCTATACATACCTCACCAGGTGCTCTTTTTCCAGTGGCAGATACTGCGAGGAGCCCCCAAAATGTGATTATCAACAAATGCTTGAGATTCTTGCAGACATCAACACTCATGAATCCCTAAACACGGTGGCCAATGCTCAAAGTTTCTGACGCTGACATGGAAATCAAATCTAGATGCAATCTTATATCAATTACCAGCTTAGTGGCGGGGTTTTACACATCTAAAACTGTACATGTTCATTTATTAGCTATAGACTCGAAAGCCATGATGGCTATGCTCACAGCTCAAATTCTATTTCAACTCGACCCTCTGATGACTAGGATGCACGAAGACAAACTTCTACATTGGTTTTACATGAATGTGATAGAAACTTCTTCCAAGTACTTATTGCAGATAAATTTTGCTATCAGCATCTCCATAGCACAAGTTTTATCAGTGTGTATTGTTGGTGTATGAAAAGGATTATATTTATGTAGGACATTTGAAAACATATTTTCTAGCAACAAAGTTCACTTCTATTTATTCAGGTGTCAGGGTTTGCTAATTGTGTATTAGAGATCATTCATGTCTGGAACAAAGGAAATCAAGATAGGACGAAAATTATCAATAATAAAATCCCAGAAGAACTTAATTATCAACCCATCATCCCCATGAAGAAGAAAGAAGATCAAGTATCCATAGTCAACATTAACAACTCTTATAATTCATATATTTTTCAATTTATTTCATCAAGTATTGAGAATATTTTTCAATTTTTAATTCAAAAATTTCATAATAATGGAAAACCGAATATGCTTCCACAATGGATTTTCGGCTCTTTCTTCTCGTGCGTTGAAAAGTAAATCAAGATCCAGTTCAAAAACCCAAAGCGTAACAAGGGTACTCTAGCTAGTCTTAAAAGCTTTATATTTGCTTCTATGGAAGTGATGATTCTCCTCTCTAGTTTTAGTCAGTGACAAAAGAATGCAAAAGACAACCCGCAATTTACAGAAGGAGCCAAGGAGCCAGCACACACACTATCTATGCAAGAAAGAATGTCTCTATCTCAATGGTTGTAACTCTCCACCAACAGTGGAAATGACCTCCATCATGCCCAACGATGGTGAACATCAACAAAATTTCATTATTATTGAGTTATGCTAAACATGTATATATCATCACTAACCAAGAACCCTAGGAACCATTTGAGTTTTTCCTGTCCCACCATGAGCTTCTCCACGCTATTTCACCCTAGGACTGGCAGCATCCTCCTCCCGGAGAACAAGACTACCGTCTCCCATCCTGTCCTAGCAACTGCAGTGAGCAGATGACCCACCATGGAATCTCTGCCAAAGCAAAGCACACCCGTCCTTGGTTTTTGATTTTGAGAAACCAGTGCCTTCACATCCTGTTGTGTTTTGATGTTTTATAATCCCACATCGGTAAGTAATCAAACAACACGTATGGAAGTAGACTATAAAAGGAGAAGCGGGCTGCTAAGCAACTCATACCTTTCTCGGCCTTTTGGCTAAGATCAAGTGTAGTATCTGTTCTTATCAGTTTAATATCTGATACGTGGGCCAATGGCCCACACGATATTAAATTAATTTTTTAAGGGGGAGGGTCCATTACAGTAGCTTGCTACTGGGGCTCTCGGGCGTCGCCTTCGCGTTGCACTATAGCGTAGGCCTGGCGCACCCCTCCAGCTCTAGTCTTAAATTTTAAATATTGTAGAAACGAGTTATGTTACTATATCTCAATGATTATAATTCAAGTTAGTATTATTTCATATTAAACTATTTACTTAGATAAAATTTTTATTTTATTTTTTCTCTGGAGCTAGTATGATGTCCTCTTAAATCCGATAGTTGAGGATTGAATATTGAGTCTATTTCTAGTATTAATAAAAAACCATATATAATTTAATTTAGATTTAAGTTTTATATGTGGTTTTAAAGAATAAAAATCCAAATTTATATGCATGGATGTGAATTACTTGGAAGGAAATTGGTTCAGAAGCCAAAATCATCTTAAAATTGAAACGACCCATTCTTTTTTTCTTATTGTTCTGAATTTACACGAGCTCATCAATAAAAAATTGTGACTCAAAATATCAGGAACCTGGTCCCTCAATTCCATGCCACGTTTCATCATGGACCAATAATCTCAACTCGACTAGATAAATTGATCCATGTCGACAAGGGGTTTGGATCAAGCAAAACTTGATAAAGACAAGTTGGTTGATCCATGATCTAGATTTTTATCATATAGGGTTTTAACAAAAATAAAAAATTAAACTGATATAAATCCAATTAAAAAGTCAAGTTTATCCTGATTATAAACTTTTTTTATTTTTTTTTAAGAATATTTTTTTTATTTTTTTATAAAATAAAAAAAAATTAACTTGGGTTTAAAACAGGTCAGGATCGAGTTTAAAACCCGTGCCTTGACCCTCCAAACCCAAAAGCCATCTCTTAACCTACGCACAACCTCCCTTATGCGTTCGTTAGAACCAACCCCCGAAGTCTCACCTCCAATACTAATCAACTCAAACCCTTCCTTCTCTACACTCACGCTTCTGCTGTCAAAATAAAAATAAAAATAAAAATTTATTTCTCAAAACAATAAAAGAGCAAGAGATCTCTCTTTATGAAGTGAAAATGGCAGTGCAGAGGATAGAGCTAGGAAGAGGAGATCTATGGAAGAGCAAAGCTAAAGCACTACAGCTCCGTCTGCGAGACCGCTTTAGAGTGGTGGTTGATCGTCATCGCCGCCGTCCTCATATTTTCTCCGCCGCGTCCGATGGTTACTTCTCCTCCACCGTCCAACGGTGGCTCAACCATTTCCGTGATTTTCGGCGAGATTCTCTCCATTCCCCCTCCGCTTTCTATCGCAAACGAGGTCACCTTCTTTCCACTACTTCATTTATCCATCCATACATCCATACATGCACCTCACCGTATATTTAAACTCTTTACATGCATACATACATACACATTGACACGTGTCGTTGTTACATTAAATGCATCCTTAAAGAAATAAAATACGTACATACATGAGATGGATGTATGTGTTTTATGTACGTGCATAGACATACTTAAATACCAACATTCGCCCATAGATTGATGCGTATTTACTGAATTACCTCTGAATTCTGTGGGTGCAGTCAGCAAGGACTTTAATGCTGATGAAGAATCGGTTATTATACGAATGGTTCAGTCAGTGGCTGTGCCTCTGCTTGGAAACATGTGTCATGTGTTTATGCACGGACTTAATCGTGTTCAGGTAGGAGGAATTGCTTTGTTCGTGACTGAACTGTTTTTGTAACCTTTGGCTTTGAGGACTGAGGTTCTGCGAGAATTACTAATTTGGGGTTTTGGGGTATCGCAGGTTTATGGTGTGGAGAAATTACATGATGCATTGCTGCATAGACCCAAGAACAAGCCTCTTTTAACGGTATAGTTTGGTCGTTCTACTTTGTGGGCTTTGGAACAATAATGCTTGTGTTTTTTGTTTTTCTATTGGCTTACTCTTTGCAGTTTTGGGATTTATTTTGAGGAATTGTTTTGGGTTTGTGGGTTTTTCTATTGGCTTACTCTTTGCAGTTTTGGGATTTATTTTGAGGAATTGTTTTGGGTTTGTGGCGATGAGGTAATTGTTGAGGATAATGGTCTGTTGCAGGTGAGCAATCATGTTGCTTCAGTGGATGACCCGTTTATTATTGCTTCACTGCTTCCTCCTAGTGTATTGATGGATGCTCAGAACTTGAGATGGACGCTTTGTGCTTCTGATCGCTGTTTTAAGAATCCTGTGAGTTCTGCATTTTTCCAATCTGTCAAAGTATTGCCAGTTGCTCGTGGTGAAGGGATTTATCAGAAGGTGAGCTTTTAAAGTGTTTCTTTTTGTTTGTCAAGTGATGTATTGGTTTAAATGGGGTGTTAGAAGTACTTGAGGATCTGTTGTTGAATACCTGACATGTTATTGAGCTAGCTGTCTAAGCATGTAGTATCTCTGCTTGATGCAACTTGTCTGAGTGATTTTAAGCATTGGATCTTTTGCTTGCTGCTTGTTTTTAGTGTTTTTGCTCCTTCTGTGTTATTTTGACCAAATTAGATTATAAGATAATAGGTGCCATCCAAGATAATAAGTCTTCTGCTCTTCCGCATCCCTGTCTCTTGCCAACTTTTTGTTTAATTCGCATTATTGTGCTGTGGAGCCTAATTCTGATGTTTGACAGCTTTGCTGCATTGCTGTTCAGTCCTCATAGTTAGTGATGTCGATGGCTATTTTACCTTAAGCTGAAGTTTCTATTATTTGGTTTTGAGGCTGTTAAAAATGGCTTATCAAAAAAACAAAAGGAAAGTTTGATTATAAGAGGACTTGCTTGGAGGTTGATGACTATTTTGAGTCGTCAGTTTCACACCCTGCATGTCTAGTCTTTTTGCATGTTTGTTTTCAAAGTATTTTCCCCCCCTCTAATCTGCTATTCTTATCATCTTGCTGTAGGGCATGGACATGGCTATCGCAAAGTTGAACAGTGGTAGTTGGGTTCACATATTCCCGGAAGGTAGTCGTTCTCGGGATGGTGGAAAAACCATGGGTTCTTCAAAGAGAGGTGTGGGGAGGTAAGAGTGCCTTCCGTACCATTTAAATCTTTTTGGGTTTTGTTTTAGTTGTGTGGAAGGCATGGAAGAGGATCCACTTTTATAATTTTGATAAAGAAGAACTTGAGGAAAAGATGAAATGGTCTTTTAGCAGGGGAAGGGAATTGAAGAGGATGCTTTATACCCTTCACTTCTCTTATCCTATCCTCTCAATTTGTTTTGCATTGAGTTTTTCCAAGCCTTGACTAGCAAGATGATTTTTAGGATATGTGCGTATATGCATCAAAACATTTGTGTTTTTTGTTTGGCTCTGCTGTTTGAAATAGCTGATTTCATGCTTTAACAGGTTGATCCTTGATGCTGACACTGTCCCTTTGGTCATCCCATTTGTACACACTGGGATGCAAGAGATCATGCCCATAGGAGCAACTCTCCCAAGGATTGGAAAGAGGGTACGTAGCATGATTGTTTTTGTTCTGGTAAATATAAGATATTCCTACTGTTTCTAATTATTCGCTTAAGCATTTACAATATCTGATTTTCTTCTAATAAGCTACTGGGATAGTTGAAGCTTCCTTTTCGTTCACTTCCTATAAATGCAGATGTATTCGTATGCATAGTCTTTGCAACTTCTACTTCCTTTATGATTAATTCTCAGAACAGGACTCTGCAAACTAAAGATTCTTTTAAGTCAACAGCAGCTTGGATTTTGACTGACATGTCCATGTACACATCACACACCTTCAAAATTAATAATGCATTTGTTTGTAACTTCCCGTGTACCTTTTATAGGCTGTGACCTTTCCATAGCTTGGGTTTCCTGTTCTAATGTGTTTAGTTATTTTATACTTGTATCGTGCTCGTTATTGTTCTTTCTCAATTGATGTCCATGGAACATGCAGGTGACAGTGCTTCTTGGTGATCCAATCCATTTTGACGATATACTTGATGCGGAAGGTGTTGAAAACATATCAAGAGGAAAAATGTATGATGCCGTGGCTTCAAGAATTGGCCAGCGATTGCAACAACTAAAAGTCCAAGTTGAAAAATTAGCATTGGAACAATCAGTGGAGTTTCAACAAGCTGCTGCTGGAATCACAGAGAGGGCAGCTGATATGTTGCAGCAGGTTGACTGGGGTTCATTTGGCGCGGGAAGCCATGTGTCCACCGAAGAAAGAGATTTACCATGTGAACCCCGACCTTCACAGGAGCTCCTTTCTTCGGATCGTTACTTCAGGATTGGATTCTCGTATGACAGTATAATCATTTCAAGGATGCGTGGCTACATGGACTCAACCGAGCTACTGGGTTTTGCAGCCAGAGGCCTGTTCATGAACTTTAGGGCAAGGGAACATACTGCTAGTATTAGAGATGTAGGCCCAGTGAGGGCATGGAAACAGTTTTTGGAAGCTAACTTACTGGGGCAATGGAACGCCTGCTAGTAATACTCTGGTAGATTTTGATGCAATACTGATTTGGTTGCTATAAATAGAACTTTAACAAAATTCAACATCAACTGTCAATGTAATACCTTAATGTGTAATAATAAGCTCTTGTTTCAAGAAATGAAAAATGAATTTCAAGGCAAAAAAAATAAAAAAACAGTAATGTGATTTTAATTCGAAGTAATGTGATGTTTCGAAATAACGGATGTCATGCTATCTGTTTTAAAATATTGTTGGGAATTTTTGTTGTTCTAATTTTCCTAGGTGATTTTTGATATTTTTATTATCAGGATGTAAAAATTATTGACAATTAATTGAAAAGGTATTAATTTTAAAAAAAACAAGCATAGTTGTCAGGCTGTGTTTTTTGGACTTTTTTTAATTTTTTTTAAAATTAATTTTTTTAATGTTTTCAAATGGTTTTAAAAATAATTTTTTAAAAATAAAAAAATTATTTTATTATATTTTTAAGTAAAAAATATTTTAAATTACAATTATTATTACAATTTTAAACATGCTTTTAAAAAAAGAGCTGGTATATGGGTTTGCTCGGATTTCATCTGGATATGATCGGGTCAACTCATGTTCTGGCTCCCAAACACGCCAGCTTCGAAAACAACGACACCGTTTAATTAATGTTACACAATCGGTTACAGTGTCTCTTTCGTCCTTTTATAGAAGAATCTATCTCCATGCCGTACCTTAAAACCGAGGCATTTACAAGTTACCACGGCAATAAGGTAATATTACAATTGAACGGTCACGATCACATTAAAAAATATCCCGACCCCACTGATCCAAAAATCATTTCCCTCTCGCCTTTTCCAGATCACACCACGACCCTCCCTCCTCACCCCTCCTCTCTCCAATTCATTTTAAAAAAACAAGCGAAACAAAAGAAGACAGGGCCAAAAAATGGCAGAAGAGGACTGCGAATTAAACGAGAAGCGAAAGAGAGAGATCGCTAAATGGTTTCTCCTCAACTCTCCAGCCGGTGAAATCCAATACATCGCGAAAGGTCTCTCATATTTGCATTGCGTCTCCGTTTTGTTTTCTAATTTCTGTAGCCTTCTCTGCTGCGTGTTTATTAGGATTTTGTATTTCGCAGATTTGAGGTCGGTATTGAATGACGAGAAAGTGTATAATGAAGCTGCATTAGAGGCATTTCCTCTTTACAATAAATCTCACTTCATTTGCCTTGAATTACCTGATCGAAGCGGAGAAGTAAGTCTCTCTATTTTTTTTTCTTTATTGCAGTGTAATGTGGGTGTTTTAATGAAATTATAGTGTATTAGAGATTTTTGTTCCTTTTTAGGCTGTTAATTTTGTTGATTGATTTTTAATTAATTACTTGATTTGCCTTCAATTACCTAATAGATGAAGAAATAGAAGCTTTGTAATTATTTTTCTTTCCTTATTTTGCTATCACTTTGATTTTTTGCTAATTTCTTTTTTATTTATCATAGGTTTGCTAGGTTTTAACTTGCTGATTTTGAGCTTAATATGTAATTAGAGGTTTCATTTAGCTTACATTTGGATATTTTGTTGCTAATTACTGTTTTAAAAATTGGAGGGCTCATTAGCTATACTACATGTTACGTTGTGTGGCAGAGACTTGTTTATTTATTTGGAGGATTAAACTTTGAAATTATTTGGTTTTAGACTGTATTTTAGGGTTTAATTGTGATTCTAGATGTGTTTTATTTGTAAAACTTGTTTATTTTGTATGCGGTTAGTTGTCTCATGTTTTTTAAATTGTGTTTACAGGTGTTGGTTACATCATATAATGAGCTTGACAAGAATGAGTTTCTTGATCCTAGGACTGCACAGGTTGCGATAGTTGACCATGTTAAGCAAGTGGGTTATCTAAAAATGTTGAAGAACATATTTTTTGTCTGCTGTCTTTTTTCTGATGTGTTTGGTAGTCCATTTTTATATAATGATGTGCTAAATTCGTTCAGGTTTGTACAGACATGAGGCCCACAGCTGATGAGGAACTTTCATCACCATATATTGAAGAATTTCGGTACGCTCTCTAATTTTCATGGTTATTACTATATCATTTTGATCATCCAGATGCTCTTTTAGTTATTAGTGCATCAATGCTAGATCTTTAAAAGCTTGATTTTAAATCTGTCAGGGTAATTGACATTTTCTCAGTTATTCCCTGCCTATGTTTCAATTTTTAAAGTTTCAACTTTCGAGGCTGCAATTTTCTATTACTCTCTTTTCCTGTTACATTGTGCTGGATTGATAGTGTGACCACTGACCAGGATCTTTTAGAGGTCAGAATTCTTTGTGTTAGACTTAGAGAGGTACTTTTGATGGGATATGAACTAGTCCTGCTTTATGCTTTTATCATTTAATGTTTGGAACGCTTAAGTGCTTGAGCCAGTAGTCATCAAATTATCCTGTACCCTTAATCTGTTACTACACTCAGTGATGCTTATGAATGAATGAGCTAAATACTTTTTGAGGACTGAGCTTTTGAGTTATATCAAAATCTCTCTTTGTTGTTTTTTATGCTCCTCTTTCATTTATATAGAGTCCTTTTTGTCTGTTTTTGGAGTTTGGAATAATTGTATCTCTAGTACAGTTTTCTGCATAATTTATCTTTTCTTCTGTGCATGCTTGGTTGAGTTTGGATTGTGAGTCATAGGATTAATTTGTAATTTCTCCTTGTATATACATCTAAATGCCAAAAGAATTGTGTACAATTTGGTAGTTCATGACTAGAATTATGGCTCAGAACACACCAAGAGTAGTTCTTTTCTTCTGTTTCTTTTGCAGTATTCTACACATTCTTGCGTCACCAATGCTATTCTGTTCTCTGTTAGTTGTGCCCTGGATGCTGAAATACT
The DNA here is from genome assembly GCF_951802175.1 of Populus nigra. Taxonomy (NCBI): domain Eukaryota; kingdom Viridiplantae; phylum Streptophyta; class Magnoliopsida; order Malpighiales; family Salicaceae; genus Populus; species Populus nigra. The sequence continues at coordinate 22,251,206 of NC_084856.1, forward strand.
CAAATATGTTGCGGAAGCTTATCCAAAAGGTATATGTTCTGTCTACTGTGTTATAGGGAAGGACGTGGAGGGGCCGGGATCTAATTTTGAGCTTGTAGTGGTCATTTCTGCTGTTAGAAATAGCCCACAGAATTTCTGGTGCGTGGAATTCTTATCACTTTTTGGTTTTTATTGGAAGCTTCATCTAGGACATGTTTACAATGTCCCATCACTTGCTTGTAGCTGCACATACCAAGTCACTTCCAAGCAGTAGCATCTACATTTTATGATTGCATATCATTTGTTAATGTTCTTTCGCATATCTTACAGCAATGGAAGTTGGCGATCACTGTGGAACATAGAGTTCAAGGAAGATGTACAAATGCTAGAAGTAAGAGGTGAATTACAGGTATAATAAAAAAATTGACTTCTGTAGACTGTTGTATGAAAGTCAGAATGCATACTTATAAGAAAATGCAAGTATAAGCTGTTTCTTTTTCCCTATATTTTTTCGTGGGGTCTAATGACATACTGTTTTATCTTGGGTGAAAATTTGAGGTCATCGAAGTTTAGGAAGGTCCTGAAAATAAAGACGGAGATAGTTTGAGTGGGGCAGCACTAAGTTGGTTTTCCTATTTCAGGTGGGTGCCCATTATTTTGAAGAGGGAAATGTTCAGCTGGATGCAAAACATGAATGCAAAGATGCAACAATCTTTCAGGTTATTACAATATCTGCAAGTCTTTTTGCTTGGAATTTCTTCATCATGAAAATACAACTTCTTTCTTTCAAGACATAAGGTTGGTAGGGCATTGCTTGGTGCAAAGTCTTGAGCATGCAATCTCAAGGTTGCACATATTGAGTCTGGAGAGTAGCTACTACATCCTGAAGGGGCAAGACCATCTCTATATTCTCCTTCACATGACACCACTCAATTGGAACCTTGATCTGGTAATCAGAATAATCGGAACAATGCAGTGGATGACCAATTACTTAAATTAGAAGGCATGTAAAGTGTAAGGCTGGGACATTACACCAAGAACTTACTGGTTAGATTTACTTGGGTTGGCATGGGGAACTTTGATTATTTGGGTGACTTGTGCATCCAGTCTGGTTGTTTGTATTGAGTGACCTTGAAAGCAACACTTGCCACTTCCCAGATTCTATTGCAAATATTCCAGGATAAAACCAGCGCTTGGCTTCAAAAGTCCAGCCTTTAAGCCCACCTTATGCCTTCTTCCAAACGTTAAAGATTAGTAGAATGATCGAGCATTTTCTAGTGATCTTCACTCTTCAGACGTCGGAGCATGCTCTCTGTTTTTTGCAGCTTTCTACTGAAGTGGTTAAAAAAATTCTCTCTAGAATACACCTAGCAGCTGTGAAATAACAAGTTCCTATAATATTACTTCAAGCACAGTTCTAGTAGTTAGATTGTATATTAGAATCATATTAAGGGAGTGGAGCACCTGCTTGTTCTTCACTTGCTGATGAATAGAAGAAAAAAATGGTGATCCTTTATAATCTTTTGTTTCAGGCCCCCGATGATTGTGCTATTTCCATAGCCAACATTATTCGTCATCATGAGGCACAGTACCTGGAATCTCTTGAGGTTTTCATTGCATCTCCTTTTAAATTTAAATGCTTGGATTTTAAGGCTTCATTATTGACCATCATTATTTGACAGGCGTCCTATTCAAATTTGCCAGATACCACATTCAAGGTATTCTTTGCTAGATTATACTCGTTCAAAATTTTGTTTTTTCCGCATCCAGTGAAGAGAATTTTGTTTGGCCTTTTGTTCTGTTTTGGACTTCACTGTAGAAGACGTACTCTCTAGTTACTGAACCCAAGGCATATTGCTTTTCCTTTTTGTGAAATACAATGGTTTAGTAGGAAATCTGTGGTGGTGGTGGTACACATAATCATTCCCTTCCCCAACTGTATGTCTTCTTTCTTTGTTATTATTATGCCTCCTAAACTGTAGACATAATCATTTCCTATTGACGTGCTGCAGGATCTGCGAAGAAAACTTCCAGTTACTCGCACCTTATTTCCATGGCATAATACTCTACAATTTAGCCTGACAAGAGATATCCAGAAGGAACTTGGAATTGACAAGTGACTAATACCACGCCAGAAGTGTACACCAGCATTACTTGATCTGTAAAGCCGAGATAGTGAGATCCCAATATACCATTCCATTTTTTTTATTTTTTAATCTTGAGCCTATGTTTTCTTTTGAGGGTTGTTTGATATCTTGATTATAGTTATTTCACCGGGTTTGAACACGCGATCTCCGCTGTTAGAGATCTTCTCATTTTTGGTGTGTATCACTGTACAATTGATACAAGTTTTGTATAGAGTACTCTTGTTAATGATCATTCTTGTGATGTGCTGTGAAAATTCTTGGCAAGTTTCTAATTTCATGTGCTGTTGGAAATGGAAGATCATGTCAAATTATTTAATAAAAGAGTCACTATGAAATGGGGAATCAATGACTGAAACCAGCTGGGCGGGCATCTAAGATACTAGAGGTGGCGGTTCTGGTGGATGTGCCAGTTTGCCAGCCACAGTGGAAATCATTTATCAGCGCATGCATCCGTTCCCGCTGTATCGCTTTTCATGGTGGAAATCAGACTTGACAGTGAAGGTGCTCGACAAAGGCTAGGGCTTTTTCGGAGTCAGGGGACAATGACTCGTTAAAATACTCTCGAGCTGGTCTCCAGATGGCCCCTTGATCTATTGATTATAGGTTTGATTGCGTGATTAGGCAATCGTGTCCCCTTAACAACCATTAGCCACAAAATCTTGCAGCCATGTTTCCATATAATCGGAACCATGCAGTCATAGACCCTCCTCGATTTCGGCTCAATGGCGGGAAGCTAATGGAACCCCCTCACGTGAACCTGGGTCGCCTTTGGGCAGTAGCCTGTGTAGGATATGAATGCTGGGAAAAAGGGAAAAAAAGTTCCGTTGCCGGGAATCGAACCCGGGTCTCCTGGGTGAAAGCCAGATATCCTAACCGCTGGACGACAACGGATTATTGGGAATGCTTTGCGATTAATTTAATATATTACAAAACTAAATGTAAAGATCATGTAAAAAATCATTAACCACTAAAAAACGGAAATGTATATGAATAGTTGTTGTAATCACTTGATAATGGATAGGAATTAGCTCACCCTTACGTAGATAATAACAAAATAATATTGGTAATTTTTTTTAAAATTTTAATAAGGCCTATAACAACAACCTTTAAAATTGATCTTTTTATTACATACATTTTTTTCCAAATAAAATAGCTTCATTGGTATTTTCTTTAATAGACATGCATGCGAAATAAATGCAAGAAATATTATTTTTAACACTTATTATATTAAATTTTAATTTTAAGATGAGGCAAACATTAGGAAAAAAAAACTTTTAATGAATGTATCAAAACCAACAAGGCTCTAATTAAATCTAATGGAAAGACAAATTTATTCTCTTAAACCCAATTTGAGAATAATATACACGTGAAATTAATAATACATTAACTTATTTATTTATAATTTTATATTTGAGATTGCAGTAGTAATGGCAGTTTAAAGTGTTTTTTATTTAAAAATATATTAAAATAAAATTTTTTTATTTTTAAAAAATTATTTTTAATATTAACATATTAAAACAATTTAAAAATATAAAAAAATTTATTTTATATAAAAAAATTAAATTTTTAAAAAATGCAGTCCTCTCAAAGAAGAAGAACTAGATGACATCGCTAATTTACTGCAAAAGACCACCACGTTCTTGTCTCAACCTGTGCCTCAGCCTGCCACCACGCTCTTGCTTTCACGCTTTCCCTGGATCTGTCTAGAGGATGTCTATTGAGTATTGTTCAAGGCGTGTTTAAGAATGATACAGTGTTTGTTTTTTAAAATATTTTTTATTTAAAAATATTAAAAAATTATTAATTTAAAATAAAAAAAAATAAAAAATAAATTTTGTTTTAAAATACTTTTTAAATATAAAAACAAACATATCCTTAACTTCAAGTCCGTAGAACTCTATTTTCCTTTCTCGCATTTCTCAGCAACCAAACAAGGACTATCGTCTATCCAACTTTGAAAAAATGAGTTCCTGCTGCCGAGCGTCCTCGTGAAGCACCTAAGAGACACTACTAGTTTTTGCAGCAACATCTTTAGCTTCTTTTATCATATCATCCATCACTCACAACTGATATCGAAGCATGAAAATATATTATTACTTTTTTTCTTGATCAAGCCTTGATCCTGACATGAATTCATCTGGCACAGGGAAGTAATTTGGCAGAATTCTGCCCACATGGTGTCCAGTGTTGCCTGTACCTAAGGATTTCGCTTGTGTTACATCCATTGATTCTAAAATCTATAAAATCCCAAGAAGAATAATGCTAATTTCATTCATTGGCAAGTTGCATGCACATCTTTGGATTATCAATATCGTCATCGTTAAGTCTTTACTTGTTCAGAGAAAACCACCTGTCTGGGGCTGGACATGGAAGGGGAAGATGGTAAGGAGGGAAGTGCTGGTGGGAGGCAAGTGAAGGACATTGCCGGCATTGTAGGCGATAGAAGTATCAAAGGCATGAGTGGTGGCAGGATAGGTACTCCCTTTATGATGTGTCACGTACGGTAATTGCCCTAGTTCCTTGTGGATTCAAGACGTTGGTTACTGGAACTCTGCTCTGCTTTTCATGCGCAATACATTCACTTGCTGTCTTCGCAGTTTCCTATGAAGCTTATATTGCAAGAAACTTGTGACTCTTTAACAAACTTTCTAACGTTTATCCACATCAATCGTCCAGGAAGTTTCACTTTGTTGTTGGCTTCTAGCAGGAGAAATGGCCTTTTCTTCATGGGCAGTTGGGGGGTGAGGGTCATGATTACTACACAAAGCTTAGGCCATTGAGTGACTGATTGGGACAGGAATCTAAGTTATGACGCGGGTTACTCTTTGGAGCGAAAGATGCATTTATCAGATCAATCGGGTCACGTATTGACCTGCTGAATCACCAGGATTTAGCAAGCTCAATATCAAAACAATTTCAAACTAAAATATGTTTAGGATCAGGTTTTGAATTGTAAACTTGCCGAATCAACTTTCCAAGTTAAGCCAAGTTTCTCATTCGATTTTCTTTTGATTGTTAAGGAACACAGTCGAGACCTTGTGTTTCCGTAACAAGATTTAAACTTGCCTTTCATTATCCAAGATTTTCCGGCGACAGAGGCTGTTGCCAACAAACAAATCGGAAGATATCCATGCCCAAGCTCAGGACTGGGATGACGAATTGGTTATTAGATGTCTCAAGATTACAAATGATTTGAGCACAACATAGAGTCTCTTAAACATGTGATACCAAATCAAAAGGAATTCTGTATCACAAACTAGCTAAGCTCATAACTAGCCTCATCTTTGCGAGCAGAATCTAGGGTTCGGGTGAGGTAGAGCAGTATTGATACCCTGTGAAACCCTGACCTCTTGTCTTCGTATTTTACCTAAACCTAATCGGGTCAAAAAATTTCTCTTCCATTGAAGTCGGTTCAAGTCAGATTCGAGTGAAATTGTAGCAAAATCCCTTGCTCAACAATAGAGATGGCGAGTGGAGTCAAAGAAGTACTAAGAAACCACTGCATCTTAAACCAAAGAAATCCACTCTTTACCTTCCGAAATATTCCCCTGAACCTGTCCATTCCCCATATACACTTATCTACCCTACACGCCTTCCATCCGTTGAGCTTCCTTCACAGAGAATCATCAAAGTACAGTACCCAAGTGACTTAATTTATAGCCCCCATGACACCCCTTCACAGAATCAACAACCAAGCTAGTTTGTTGAGTTCAGCTTCTCTATTCTTGCCCTCCAAAAATGGCTGACATTAAGGCCTATATTTCTCACGCCAAACGGCTGCTAATAGCTGACGGAACCCATTTTTCAGCCCCAAAACCTGACCCAGAAAGGCGTGTAGCTTCATTAGACATCTTCAGAGGCCTCACTGTTGCTGTATGTATCTATGTCTCTCTCAAAAGATATTTACTGTCTCTGTTTTGAAGTTTGATGAACTCAGCTGTTGTTCTACGTTAAGCACTCAGTTTTTGTGCTTCCCTTCATCGTTTGGGTTTTTGGGGAGTGGGGTTTTCTTTAAAACGAGTGCGCACATTCTTAGATTTTCTATTAATTACATATGACTTGCGAAATAGTACAATTGGGTCCATAGCTCAGTGGTAGAGCATTTGACTGCAGATCAAGAGGTCACCGGTTCGATCCCGGTTGGGCCCTTTTACAGTTTTTTTTTTTATAAAAAGCAATTGCCCCACCAATTTCTCTCACTTCCCACTTTAGTCCTTATACCTTTTGTCTCAATTCCCCCCTTAATTTTTTTGTACTGTGTCTAGGCATGCTTGTAAAAAAAATTTATGAAACCTTAATCATTTATTTATGATACTAAATTTGTGTCTTTTGATGGGATCAATGTAGTTAATGATTTTGGTTGATGATGCTGGAGGAGAATGGCCTAAGATGGGACATGCACCATGGCATGGTAGCAACCTTGCAGACTTTGTCATGCCATTCTTTCTATTCATAGTAGGAATGGCCATTCCTCTTACTTTTAAGGTTGGTCTACCATTTTTACAAATCCAGTAATTGACAAGGAAAAAGGATACATGTATTTTCAGGTTTTTGCTCATAAGTGTTCTTTGATTAACGTAGGGAATTACAAGCCGGGATCATGCTGTCAAGAAGATAATTGTTAGAACTTTGAAACTACTCCTTTGGGGTATCATGTTACAAGGTTTGTTCTGCTAGGCACCTATCCTGCCTACAAGCTGTGTTTCATGCTTAAATGTTTATGATGCTCGCCAGCAACTTGCCATGGTGATAGAACACTATATTCATTCTATCTCTTGACGGTACTTTGATTATCATCATGCAGGGGGCTTCTCCCATGCTCCTGACAAGCTAAGTTATGGAGTTGATATGAAGAAGATAAGATGGTGTGGGATTCTTCAGGTAGTGTTCGTTTTGGTGCATATAATTTAGTTTGCAGGAAATATTCTTATACAAGAGCTTTGATTTTTCTTTTTCAGAGAATTGCTTTTGCTTACTTAGTTATGGCACTGATGGAAATCTTTACAAAAAAAGACCAAACCAAGGATCTACCACCTGGCCGGCTCTCCATTTTCAGGCTATATGGCTCGCAATGGTAAGTTTATGTTTCTGTGACTAATGAGTAATTTTCATAAGTTTCTTGACCAAATCTCCAATGACTACTCTGTGCTAAAATTTGCAGGCTGGTGGGAGCATGCATTCTGGTTGTTTACTTGGCTGTAATCTACGGGATGTACGTGCCGCACTGGCAGTTCACTGTCAATGATGAAGAGAGTTCTGATTATGGGAAGGTTTTCACTGTAAGAATCTCCTCTTCCACTTCTGCAACATTTCCCTCAATTCGACTTCATATACAATCCTGGGCCAAGAATTAAGGAAATCAAACTGTGAACTCATTGCCTTTGCTCTTATACAAACTGGAATCCCATTATTATCTCTCTTTTATTTCTATCAGAGACCACAGTTTCCTTCATTTTATGGGATGCTACTTACAGTTAAGACCTGTTGATTCCAGGTAGAGTGTGCGGTCAGAGGAAAACTGGATCCTGCTTGTAATGCAATTGCTTATATTGACAGAAAAATCTTAGGAATTAATCATTTGTATCAACATCCTGCTTGGAAGAGATCTGAGGTGCATGCCAATTTTTTTTCTAATGCTCATCATTTATTATTGTGAAATCACGGAAGAATTTTGTCAAACTGCTGCAGGCCTGCACAGAGGCTTCCCTGTATGAGGCGCCTTTTCAAACCAGTGCTCCAACATGGTGCAAAGCTCCTTTCGAACCTGACGGAATCCTAAGGTTTGTTGTACACAACCTTTATCAGTCAGTGTAATCTTATACTCGATTTTGATTCAAACCAGTACTGAGCAGCCTTGCCTTTTTCTTACTGGGGAAACCACATGATAGGAAATCGTTCAACTCACTCATAATGCCTGCGATATGGCAATGTGCTTATCCACTGTGTGGGATTTTGAGAAATTTTTCTATTCATTCATTCACTCAATCTTGCCGTATGTATGTGTTATCTTTCAACTTTTCCGACGACTATTCAAACGCTGACAATTAAAGAGCTCACCAGAAACTTTTATCTGCTTGAGGAAGGGAATGTTTGAGAGATACAGGCTCTTCCACAAAACCACATGATTGCGGTGTTCTTCCCCTTTAATTTTTTCTTTATTTTTCATGATTGTATATAATGTAGAGCACACCTTAAATTCTCTATTCATAGGGAAACTTCACATGTGAATCCCATCCCTCATAAAAGAAGTTCAGATTGAATGCACACCACCTTCTATGCTGTCCAGGCATCTTGAGAAAATGTCTAACTGGGTATGTGGATTTCAACCCCATTACTTGCAGCTCAATATCTTCAGTCCTTTCTACCATCACTGGAGCTCATTTTGGACACGTTCATGTACATTTGAAGGTTAGATTAATGGTTTTCAGCATGTAATGCTTGCTTAAATCTAGATCTTGCTTAACTGTTTTGATTGATCTCTAACCTCCAGGGTGATACAGCTAGACTGAAGCATTGGACTGTGATGGGACTTGCTCTTCTCATTTTAGGGCTTGTTCTGCATTTCACACATGGTGAGAACTGAAATGCGATATATGCCAAAGTTTGTCAGTATTTATGCATCATATTTTCATCAAGGAGAACGCTATATATACGTATTTATTTCATTTGCAGCAATGCCCTTAAACAAACAACTGTACACTTTTAGCTATGTTTGTGTAACATCCGGAGCAGCAGCATTGTTGTTTTCAGCCATCTATATCCTGGTATGTTGTTGTTACAACTGAACCATTTTGGGTTTTAAATTTCAAGAACCCTAGTTTGGAACAGTCAATAAGTTATTTCTGATACGACGAAACAAGTTCCTTCCATTCCAGGTTGATATGTCGGGTCGGAAGTCCATGTTTCTGCCGTTTCAATGGATCGGCATGAATGCAATGCTTGTTTATGTCATGGCTGCTGAAGGCATATTTGCTGGTTTCATCAATGGCTGGTACTACAACGACCCTCACAATACACTGGTGAGTATCTCATCAAACCTTTAGAAAGAGGGGTTGAATGGCAAAAAAAGATAGCCACAATTTCTCCCTGCTCTTGTGGGATTCATTAGCAAATGCCCCTTGATGGAGGACTCATTCAGCCATGAGAAGTTACTTTAATTCTCCATTCCATTGATATCCCTATAATTTTTATTGCAGATATACTGGATTCAAAAGCATATGTTCATTGGAGTTTGGCATTCTCAAAGCGTTGGTATTCTACTCTACGTTATCTTTGCAGAGATCCCCTTCTGGGGCATTGTTGCAGGCATTCTCCATCGCCTGGGAATTTACTGGAAGCTTTAACTATTTATCTTATGTATATTTCGTGATAGCAACGTGAAGCTATGTACATTGTCTACGATTAACCTAAATAACGAACCTCGATCAGCTTACTAAACTGAGAAGGAAGAACTGCTATGTTCACTGCACAATTGTCTACATGATTTATAGAACAAGATAGGCCAGATATTGGCCTCTAGCTAGCATGTACTCAAATGCTTGTAAGATTGTCGAAATGCCTGCTGCTAAGTCATCAAGCATTGTTGAAGCTTCCACCTGTCAAGGTCAAAAGGCAAGAGTTCCTATATTCCATGCTATCCAATCTTGTCGTGCTATTTATTCTATGTTATATTGTCGTGAATTTTCACATTGCCGATTTATTACTCACTGACTTTCAACGAGTAAATACCGATCAATTGCCAATTTCTTTCCGGAAAAAGATCGCCGAGTAATTTCCGACTAGTCCCCTATTAATAGCCAAGATTAATTAATTTCTTGTCACCGATCAATTGACCCTTTTAGGAACTTCATCGCAGATTATTTGGCAATTAATCACCAATAATTTCTTTGATCGCCCGATTGTTTCGATTTAAATCAATGACCTTGTTGCTGAGCAATTACCGATTTCTTTCTGAAAAGATCGCCAAATAATTTATCAATTAATCGCCTGGATTAATAAATTCATGCTCGGCCTCGAGTTTTTCTTAATTAATCGCCGAGCTTTTCCTATTTAATCGTGATGGATTTCGAATATTTTCCGATTATTATCCAAATAATCTTCGATTATTCCACTCCCGATCTTTTACAGATGATTTGGAAATTAATAGCCTACTTTCCTCGCGTATTTCCCGAGTTTTTGCCGATTATTTTCCTCTTTCACCGATATATTTCCTATCCGTACCAGCACAGCCTATTTATTTATGATGTATTTGGCTTTCAATTTAATGTCTTTTGTATTTTAAAAACGTTTTGAAAAAATATAAATTTATAATTTTTTTTTTACTTTAAATTAATATTTTTTTTAATATTTTTAGATTATTTTGATGTGCTGATATTAAAAGTGATTTTTAAAAAATAAAAAAATATTATTTTGATGTATTTCTAAGTAAAAAATATTTTAAAAAACAATTATAATTATATTTTTAAATATGGTACTTATATTTTATAATTGCATCATGAAACTTGAAAAAAAAAAAACTTAGGTGCGTGGGTTGAAGAGAGGCTTGAGCACCCGAGCCAATTTTTGTTTTTATTTTGCTTTATATTATAGCCAGATTTTTTTTGAGAAAAATAAAATTAATTTTATTTCCAATATGAATTGAATACATGACCTCAATATCTCTCGTACGTTAACCACTGAGCTACGATCCAATATCGATAAGAAAACAATTAAAATATATATATATATATATATATATATATATATATATATATATATATATATTAACATTCTTTATCATTTATATCACTAACTTTGCTTTCATTGCGAATTAAACATGTGACCTCAACATCTCTCACGTGTGTTAATTACTGAGCTACAACATGAAGTTGGTAACAAAATATTAAAACTATTAATTTTTTTAGTTTATTATTTATATAAATAGTTAAATTTACTTTCTATGTTTTTTTAGTTATTAATATAATATAATATAATATCTTAAAAGGTTTCTTTGGTTGAGTTTGTTGTATATGCCTTTTGGTTGGTTTTGAGATTAGGTTGGCATAATTATAATTTTTAAATATGAATCTAAAATAATTTTTATAATTTTAAATTCATTTATTATCATAAAAAAATAATAAATAATTTTTTTATAATTTTGTATAATTTTTCTTTGGATGGTACATTCTTTTTCTCTATATATCACTATTACTATTCTAATATAACAAATGGTTTCGATGTGTGTGCATAATTTTATTTTCTGATAATCATAATTTTATTTTTGAGAATATATATATATATATATATATATATGTATGTATGGATGTATGGATGTATATGTATATGTATGTATGTATGGATGTATGGATGTATATGTATGTATGTATGGATGTATGGATGTATATGTATGTATGTATGTATCTTCCCATGCCCAAAGAACTGAACGCTTAAAAGATTTATTTTTCCATATGCCCAATAAAGTAAGCCCAAAATAGAAAAAGAAAAAGAAAAACAGTAACCTCAAGCCCATAGCTACAAGTAGCTAAATAAACTAAATACTCTCTCTCAACACCCGGCCTTTCCTTCTCAGTGCTCTCCTGATTTCGATTCTTTTTAGCTTGAATCGTTAAATCTCAAACACCATGGCAACCCCAATGGCGGAGGATTCGAGCTTCGAAGATGACCAGCTTGCCTCCATGACTACTGAAGATATCATAAGAGGTTCTCGTCTTGTCGATAACGAGATTCGCATTCTCAAGGTCTGATATTTCTCTTTCTATTTGTCTCCCTGTGAAGATAATGACAACAACAATAATAATGTTTGATTTGATTGTTTTCTTCTTTGGCTTTAGGATTGTTGTCTGTTTAGGGTTCTGGTTTTAATTTTGTTAGTGAGAAAAGGATTTGTTTTGTTGATGTTGGTGGATTTTAATGGTGATTGTACTAAAAATAAGTGAAAACCCAGAATTTTTTTCTGTGTGATGAGCTGCTATTTGTGGAAATTTGTGCGGTTTTGGTAGCTTCTGAATTTTTCTGAACTGGGTTTAGTTATGGTTCTGTGTTTGTTTGTGATTTTGATTTAAGGCTGTGTACTGGGATTGATTGGCTTATTGTTTATGGAAGTAATAGTGTTGTCAGTGATTGTTTTTGTGTGTGTAAAGCGTGGGAAAGTAATGGGTTTTTGTTTGAATTGGGTGTTTTAGAATGTAAAGATTTGTTCGAGTTATGAGGTTTAGGATTTTTTTTTGGTGGGCGGTGTTTTCACGGGTGTGTGATTGCGGAGATTGTAGGAAGAGGTGCAGAGAACAAATCTGGAGCTGGATTCGTATAAGGAGAAGATAAAGGAGAATCAAGAGAAGATTAAACTCAACAAGCAGCTGCCTTACCTAGTTGGCAACATTGTCGAGGTAAATGTTTGCTGATTTTTTTATTTTAATGCCTAGATGTTAGATAATGACTGAGTGTTCAGTAAGTTTGAAGACCGTCACTTAAGCTGAATTATTCTTGTGTGGACACAACCTGAGTAGCTGTTTTGGTGTCTCTGTAATACAAAATTTCTATTTGAATTAGCCCCCTTTTTTTTCCTGCAAATCAAATGGTCAAAGACCTGAACTTTGCTGTGAATATTGTTCAGACGTCGGTGCATTCTTCTATTTTACTGTCAACAGAAAAAATGTGATGAGAAAGCTCTTGACTTGCTATTCTAACTATTTCATGCATTTATCTCGTGCCCAGAAAGAGATCTTTTTCTCCAACTTTCAGTGGTTTAATTGAATGTTAATTAAGCTGGCTGTTTTTAAATGAAGTTCTTGCAATGTTGATGCTAACTCCATGTTTTGGTGGTCTTTGCATTTGTAGATTTTGGAAATGAACCCAGAAGATGAGGCTGAAGAAGATGGAGCAAACATTGACCTTGACTCTCAAAGGAAGGGTAAATGTGTGGTGCTGAAAACATCAACTCGTCAGGTGAGTCATCTTACTCTACTAGTAGAGTATAAACAAGGGAGTAATGGTGGAACTTTGATGTTATTAAATTAAAATTTGATGCAGCTTGGTCTTTTATTTTCCTTACAATCAGTTGAGATCATCTCTTTTTAGAGCAGAGCAGTTCATATATCTTCATAGCCTTGATGTTCTTACTTTCAATCTGGAAATCTGTTGGAATTTATCATTTTGAGTTAGCAGAAGTTTAGACATTGTAGATGATGTATAATGATACATCAGCTTGACCGCACTTATCAAGACCTATAAATTTATTACCTCAATGCAGACTATTTTTCTTCCTGTGGTTGGGCTTGTTGATCCTGACAAGTTGAAGCCTGGTGACTTGGTTGGAGTCAACAAAGATAGCTACTTGATCTTGGATACTCTACCATCGGAGTATGATTCACGAGTGAAGGCCATGGAGGTTGATGAAAAACCGACAGAAGACTACAATGATATCGGAGGCTTGGAGAAGCAGGTGATTTTGACTCTAAAGCATGATTTATACGACCAGTTCTTCTACTATCTCAGTTAGATGATAATACCTGCTCTGATTTTGTTACTTTTGCAACAGATCCAAGAATTAGTTGAGGCTATTGTACTGCCTATGACTCACAAAGAGCGATTTCAGAAGTTGGGTATTCGTCCTCCCAAAGGTATCCTCTTATATGGACCTCCTGGAACTGGGAAAACATTGATGGCCCGTGCTTGTGCTGCACAAACAAATGCCACTTTCCTAAAGTTGGCAGGCCCACAACTTGTTCAGGTATAGCAACTTTTTTTTAAAGTATATTCTTCCCTCTTTAAATTTTGTTTTCACCTTTTGTTTCCAAATTTGAGAAGAAAGATTAGTTACATGATGCAATGCCTCTAAACTTGTTTTAAGTTTTTAACGAAATAGTCTCTTATAGGATTAATTGAACTTTTATCATTTTCAGATGTTCATTGGAGATGGTGCCAAACTTGTCCGTGATGCCTTCCAGCTTGCAAAAGAGAAATCTCCCTGCATCATTTTTATAGATGAGATTGATGCTATTGGCACAAAGCGGTTTGACAGGTATATCCCATTTTTACATCTTAGGGTATATCCCATTTTTACATCTTAGGCAATCAACTTGTTTTCACACTAGCTTTCAAAGTCAGAGTGCTGCTCTTGCTGCTTGGTTTTATCATTGATGATTTTAAATATCCCATTACCATGTGCAGTGAGGTTAGTGGAGACAGGGAAGTGCAGAGGACCATGTTAGAATTGCTTAATCAGCTTGATGGCTTTAGCAGCGATGACAGCATTAAGGTTTGTTAGTACTTTTTTTTTTCTTCAAAAAATGCACTCTTTGATATTTCTTGTTGGGGTGAATATCTTGGCTTCTGTGAACTATGAAGTCTTGCATCATTGCTTAGGCATCTCCCCTGTTTAAATATAATTACTCCCGCTAAATTTCATCTAACATGTTAGTGGAATAATAATTCACTAGTTCTTGTTATAATTTTCAGGTGATTGCTGCAACAAATCGCGCTGATATCCTGGACCCAGCCCTCATGCGATCAGGTCGATTGGATCGCAAAATTGAATTTCCACATCCAACTGAAGAAGCAAGAGCTCGCATCTTGCAGGTTTGTTGTGACAGAATTACTTGGATGTCCCTTTTCACTTGTATTTCACGTGAAAACAATAGTCTTAATTGTAATTTTTTTTCCCTCTGATGTTGTAGATCCACTCAAGGAAGATGAACGTCCATCCTGATGTGAACTTTGAAGAGCTTGCTCGTTCCACAGATGATTTCAATGGGGCACAGCTAAAGGCAGTTTGTGTTGAAGCTGGGATGCTAGCACTTCGCCGGGATGCAACTGAGGTACTCTCTCACGCATATCCTGTTTCATTGTCAAATCTAATAACAATTTATTTGGCAAGTGAAAGCCTGACTTGTCAACATAATAATAAAAAGCTGAACTCTTCAGCATCTTTCTTGTCCAACGATAGTATTGGCTACAGATTGAATCTGGTTTCTCAATAGTCAAGAAACAAGAGGACATGATGCAGGACCCCTTTGGGGGCTGTTCTGGGCTGTGAACAGTTCTTGAACAGTGTTTTGGGAGATTTTAGGCTGAATCTTTGATAGGTAATTGATGTAGGGTTGATTAGGTATGTGCATGAAAAAATCTGGAAAGTACATAAATACCCTTGTCTGCAAAAAGACTTTAATTTTCACTTGTTTTCTGCATCAGGAGAGAGTTGAACTCCTTTTTTTTTTTTTCCTAAGTTCGTGAGATATTTGTTGCTTTGCTGGTTGCAAGCTACTAAATGCTTACTAAAGTCTTGTATTGGTTGGATTTGGAAACAGGTGAATCATGAGGATTTTAATGAAGGTATCATCCAAGTGCAAGCGAAGAAAAAAGCCAGCCTTAACTATTATGCATAAACAAGCTATAAAGCCACGTCGTGCAACCCTTTTCCCTACTTTTTTTTTTGTAATTTCAAAAGATGAATTTTTTATGTTATTTTTTTTTTTGCCTTGTGATGTGTTGTAGTGAAGAGTAAGAGCATGATCAATTTTGATGATGTTCATTAAATGCACTTCAGTTATGAGAAAATTGACATATTAATATCTATATCAGGATTTAGATGATTGATGAAGTGATTGAAACATCTTATTCCAATTTATGCTTATATATATATATGATTTATCATCTAATCATTTTTTAAGTCTTTGGCGTCAAAAATCGGTTTAAAAGAATAAAAAAAATCTGTGAATTAAGTTATCTTGTTTTGCTATGGGAGAGATAGCAATAATTTGAGAGTTAAAGATGTTCAGAGTTCTCTGCTTAACAGGTTCTTACATTGTTCTGCTGCTTAGAGAAATTGGGCAATTGCCTCGCCCGCAACTTCTTGAATTGAGAGACAATCCACGGCTTGAAATGATTCCCCAAATGTGCTGCCATGCTCGAGGCAACTAGAGGACTCGTACATGGAAAGCAGCTTTCTGTCGTGGGAAGTTGAACGACTAGATTGTCAAAGAAACAATGCTTGCCCCCCTTGCTTAAAAAAAAAATTAAAATGTCTTGCAGGGGGGCTCGGGCCCCTGCTTGCCCCCCTTCTTCCGTCCCTGCGCGCATGTGTTTCGATTTTAGGAAGAAACAAGTTAAAAATGCAATTCTCTACAAATCTTTCATGGTCAACAAGAAAAAGTAGGAAGATCCAAGGTTAGAGAACAAGCAAGAAGATCCAATGATTAAGTTGGTAATCAGATCCGATGGTCAAGAGAAAAGGGGAAGATCCAGCGGTAAGAAAAGAAGAAGAAGAAGAAGTGGGTTGGCACACAATGAAGCATGAGTTAAAAGAGAAAGGAAAATAAAAGATTGAGATGACGAAGGCACATAGAGAAGATATCTCTATAATCATCTATGATTATGAGAAAGATATGATAAGATAAATAAATAAATAAATATATATATAAAAAATCATATTTAAAGCTATTGATAAATCACACATGCTGAACATAAAAAAAAAAATTAGACATTTTGATCGTGCATGTGAGTCATGCAGGTTCCAAGTTATTAACCTCATCAAATTATTAACAAACATCTCAAAACAAAACAAAATTAGATTTTGAATTTAAGTTACCTTGTTTTGTTTGATGAAAGATAAATTAATTGGTAGCTCTGCTTTAATCTTTTTGTAGAAAAATTTTGCTCGTGATTTATGTTTTTATTTCTATTTTTGATCGGCTGCAGAATTTATATTAGGATAAATTGATGGCTCTGTTTTTTTATTTCATAAAATAATACCTTTATATTTTTTTTCTTTCCCACTTAGGTCAAGAGTAAATTCAAAAGAAATCAAAAGTAAA
This sequence comes from Populus nigra, assembly GCF_951802175.1. Taxonomy (NCBI): domain Eukaryota; kingdom Viridiplantae; phylum Streptophyta; class Magnoliopsida; order Malpighiales; family Salicaceae; genus Populus; species Populus nigra. The sequence continues at coordinate 22,268,142 of NC_084856.1, forward strand.
TCAAACTTAATTTAAGGCTCACATCTTTAAAATAAAAAATATAACAGGCATATAAGAAATGGACGTGGTCATCGGGTACGAAGCAGGCAGATTCCATTGCTGAGGAGGATCGGGGACTTGAAATGACGAGGAAAGCGGGCGATCTCATAATTGATTTCAACGTGGATGGTGCATAATCTCATATATATAATGTAATGCGGTGCAACATCCGCATCTATCTTAAATCCTAAAAAAAAAGGTGGTCCTGCATTTGAACCTAAGCCGAGAAAACTGCTTCTCAACTCGTATTATTTCGGAGGTGGGTTCTTGACAATATATAATGCCGTTCATCCAATCCAGATCAATCTCCTCACACTTAATTAGCCAGTAGTTAAAAAAAAATTAAAATGTCTTGCAGGGGGCTCGGGCCCCTGCTTGCCCCCCTGCTTCCGCCCCTGCGCGCATGTGTTTCGATTTTAAGAAGAAACAAGTTAAAAATGCAATTCTCTATAAATCTTTCATGGTCAACAAGAAAAAGTAGGAAGATCCAAGGTTAGAGAACAAGCAAGAAGATCCAATGATTAAGTTGGTAATCAGATCCGATGGTCAAGAGAAAAGGGGGAGATCCAGCGGTAAGAAAAGAAATAATTATCACTATGCTATTTTTCAAAAATAAAAATACTTTTAGCAAGTTGCTGTTGTCCTTTGTAGCAAGATTATCAATTCCATTTCTATTGATGTTTTGTTTTTTCAATTGAAAATGTATGTTTATGTTTTGAAGTGTTTCGACACGTATTTCAAGATTGTATTGTTCATATTATATTTGAATTATTATTATATATATAATTAGTTGAGAATAATTGGGAGGCTTAACCTGATGGTCAGCCAACCCTTTCTATATATATAGGTAGGGCAATATACAATAGTAATGGTGGAGGTTACCACACAAGAGTATGTCTACAATATTTCCTATATACAATATTTCCTATATAAATATATTCTATAATATGCCCCCTCAAGCTGAGGGTGGAGGATCAACCCGAAGCTTGAAACGAAAAGCAGTAAACGAAGAAGTAGGAAGTGGCTTAGTGAAGACATCGGCAAGTTGATCCTTGGAGGAAATAAAACGAATCTGAATTTCCTTCTTTGCAACTCTATCTCGGACAAAATGATAATCGACCTCAACATGTTTAGTGCGAGCATGAAAAACAGGATTCGCAGACAAATAAGTGGCACCAAGGTTGTCACACCAGATAATAGGAGCAGAAGTGGATGGAATCTGGAGATCTGTTAATAAATACTGAAGCCAGATAACCTCAGCAGTGCCATCAGCTAAGGCTTTGTACTCAGCCTCAGTAGAAGAGCGAGCAACTGTGCGTTGCTTACCAGATTTCCACGAAATCGGCGTTTGACCAAAAAACACAAGGTAACCACCCGTAGATTTTCTGTCCTCAACACTGCCTGCCCAATCTGCATCTGTAAAACCATGTAAGGCAAAAGAAGAACTGCGAGTGATATGTAAGCCATGTGATGCCGTACCTCGAAGATAACGCAAGATGCGTTTCACGGCAGCCCAATGAGAATCTGTAGGAGCATGCATAAACTGACAGACTCTGTTAACAGCAAAACAAATATCTGGGCGCGTAAAAGTGAGATACTGAAGAGCACCCACAATTTGACGAAAGCAGGTAGCATCAGAAAACAATGGATCGGGCAGAATGGTAGCTTTGGATGTAGAGATAGGGGTATCAACTGGTTTGCAAGATAACATACCAGCCCGAGTGAGGATGTCAAGTATATATTTATGCTGGCGAAGCATAAGACCCATACTAGTAGACTAAACCTCAATACCCAAAAAGTAATGAACAGAACCCAAGTCGCGAAGCTTAAATTCTGAGCTCAGTAGCTGAATGAGGCGTTGGAGCAGAAGAGAGTTACTACCCGTAAGCAGAATATCATCAACATAGACTAGAAGATAGCAAATATCAGCACCAACAGAGAAGATAAATAATGAAGTATCCACCTTAGAGGCACGAAAACCAATAGATAACAGGAAATCATTCAGACGAGTGTACCAAGCCCGTGGAGCCTGTTTTAAACCATACAGAGATTTATGCAATCGGCACACATGAGAGGGGAGAGCAGTATCAACAAAACCTGGAGGTTGTTTCATGTAGACCTCCTCATCAAGAACACCATGGAGGAAGGCATTATGGATGTCAAGCTGATGAATTTTCCAACCACACGAAACTGCAATGGAGAAGACTAATCTGACGGTCGCCTGTTTGATGACTGGACTAAAGGTTTCAGAGTAATCAATACCTTCTTGCTGAGTGAAACCTCTAGCAACCAGACGCGCCTTATACCTCTCGATGCTGCCATCAGATCTGCGTTTAATCTTGTATACCCACCGACTACCAACAACATTCATGGAGGGATGAAACGACACTAAGGTCCAAGTTTGGTTTGCATGTAAGGCCTGAATTTCCTCACGCATAGCACTATGCCACGCCTCATATCTGTTAGCATCATTAAAAACAAGTGGCTCATGAGAGGGGGGAGAAACTACCCGGCTGAAGGAGACAGCAGAGGTTGCAGCAGTGGCTGTGGACAGTGCTGTCTTGGGCTGCCTTGGACGAAGAACCATGGGATGTTGACGAGTAGCTGGGCATGGAGAAGTGGGGCCTGTACTTGGAAGAGGCTGAAGAGGATATGAGGAGAGGTCTACACAGAGCTGCAGACCAGCTGGAGAAGCAGTGGAGGGACTGGTCGGCACTGTAGACACTGGTGAGGCTGCTGCAGAACTGGGAAGAGCTGATGCAGAACCGGGCTGCTCTGTTACAGCAGACCTGAGAACATGCACATCCGGTGATGGAGAACCTGTACCTGCATAATTATCATTGTAAAGACAAGCATATGGTGACAATATGGTAGTGGGGGATGGTGATGAAGGGGTGGCAGAATCAATGGGCAAAGTGGTAGGCTGGTGGGGTGCGGCAGAGGGCAGAATTGGGTTGTGGTTGGGGCTGGTTTGGTAAGTAGTAGGCTGAAAAGATGGAGGAGGGTGCAAGGATGGAAGATAGGTAGGTGGGGTGGGAGGTACCGGTGAGGATGTTACCTGTTCAGACTTCGCAAAAGGAAAGACATTTTCATGAAAACGAACATGACGGGAGACATAAATACGATCAGACTCTAAGTCAAGACAACGATAACCAAGATGAGATGAGCTATAACCTAAAAACACACAAGGGGAAGACCGGAAATCTAATTTATGAGCATGATATGGACGCAAAAAAGGAAAACAAAGACACCCAAAAGTACGTAGGAAGTTATAATCAGGAGTGCGTCGAAACAGACACTCAAATGGAGATGTATTTTGGAGAACAAGAGTAGGCATGCGATTAATAAGGTAGACCGATGATTCAAAAGCATAGTTCCAAAATCGCAATGGGGCACTACACTGGCCTAAAAGGGTTAGGCCAGTTTCGACGATATGTCGATGACGACGTTCAACAGTGCCATTTTGTTCATGAGTATGAGGACAAATTAACCGATGATGAATACCAATGGTCTGAAAAAATTTATTTAATTTACGATATTCACCGCCCCAATCAGTTTGAACAAATTTAATTTTAAGAGAAAACTGACGCTCAACAAGTGTTTGAAAACGTTGAAAAGTGGAAAAAACATCAGATTTCGCAACAAGCGGATAATACCATATATGTTTGGTATGCGCATCAACAAAAATAACAAAATAGCGGAAGCCATCAGAAGAAAACATAGGGGCAGGACCCCAAACATCACTAAAAATTAATTCAAGCGGGGCAGAAGTTTTGTGACCCGTAGGTCGTAATGACAAACGGGACGACTTTCCTAAAGGACAAGCTTGACACTGAGTAAGAGAACGTCTAGAAGTACATACGATTTTATTTCCGGAGACTAACAAATTGAAAATGCGAGGGGTTGGATGACCCAAACGACGATGCCACAGGTCGGCAGTCGCGGAGATGCAAGGAGACCAAAAAGCTTGAGGAACTGACGTGGCAGAAGACTCGGAGAGGACATAAAGGCCATCATGACTCTGACCGGAAAGGAGAACTTCCTTGGTGACGAGATCCTTCACAAAAAACATAGAAGCGTGAAATTCAAAATAAACATGATTATCATGACAGAATTTTTGAACAGATAACAACGGTTTGGTAATGTGAGGCACATGGAGAACATTAGATAATGTAAACATGCGTTTTGGGGAATGTAATTTAGTATGTCCAATATGGGATATGTCAAGGCCCTTACCGTCACCAACATGCAAATAATCATTACCAAGATAGGGTGCAGAATCGGTCAGAGTTCCAAGATCAGGTGTGACGTGTTGATTTGCGCCGGTGTCGGGGAACCAAGTCGCAGCAGAGATATTCCCAACCGCAAGATGAGCAGAGGGCTGCGGAGAGCTGCTACGAAACTGGGAACAATGGGGAGCTGTGTGCCCAAAACCGGAGCACAATTGGCAGCGTACATGCTGCTGTCCAGACCACTGCCCAGCACTGGAATTTCGCCTGGTTTGCTGCCAGTGGTTTGGTCGCCAATCTGCAGCAGATTGGCCCATGTTCTGGGGAGTGGAACGGTTGCTGTGGGGACGCCAATTACCTCTAGAGCGACCCCTGTTGTGGCTGAAGTTAGAGCTGTGATGAGACATGGCATGGTGTGCAGAAAACTGTTGTGTTGGCAGCAGAGGTGGCTGCTGCGGCAGAGAAGAAGAAGACAGCAGAGAAGGAGCGGCAGCCATGGAATGGAAAGAGTTCTTGTGCAGAAATTCATGGGTAAGAAGGTGGCTGTGAAGATCAGCATAGGATAGCGGTTCTGCCTTGGTTATGAGACTCGTTACCAAGTCTTTGAACTCGCCACGAAGGCCACGAAACACATAAAGATTGAAATCTTCAAGAGACATGGGACGACCAGCAGCAGCCAATTCATCAAATAACGATTTGGCTTGCTGCATATATAGACTAACCGAGGAGTCACCTTGCCGAAGGTCTTGAAAGGAGCCATGGAGTTGCATGATGCGAGAATTAGACGGAGAGGCAAGCGCTTTCTCAAGAGTGCGCCAAACACAATGCGAAGTAGAACAATCTACCACGAGATGCAACACATCCACGGAGAGAGAGGAGAGCAAAGCACTCAAAATAAGTTGATCCTGTTGCTTCCAACGAAGAAAAGAAGGGCTGATAATGGAGGAAGAACTAGCAGAACTGTCAAAAATATGAGATGGAGGACACGGCACGGAACCGTCAACAAAGTGAAAAACACCTTGACCAAGGAGATATGGCTTCATCTGCATTCTCCAATAGAGATAATTTGTGTTCGTAAGCTTTAACGAAACAACTTGGTGAGTGTTCGCTAAAGGAACAATAGTTGTAGTGTGAGTTCCCATGAGAGGTAAAGGAACGGCAGAGACTTGGGAGGAAGAATCAGAGACAAGCTCTGCAAGTGGAGGCTGCTGTGGAGAAGAAAGGGCACCAGCGACAGCAGCTTGGGGAGGGTTGGCCGGCTGTGCTGCACCACCTGTGGAGAGGGAGAAGCCGGCGACAGCAGTAGAATCCATGTAGAGAAAGTAAAGAGAGGGTCGGCTGCAAAGGAAGGAAGGAAGAAAAGAGTTCTGACGGCAGAAGGCTCTGATACCAAGTTGAGAATAATTGGGAGGCTTAACCTGATGGTCAGCCAACCCTTTCTATATATATAGGTAGGGCAATATACAATAGTAATGGTGGAGGTTACCACACAAGAGTATGTCTACAATATTTCCTATATACAATATTTCCTATATAAATATATTCTATAATATAATTCAAAATATTAATTCAGTAAATATAATTTCTATTCAAATTTAGAGATAAATTAACTTGAAATTATGCAATTCAAATTTCAAACACAAGTAAAAAGTGGGGGTTGAACCGATATGACCCAATCGACTTGAATAGTCCACAAACAACCTGGATAACTGGTAAAAATATAGTTTGACTAAAAAACAATTCAAGACAACATCTTTTTTAAAACAAAATTGAGACGGCAACAAATTGAATCAACATAGGTCAACATTTCAAATGCATGACCCGGGTTTTAAGACCATATTAACACCAAATCAAAACAAATTATGAAGCTAAATTACCAATAAATTTATTGTTGAATGATAAAATCAAGAAAAAAATCAATCTAAAAAAACAACACAATAAAATAACATTTCTTAACAAAGTTACAAATTTGAACAAAGTTATGAAAATACCATTGGCGTTCTTCCAAGGCCTTTGTGAACTTCGATTACCCTAAAATTTTAATCTCGGATATAATGATATGTAAGGAGACTCTCTTAAAATTTTAGCCTGATATAATAATCAAACTAAGAGATATAATTGATATAATGGTTTTTTTTATTTAAAAAAAAGCTATTTGAGCAGAACAAGGCCAAAATGAAATGTAAACGTTCCATTCCATTGTGGGTTTTTTAAGTTAAACTGCGAGGCCAGGTAGGTTTAGTAACTATTTGACGAACCGGTCTATACCTCAACCATATTTGGCGAGCATGCACACCCTGGCACAACCATGCAGGAAACCACCAAAAACTTCGTGTTTCTACACAAATTTCCCTTTCATCTTTCGAGTATTATCTGGATTGGATATGAATCCAATTATCAGGTGTTTTTGGTCATGTTTCTAGAAGGATTGGCAGAAAACCACCATAAACTGTAAGATAGAGCTGGCTAATGTTCTGTATTCTCCACATTCCTTGTAAGAAGCCTCACATTTTCCCCCTGAAAGACAGAAATATCGGGACTTTGTGGGCAGAAAAATAGTATAAATACACAGCTACTTCCCTTGGTTTTTCATTAACAAAAATTAAGGACACGTAGTAAATCTCTTGAGTTAATTATGGCTACCAGCAACGTTGTTTGTGCTTTAGTTCTTTCCTCTCTGTTCCATTTTCTTCTTGTTCCTGTATCAAGTACTCGTGGAGTCAATGTTCTTAAAAAATGTGGGTTTAAAGCAATTTATCAGCTTGGGGATTCTATAGCTGACACTGGCAATTTGATTCGCGAAAATCCTCTTTCTCCATATGCTTCATTTCCTTATGGTTTGAAACTCTCGAAGCCAACAGGTAGATGCTCCAATGGGTTGTTGATGATTGATTACATTGGTAAGTTACGATATTCTTGATTTCACTGTTTCTCTAAGCGGTAATGCTGCCGAGTTTCAAACTGTGTTTGACTTGAAAAGGCTTCATTTTTTATGATTTTTATGCCTTGATCTACAAAATAATGCTAAACTTCAAGAAAATCCGACACATCGTTGATGTGGCCTGTAAATTTTTATCTGTCAGATTTCCTCTATGTTTAGCATTACTCTCCGTGTCATTTAGCTTGTGTTTGTTTAATTTTCTTGCTTCTATTCCCTTTCTCTTGTTTTCTTTTCTCAAACTTTCTTCTTCTTCTTCAGCAGCCGCCTTAATCCGAAAACTTTCTTGTTAAAAAATATATATCACAGTGTCTATCAGAATTATTCAAGTTAAGGGCTGTTCATTTCCTATATTATTAGGGTAAATTACATAATCTTAGGAAATTCAGGTTCTTAACTCTCTTTCTTACCTCATTTACGGTACAAGTTGCTTGATTGTGTTGACTTTTCTTTGAACAATTGCAGCACGCTCGGCTAAACTTCCCTCTCCTGGTGCCTACTTGAATTCGGCAAGAAAATTTTCCGGTGGCCGCGGTGGAGTGAATTTTGCAGTTGCTGGTTCAACTGCCTTGCCTGCAGAAGTTTTATCGTCAAAGAATATAATGAACATTGTGACAAATGAATCTCTTAGCACACAACTTGAGTGGATGTTCTCCTATTTTAACACAACATGTTCCAAAGGTAATCGGCATGTTTCATACGATGTTTCAATAGTTAAATCCTTTTCCAACCATCATGCCTGACAGTTATTGCTTCACAGATTGTGCTAAAGAAATCAAATCATCTCTCTTCATGGTTGGGGAGATTGGAGGCAATGACTATAACTATGCTTTCTTGTTTAACAAAACCACTGAAGAACTAAATGCGTTGGTTCCTGAAGTTGTCAGAGCTATAAAGGATGCTGTTGCGGTACGTTAGTTTTCGGTTTGTTCCTTCTGAATTTCTACCTATATTGTTGTTGTTTATGAATGTTCTTCGATGTGATTTTGCAGAAAGCCATTGGTCGCGGTGCTAGACGAGTGGTTGTCCCTGGAAACTTCCCGATAGGTTGCTTCCCGGTTTATCTTAGCCAATTCCAGCCCAATGATGCTGCTGCTTATGATGAGTTCCACTGCCTCAAGGGGTTAAACTCTTTCGCAAGTTATCACAATGAGCTTCTCAAGCAAACCGTTGAGGGATTGAAAAGAAATTACCCTGATGTGATCATAGTTTACGGCGACTATTACAAAGCATTCATGTCGATCTATCAGAACGCTCGGTCTCTTGGTGAGTTTATTTTCAAGATCCTTGTGAATGGTAGAGAAACTATACGGGGCCCAGCACAAAATTAATGCTTACAGCATCGTCTCCTTGTTTTTCTAAATAGGTTTTGATACGAAGTCGATGCAAAAAGCTTGCTGCGGGACTGGTGGTGATCATAATTTTAGCCTGATGAGAATGTGTGGAGATCCTGACGTTCCGGTTTGTCCAAAGCCTGATCAATACATCAGCTGGGATGGAGTTCATTTGACACAAAAGGCTTATCAACACATGGCAGAATGGCTTATCAACGATATCTTTCCAAAGCTTCAATGCAGTGCTTGATGTGAAAGTTCTGTCCTCACCAAGACATGGACTTGATAACATGAAGCTCTTAATTTTGTTTACAATTAAGCTTGTAAAAATATTCTTGTCTTTGAATTAAAAAGGGACCTCACAAGGTTGTTTGTAACTCTAATTATTCCCTTTTCAAATCACCAGCTCTTGATGCTTGTATTCAAACCCACCACAGAGAAGGATCGTGAAGAACTAAAAAACATCCAGACCACATCATATGATATATTAAGCATTTCATATGTTAAAATTTGGAACCAAGAGGTCCAGCTTCCTCAAAATCTTGAAACTCTGGAAGGAAGGAGTTGTGACAGTTTGATCAATTTAGCACCATCTACATCATCTTACAGAAATCTAACAGCTTTGCTTGTATGGGATTACATAGCACAAAAAATTCACTCTAGAATTGTTTCATAAACAGTTTTATTTTTATATTTTTATCTCTTAACTTCAATTAAATATATTTTTATTTTCTCTGTTGTTATTTTTTTTATTCCAAAATAATAACCAAATGCTATTTTAGTTATTGATTAAAATACAATGGCAATTTTATAAATAAACTTATTATTCATTGATTTTTTTGGTGCACCAGAACGACGATGTAAAATATTATGCTCGTCGTTCTTTCATAGAATAAAAATCATTGATTATCATATCAATTGTGAATCTTTCAGCAATTTGTTTTTCTATATAGACAATTAAATAATTTGCAAAAAAATCATTCTTCATCCAATTGCGAAGTCCTGTTTTAACAATTTTTATCACTAAAAAAGCTCGTTCAGTAGGCTGTGAGTTATCAATATTTTTTTCCAAAAAAAAAATCATTTCTTTTTATTTTGTTCATGGTTCAACCTAAAATCAAAACATATATCGCAAGAAAAAATTGATAATTTTTGTGGCTCTGCTGAAAACAAAACATAAAAAAAAATCCAAATATAATCAAAACAAACCTATAAAATATATCTAATTAATTAAAAAAAAATCACTATAACAAGAATTCAAAAAACAATTGGTAGAACTAGCAAATCTGAGAGAAAAAGAGAGTAAATATGGTAGAATTATATATATAAACAAACCTCATCAAATTATTAACAAACATCTCAAAACAAAACAAAATTATATTTTAAATTTAAGTTACCTTGTTTTGTTTGATGAAAGATAAATTAATTGGTAGCTCTGCTTTAATCTTTTTGTAGAAAAATTTTGCTCGTGATTTATGTTTTTATTTCTATTTTTGATCGGCTGCAGAATTTATATTAGGATAAATTGATGGCTCTGTTTTTTATTTCATAAAATAATACCTTTATATTTTTTTTCTTTCCCACTTAGGTCAGGAGTAAATTCAAAAGAAATCAAAATTAAATCAAACTTAATTTAAGGCTCACATCTTTAAAATAAAAAATATAACAGGCATATAAAAAAAGGACGTGGTCATCGGGTACGAAGCAGGCAGATTCCATTGCTGAGGAGGATCGGGGACTTGAAATGACGAGGAAAGCGGGCGATCTCATAATTGATTTCAACGTGGATGGTGCATAATCTCATATATATATATATATATATATATATATATATATATATATATATATATATATATATATATATAATGTAATGCGGTGCAACATCCGCATCTATCTTAAATCCTAAAAAAAAAGGTGGTCCTGCATTTGAACCTGAGCCGAGAAAACTGCTTAACTCGTATTATTTCGGAGGTGGGTTCTTGACAATATATAATGCCGTTCATCCAATCCAGATCAATCTCCTCACACTTAATTAGCCAGTAGTTAAAAAAAATTAAAATGTCTTGCAGGGGGCTCGGGCCCCTGCTTGCCCCCCCTGCTTCCGCCCCTACGCGCATGTGTTTCGATTTTAAGAAGAAACAAGTTAAAAATGCAATTCTCTATAAATCTTTCATGGTCAACAAGAAAAAGTAGGAAGATCCAAGGTTAGAGAACAAGCAAGAAGATCCAATGATTAAGTTGGTAATCAGATCCGATGGTCACGAGAAAAGGGGGAGATCCAGCGGTAAGAAAAGAAATAATTATCACTATGCTATTTTTCAAAAATAAAAATACTTTTAGCAAGTTGCTGTTGTCCTTTGTAGCAAGATTATGAATTCCATTTCTATTGATGTTTTGTTTTTTCAATTGAAAATGTATGTTTATGTTTTGAAGTGTTTCGACATGTATTTCAAGATTGTATTGTTCATATTATATTTGAATTATTATTATATATATAATTCAAAATATTAATTCAGTAAATATAATTTCTATTCAAATTTAGAGATAAATTAACTTGAAATTATGCAATTCAAATTTCAAACACAAGTAAAAAGTGGGGGTTGAACCGATATGACCCAATCGACTTGAATAGTCCACAAACAACCTGGATAACTGGTAAAAATATAGTTTGACTAAAAAACAATTCAAGACAACATCTTTTTTAAAACAAAATTGAGACGGCAACAAATTGAATCAACATAGGTCAACATTTCAAATGCATGACCCGGGTTTTAAGACCATATTAACACCAAATCAAAACAAATTATGAAGCTAAATTACCAATAAATTTATTGTTGAATGATAAAATCAAGAAAAAAATCAATCTAAAAAAACAACACAATAAAATAACATTTCTTAACAAAGTTACAAATTTGAACAAAGTTATGAAAATACCATTGGCGTTCTTCCAAGGCCTTTGTGAACTTCGATTACCCTAAAATTTTAATCTCGGATATAATGATATGTAAGGAGACTCCTCTTAAAATTTTAGCCTGATATAATAATCAAACTAAGAGATATAATTGATATAATGGTTTTTTTTATTTAAAAAAAAGCTATTTGAGCAGAACAAGGCCAAAATGAAATGTAAACGTTCCATTCCATTGTGGGTTTTTTAAGTTAAACTGCGAGGCCAGGTAGGTTTAGTAACTATTTGACGAACCGGTCTATACCTCAACCATATTTGGCGAGCATGCACACCCTGGCACAACCATGCAAGAAACCACCAAAAACTTCGTGTTTCTACACAAATTTCCCTTTCATCTTTCGAGTATTATCTGGATTGGATATGAATCCAATTATCAGGTGTTTTTGGTCATGTTTCTAGAAGGATTGGCAGAAAACCACCATAAACTGTAAGATAGAGCTGGCTAATGTTCTGTATTCTCCACATTCCTTGTAAGAAGCCTCACATTTTCCCCCTGAAAGACAGAAATATCGGGACTTTGTGGGCAGAAAAATAGTATAAATACACAGCTACTTCCCTTGGTTTTTCATTAACAAAAATTAAGGACACGTAGTAAATCTCTTGAGTTAATTATGGCTACCAGCAACGTTGTTTGTGCTTTAGTTCTTTCCTCTCTGTTCCATTTTCTTCTTGTTCCTGTATCAAGTACTCGTGGAGTCAATGTTCTTAAAAAATGTGGGTTTAAAGCAATTTATCAGCTTGGGGATTCTATAGCTGACACTGGCAATTTGATTCGCGAAAATCCTCTTTCTCCATATGCTTCATTTCCTTATGGTTTGAAACTCTCGAAGCCAACAGGTAGATGCTCCAATGGGTTGTTGATGATTGATTACATTGGTAAGTTACGATATTCTTGATTTCACTGTTTCTCTAAGCGGTAATGCTGCCGAGTTTCAAACTGTGTTTGACTTGAAAAGGCTTCATTTTTTATGATTTTTATGCCTTGATCTACAAAATAATGCTAAACTTCAAGAAAATCCGACACATCGTTGATGTGGCCTGTAAATTTTTATCTGTCAGATTTCCTCTATGTTTAGCATTACTCTCCGTGTCATTTAGCTTGTGTTTGTTTAATTTTTTTGCTTCTATTCCCTTTCTCTTGTTTTCTTTTCTCAAACTTTCTTCTTCTTCTTCAGCAGCCGCCTTAATCCGAAAACTTTCTTGTTAAAAAATATATATCACAGTGTCTATCAGAATTATTCAAGTTAAGGGCTGTTCATTTCCTATATTATTAGGGTAAATTACATAATCTTAGGAAATTCAGGTTCTTAACTCTCTTTCTTACCTCATTTACGGTACAAGTTGCTTGATTGTGTTGACTTTTCTTTGAACAATTGCAGCACGCTCGGCTAAACTTCCCTCTCCTGGTGCCTACTTGAATTCGGCAAGAAAATTTTCCGGTGGCCGCGGTGGAGTGAATTTTGCAGTTGCTGGTTCAACTGCCTTGCCTGCAGAAGTTTTATCGTCAAAGAATATAATGAACATTGTGACAAATGAATCTCTTAGCACACAACTTGAGTGGATGTTCTCCTATTTTAACACAACATGTTCCAAAGGTAATCGGCATGTTTCATACGATGTTTCAATAGTTAAATCCTTTTCCAACCATCATGCCTGACAGTTATTGCTTCACAGATTGTGCTAAAGAAATCAAATCATCTCTCTTCATGGTTGGGGAGATTGGAGGCAATGACTATAACTATGCTTTCTTGTTTAACAAAACCACTGAAGAACTAAATGCGTTGGTTCCTGAAGTTGTCAGAGCTATAAAGGATGCTGTTGCGGTACGTTAGTTTTCGGTTTGTTCCTTCTGAATTTCTACCTATATTGTTGTTGTTTATGAATGTTCTTCGATGTGATTTTGCAGAAAGCCATTGGTCGCGGTGCTAGACGAGTGGTTGTCCCTGGAAACTTCCCGATAGGTTGCTTCCCGGTTTATCTTAGCCAATTCCAGCCCAATGATGCTGCTGCTTATGATGAGTTCCACTGCCTCAAGGGGTTAAACTCTTTCGCAAGTTATCACAATGAGCTTCTCAAGCAAACCGTTGAGGGATTGAAAAGAAATTACCCTGATGTGATCATAGTTTACGGCGACTATTACAAAGCATTCATGTCGATCTATCAGAACGCTCGGTCTCTTGGTGAGTTTATTTTCAAGATCCTTGTGAATGGTAGAGAAACTATACGGGGCCCAGCACAAAATTAATGCTTACAGCATCGTCTCCTTGTTTTTCTAAATAGGTTTTGATACGAAGTCGATGCAAAAAGCTTGCTGCGGGACTGGTGGTGATCATAATTTTAGCCTGATGAGAATGTGTGGAGATCCTGACGTTCCGGTTTGTCCAAAGCCTGATCAATACATCAGCTGGGATGGAGTTCATTTGACACAAAAGGCTTATCAACACATGGCAGAATGGCTTATCAACGATATCTTTCCAAAGCTTCAATGCAGTGCTTGATGTGAAAGTTCTGTCCTCACCAAGACATGGACTTGATAACATGAAGCTCTTAATTTTGTTTACAATTAAGCTTGTAAAAATATTCTTGTCTTTGAATTAAAAAGGGACCTCACAAGGTTGTTTGTAACTCTAATTATTCCCTTTTCAAATCACCAGCTCTTGATGCTTGTATTCAAACCCACCACAGAGAAGGATCGTGAAGAACTAAAAAACATCCAGACCACATCATATGATATATTAAGCATTTCATATGTTAAAATTTGGAACCAAGAGGTCCAGCTTCCTCAAAATCTTGAAACTCTGGAAGGAAGGAGTTGTGACAGTTTGATCAATTTAGCAACCATCTACATCATCTTACAGAAATCTAACAGCTTTGCTTGTATGGGATTACATAGCACAAAAAATTCACTCTAGAATTGTTTCATAAACAGTTTTATTTTTATATTTTTATCTCTTAACTTCAATTAAATATATTTTTATTTTCTCTGTTGTTATTTTTTTTATTCCAAAATAATAACCAAATGCTATTTTAGTTATTGATTAAAATACAATGGCAATTTTATAAATAAACTTATTATTCATTGATTTTTTTGGTGCACCAGAACGACGATGTAAAATATTATGCTCGTCGTTCTTTCATAGAATAAAAATCATTGATTATCATATCAATTGTGAATCTTTCAGCAATTTGTTTTTCTATATAGACAATTAAATAATTTGCAAAAAAATCATTCTTCATCCAATTGCGAAGTCCTGTTTTAACAATTTTTATCACTAAAAAAGCTCGTTCAGTAGGCTGTGAGTTATCAATATTTTTTTCCAAAAAAAAAAATCATTTCTTTTTATTTTGTTCATGGTTCAACCTAAAATCAAAACATATATCGCAAGAAAAAATTGATAATTTTTGTGGCTCTGCTGAAAACAAAACATAAAAAAAAATCCAAATATAATCAAAACAAACCTATAAAATATATCTAATTAATTAAAAAAAAATCACTATAACAAGAATTCAAAAAACAATTGGTAGAACTAGCAAATCTGAGAGAAAAAGAGAGTAAATATGGTAGAATTATATATATAAACAAACCTCATCAAATTATTAACAAACATCTCAAAACAAAACAAAATTAGATTTTAAATTTAAGTTACCTTGTTTTGTTTGATGAAAGATAAATTAATTGGTAGCTCTGCTTTAATCTTTTTGTAGAAAAATTTTGCTCGTGATTTATGTTTTTATTTCTATTTTTGATCGGCTGCAGAATTTATATTAGGATAAATTGATGGCTCTGTTTTTTATTTCATAAAATAATACCTTTATATTTTTTTTCTTTCCCACTTAGGTCAGGAGTAAATTCAAAAGAAATCAAAATTAAATCAAACTTAATTTAAGGCTCACATCTTTAAAATAAAAAATATAACAGGCATATAAAAAAAGGACGTGGTCATCGGGTACGAAGCAGGCAGATTCCATTGCTGAGGAGGATCGGGGACTTGAAATGACGAGGAAAGCGGGCGATCTCATAATTGATTTCAACGTGGATGGTGCATAATCTCATATATATATATATATAATGTAATGCGGTGCAACATCCGCATCTATCTTAAATCCTTAAAAAAAAGGCGGTCCTGCATTTGAACCTGAGCCGAGAAAACTGCTTAACTCGTATTATTTCGGAGGTGGGTTCTTGACAATATATAATGCCGTTCATCCAATCCAGATCAATCTCCTCACACTTAATTAGCCAGTAGTTAAAAAAAATTAAAATGTCTTGCAGGGGGCTCGGGCCCCTGCTTGCCCCCCCTGCTTCCGCCCCTGCGCGCATGTGTTTCGATTTTAAGAAGAAACAAGTTAAAAATGCAATTCTCTATAAATCTTTCATGGTCAACAAGAAAAAGTAGGAAGATCCAAGGTTAGAGAACAAGCAAGAAGATCCAATGATTAAGTTGGTAATCAGATCCGATGGTCAAGAGAAAAGGGGGAGATCCAGCGGTAAGAAAAGAAATAATTATCACTATGCTATTTTTCAAAAATAAAAATACTTTTAGCAAGTTGCTGTTGTCCTTTGTAGCAAGATTATGAATTCCATTTCTATTGATGTTTTGTTTTTTCAATTGAAAATGTATGTTTATGTTTTGAAGTGTTTCGACATGTATTTCAAGATTGTATTGTTCATATTATATTTGAATTATTATTATATATATAATTCAAAATATTAATTCAGTAAATATAATTTCTATTCAAATTTAGAGATAAATTAACTTGAAATTATGCAATTCAAATTTCAAACACAAGTAAAAAGTGGGGGTTGAACCGATATGACCCAATCGACTTGAATAGTCCACAAACAACCTGGATAACTGGTAAAAATATAGTTTGACTAAAAAACAATTCAAGACAACATCTTTTTTAAAACAAAATTGAGACGGCAACAAATTGAATCAACATAGGTCAACATTTCAAATGCATGACCCGGGTTTTAAGACCATATTAACACCAAATCAAAACAAATTATGAAGCTAAATTACCAATAAATTTATTGTTGAATGATAAAATCAAGAAAAAAATCAATCTAAAAAAACAACACAATAAAATAACATTTCTTAACAAAGTTACAAATTTGAACAAAGTTATGAAAATACCATTGGCGTTCTTCCAAGGCCTTTGTGAACTTCGATTACCCTAAAATTTTAATCTCGGATATAATGATATGTAAGGAGACTCCTCTTAAAATTTTAGCCTGATATAATAATCAAACTAAGAGATATAATTGATATAATGGTTTTTTTTATTTAAAAAAAAGCTATTTGAGCAGAACAAGGCCAAAATGAAATGTAAACGTTCCATTCCATTGTGGGTTTTTTAAGTTAAACTGCGAGGCCAGGTAGGTTTAGTAACTATTTGACGAACCGGTCTATACCTCAACCATATTTGGCGAGCATGCACACCCTGGCACAACCATGCAAGAAACCACCAAAAACTTCGTGTTTCTACACAAATTTCCCTTTCATCTTTCGAGTATTATCTGGATTGGATATGAATCCAATTATCAGGTGTTTTTGGTCATGTTTCTAGAAGGATTGGCAGAAAACCACCATAAACTGTAAGATAGAGCTGGCTAATGTTCTGTATTCTCCACATTCCTTGTAAGAAGCCTCACATTTTCCCCCTGAAAGACAGAAATATCGGGACTTTGTGGGCAGAAAAATAGTATAAATACACAGCTACTTCCCTTGGTTTTTCATTAACAAAAATTAAGGACACGTAGTAAATCTCTTGAGTTAATTATGGCTACCAGCAACGTTGTTTGTGCTTTAGTTCTTTCCTCTCTGTTCCATTTTCTTCTTGTTCCTGTATCAAGTACTCGTGGAGTCAATGTTCTTAAAAAATGTGGGTTTAAAGCAATTTATCAGCTTGGGGATTCTATAGCTGACACTGGCAATTTGATTCGCGAAAATCCTCTTTCTCCATATGCTTCATTTCCTTATGGTTTGAAACTCTCGAAGCCAACAGGTAGATGCTCCAATGGGTTGTTGATGATTGATTACATTGGTAAGTTACGATATTCTTGATTTCACTGTTTCTCTAAGCGGTAATGCTGCCGAGTTTCAAACTGTGTTTGACTTGAAAAGGCTTCATTTTTTATGATTTTTATGCCTTGATCTACAAAATAATGCTAAACATCAAGAAAATCCGACACATCGTTGATGTGGCCTGTAAATTTTTATCTGTCAGATTTCCTCTATGTTTAGCATTACTCTCCGTGTCATTTAGCTTGTGTTTGTTTAATTTTCTTGCTTCTATTCCCTTTCTCTTGTTTTCTTTTCTCAAACTTTCTTCTTCTTCTTCAGCAGCCGCCTTAATCCGAAAACTTTCTTGTTAAAAAATATATATCACAGTGTCTATCAGAATTATTCAAGTTAAGGGCTGTTCATTTCCTATATTATTAGGGTAAATTACATAATCTTAGGAAATTCAGGTTCTTAACTCTCTTTCTTACCTCATTTACGGTACAAGTTGCTTGATTGTGTTGACTTTTCTTTGAACAATTGCAGCACGCTCGGCTAAACTTCCCTCTCCTGGTGCCTACTTGAATTCGGCAAGAAAATTTTCCGGTGGCCGCGGTGGAGTGAATTTTGCAGTTGCTGGTTCAACTGCCTTGCCTGCAGAAGTTTTATCGTCAAAGAATATAATGAACATTGTGACAAATGAATCTCTTAGCACACAACTTGAGTGGATGTTCTCCTATTTTAACACAACATGTTCCAAAGGTAATCGGCATGTTTCATACGATGTTTCAATAGTTAAATCCTTTTCCAACCATCATGCCTGACAGTTATTGCTTCACAGATTGTGCTAAAGAAATCAAATCATCTCTCTTCATGGTTGGGGAGATTGGAGGCAATGACTATAACTATGCTTTCTTGTTTAACAAAACCACTGAAGAACTAAATGCGTTGGTTCCTGAAGTTGTCAGAGCTATAAAGGATGCTGTTGCGGTACGTTAGTTTTCGGTTTGTTCCTTCTGAATTTCTACCTATATTGTTGTTGTTTATGAATGTTCTTCGATGTGATTTTGCAGAAAGCCATTGGTCGCGGTGCTAGACGAGTGGTTGTCCCTGGAAACTTCCCGATAGGTTGCTTCCCGGTTTATCTTAGCCAATTCCAGCCCAATGATGCTGCTGCTTATGATGAGTTCCACTGCCTCAAGGGGTTAAACTCTTTCGCAAGTTATCACAATGAGCTTCTCAAGCAAACCGTTGAGGGATTGAAAAGAAATTACCCTGATGTGATCATAGTTTACGGCGACTATTACAAAGCATTCATGTCGATCTATCAGAACGCTCGGTCTCTTGGTGAGTTTATTTTCAAGATCCTTGTGAATGGTAGAGAAACTATACGGGGCCCAGCACAAAATTAATGCTTACAGCATCGTCTCCTTGTTTTTCTAAATAGGTTTTGATACGAAGTCGATGCAAAAAGCTTGCTGCGGGACTGGTGGTGATCATAATTTTAGCCTGATGAGAATGTGTGGAGATCCTGACGTTCCGGTTTGTCCAAAGCCTGATCAATACATCAGCTGGGATGGAGTTCATTTGACACAAAAGGCTTATCAACACATGGCAGAATGGCTTATCAACGATATCTTTCCAAAGCTTCAATGCAGTGCTTGATGTGAAAGTTCTGTCCTCACCAAGACATGGACTTGATAACATGAAGCTCTTAATTTTGTTTACAATTAAGCTTGTAAAAATATTCTTGTCTTTGAATTAAAAAGGGACCTCACAAGGTTGTTTGTAACTCTAATTATTCCCTTTTCAAATCACCAGCTCTTGATGCTTGTATTCAAACCCACCACAGAGAAGGATCGTGAAGAACTAAAAAACATCCAGACCACATCATATGATATATTAAGCATTTCATATGTTAAAATTTGGAACCAAGAGGTCCAGCTTCCTCAAAATCTTGAAACTCTGGAAGGAAGGAGTTGTGACAGTTTGATCAATTTAGCAACCATCTACATCATCTTACAGAAATCTAACAGCTTTGCTTGTATGGGATTACATAGCACAAAAAATTCACTCTAGAATTGTTTCATAAACAGTTTTATTTTTATATTTTTATCTCTTAACTTCAATTAAATATATTTTTATTTTCTCTGTTGTTATTTTTTTTATTCCAAAATAATAACCAAATGCTATTTTAGTTATTGATTAAAATACAATGGCAATTTTATAAATAAACTTATTATTCATTGATTTTTTTGGTGCACCAGAACGACGATGTAAAATATTATGCTCGTCGTTCTTTCATAGAATAAAAATCATTGATTATCATATCAATTGTGAATCTTTCAGCAATTTGTTTTTCTATATAGACAATTAAATAATTTGCAAAAAAATCATTCTTCATCCAATTGCGAAGTCCTGTTTTAACAATTTTTATCACTAAAAAAGCTCGTTCAGTAGGCTGTGAGTTATCAATATTTTTTTCCAAAAAAAAAAATCATTTCTTTTTATTTTGTTCATGGTTCAACCTAAAATCAAAACATATATCGCAAGAAAAAATTGATAATTTTTGTGGCTCTGCTGAAAACAAAACATAAAAAAAAATCCAAATATAATCAAAACAAACCTATAAAATATATCTAATTAATTAAAAAAAAATCACTATAACAAGAATTCAAAAAACAATTGGTAGAACTAGCAAATCTGAGAGAAAAAGAGAGTAAATATGGTAGAATTATATATATAAACAAACCTCATCAAATTATTAACAAACATCTCAAAACAAAACAAAATTAGATTTTAAATTTAAGTTACCTTGTTTTGTTTGATGAAAGATAAATTAATTGGTAGCTCTGCTTTAATCTTTTTGTAGAAAAATTTTGCTCGTGATTTATGTTTTTATTTCTATTTTTGATCGGCTGCAGAATTTATATTAGGATAAATTGATGGCTCTGTTTTTTATTTCATAAAATAATACCTTTATATTTTTTTTCTTTCCCACTTAGGTCAGGAGTAAATTCAAAAGAAATCAAAATTAAATCAAACTTAATTTAAGGCTCACATCTTTAAAATAAAAAATATAACAGGCATATAAAAAAAGGACGTGGTCATCGGGTACGAAGCAGGCAGATTCCATTGCTGAGGAGGATCGGGGACTTGAAATGACGAGGAAAGCGGGCGATCTCATAATTGATTTCAACGTGGATGGTGCATAATCTCATATATATATATATATAATGTAATGCGGTGCAACATCCGCATCTATCTTAAATCCTAAAAAAAAAGGCGGTCCTGCATTTGAACCTGAGCCGAGAAAACTGCTTCTCAACTCGTATTATTTCGGAGGTGGGTTCTTGACAATATATAATGCCGTTCATCCAATCCAGATCAATCTCCTCACACTTAATTAGCCAGTAGTTAAAAAAAATTAAAATGTCTTGCAGGGGGCTCGGGCCCCTGCTTGCCCCCCCTGCTTCCGCCCCTGCGCGCATGTGTTTCGATTTTAAGAAGAAACAAGTTAAAAATGCAATTCTCTATAAATCTTTCATGGTCAACAAGAAAAAGTAGGAAGATCCAAGGTTAGAGAACAAGCAAGAAGATCCAATGATTAAGTTGGTAATCAAATCCGATGGTCAAGAGAAAAGGGGGAGATCCAGCGGTAAGAAAAGAAATAATTATCACTATGCTATTTTTCAAAAATAAAAATACTTTTAGCAAGTTGCTGTTGTCCTTTGTAGCAAGATTATGAATTCCATTTCTATTGATGTTTTGTTTTTTCAATTGAAAATGTATGTTTATGTTTTGAAGTGTTTCGACATGTATTTCAAGATTGTATTGTTCATATTATATTTGAATTATTATTATATATATAATTCAAAATATTAATTCAGTAAATATAATTTCTATTCAAATTTAGAGATAAATTAACTTGAAATTATGCAATTCAAATTTCAAACACAAGTAAAAAGTGGGGGTTGAACCGATATGACCCAATCGACTTGAATAGTCCACAAACAACCTGGATAACTGGTAAAAATATAGTTTGACTAAAAAACAATTCAAGACAACATCTTTTTTAAAACAAAATTGAGACGGCAACAAATTGAATCAACATAGGTCAACATTTCAAATGCATGACCCGGGTTTTAAGACCATATTAACACCAAATCAAAACAAATTATGAAGCTAAATTACCAATAAATTTATTGTTGAATGATAAAATCAAGAAAAAAATCAATCTAAAAAAACAACACAATAAAATAACATTTCTTAACAAAGTTACAAATTTGAACAAAGTTATGAAAATACCATTGGCGTTCTTCCAAGGCCTTTGTGAACTTCGATTACCCTAAAATTTTAATCTCGGATATAATGATATGTAAGGAGACTCCTCTTAAAATTTTAGCCTGATATAATAATCAAACTAAGAGATATAATTGATATAATGGTTTTTTTTATTTAAAAAAAAAGCTATTTGAGCAGAACAAGGCCAAAATGAAATGTAAACGTTCCATTCCATTGTGGGTTTTTTAAGTTAAACTGCGAGGCCAGGTAGGTTTAGTAACTATTTGACGAACCGGTCTATACCTCAACCATATTTGGCGAGCATGCACACCCTGGCACAACCATGCAAGAAACCACCAAAAACTTCGTGTTTCTACACAAATTTCCCTTTCATCTTTCGAGTATTATCTGGATTGGATATGAATCCAATTATCAGGTGTTTTTGGTCATGTTTCTAGAAGGATTGGCAGAAAACCACCATAAACTGTAAGATAGAGCTGGCTAATGTTCTGTATTCTCCACATTCCTTGTAAGAAGCCTCACATTTTCCCCCTGAAAGACAGAAATATCGGGACTTTGTGGGCAGAAAAATAGTATAAATACACAGCTACTTCCCTTGGTTTTTCATTAACAAAAATTAAGGACACGTAGTAAATCTCTTGAGTTAATTATGGCTACCAGCAACGTTGTTTGTGCTTTAGTTCTTTCCTCTCTGTTCCATTTTCTTCTTGTTCCTGTATCAAGTACTCGTGGAGTCAATGTTCTTAAAAAATGTGGGTTTAAAGCAATTTATCAGCTTGGGGATTCTATAGCTGACACTGGCAATTTGATTCGCGAAAATCCTCTTTCTCCATATGCTTCATTTCCTTATGGTTTGAAACTCTCGAAGCCAACAGGTAGATGCTCCAATGGGTTGTTGATGATTGATTACATTGGTAAGTTACGATATTCTTGATTTCACTGTTTCTCTAAGCGGTAATGCTGCCGAGTTTCAAACTGTGTTTGACTTGAAAAGGCTTCATTTTTTATGATTTTTATGCCTTGATCTACAAAATAATGCTAAACATCAAGAAAATCCGACACATCGTTGATGTGGCCTGTAAATTTTTATCTGTCAGATTTCCTCTATGTTTAGCATTACTCTCCGTGTCATTTAGCTTGTGTTTGTTTAATTTTCTTGCTTCTATTCCCTTTCTCTTGTTTTCTTTTCTCAAACTTTCTTCTTCTTCTTCAGCAGCCGCCTTAATCCGAAAACTTTCTTGTTAAAAAATATATATCACAGTGTCTATCAGAATTATTCAAGTTAAGGGCTGTTCATTTCCTATATTATTAGGGTAAATTACATAATCTTAGGAAATTCAGGTTCTTAACTCTCTTTCTTACCTCATTTACGGTACAAGTTGCTTGATTGTGTTGACTTTTCTTTGAACAATTGCAGCACGCTCGGCTAAACTTCCCTCTCCTGGTGCCTACTTGAATTCGGCAAGAAAATTTTCCGGTGGCCGCGGTGGAGTGAATTTTGCAGTTGCTGGTTCAACTGCCTTGCCTGCAGAAGTTTTATCGTCAAAGAATATAATGAACATTGTGACAAATGAATCTCTTAGCACACAACTTGAGTGGATGTTCTCCTATTTTAACACAACATGTTCCAAAGGTAATCGGCATGTTTCATACGATGTTTCAATAGTTAAATCCTTTTCCAACCATCATGCCTGACAGTTATTGCTTCACAGATTGTGCTAAAGAAATCAAATCATCTCTCTTCATGGTTGGGGAGATTGGAGGCAATGACTATAACTATGCTTTCTTGTTTAACAAAACCACTGAAGAACTAAATGCGTTGGTTCCTGAAGTTGTCAGAGCTATAAAGGATGCTGTTGCGGTACGTTAGTTTTCGGTTTGTTCCTTCTGAATTTCTACCTATATTGTTGTTGTTTATGAATGTTCTTCGATGTGATTTTGCAGAAAGCCATTGGTCGCGGTGCTAGACGAGTGGTTGTCCCTGGAAACTTCCCGATAGGTTGCTTCCCGGTTTATCTTAGCCAATTCCAGCCCAATGATGCTGCTGCTTATGATGAGTTCCACTGCCTCAAGGGGTTAAACTCTTTCGCAAGTTATCACAATGAGCTTCTCAAGCAAACCGTTGAGGGATTGAAAAGAAATTACCCTGATGTGATCATAGTTTACGGCGACTATTACAAAGCATTCATGTCGATCTATCAGAACGCTCGGTCTCTTGGTGAGTTTATTTTCAAGATCCTTGTGAATGGTAGAGAAACTATACGGGGCCCAGCACAAAATTAATGCTTACAGCATCGTCTCCTTGTTTTTCTAAATAGGTTTTGATACGAAGTCGATGCAAAAAGCTTGCTGCGGGACTGGTGGTGATCATAATTTTAGCCTGATGAGAATGTGTGGAGATCCTGACGTTCCGGTTTGTCCAAAGCCTGATCAATACATCAGCTGGGATGGAGTTCATTTGACACAAAAGGCTTATCAACACATGGCAGAATGGCTTATCAACGATATCTTTCCAAAGCTTCAATGCAGTGCTTGATGTGAAAGTTCTGTCCTCACCAAGACATGGACTTGATAACATGAAGCTCTTAATTTTGTTTACAATTAAGCTTGTAAAAATATTCTTGTCTTTGAATTAAAAAGGGACCTCACAAGGTTGTTTGTAACTCTAATTATTCCCTTTTCAAATCACCAGCTCTTGATGCTTGTATTCAAACCCACCACAGAGAAGGATCGTGAAGAACTAAAAAACATCCAGACCACATCATATGATATATTAAGCATTTCATATGTTAAAATTTGGAACCAAGAGGTCCAGCTTCCTCAAAATCTTGAAACTCTGGAAGGAAGGAGTTGTGACAGTTTGATCAATTTAGCAACCATCTACATCATCTTACAGAAATCTAACAGCTTTGCTTGTATGGGATTACATAGCACAAAAAATTCACTCTAGAATTGTTTCATAAACAGTTTTATTTTTATATTTTTATCTCTTAACTTCAATTAAATATATTTTTATTTTCTCTGTTGTTATTTTTTTTATTCCAAAATAATAACCAAATGCTATTTTAGTTATTGATTAAAATACAATGGCAATTTTATAAATAAACTTATTATTCATTGATTTTTTTGGTGCACCAGAACGACGATGTAAAATATTATGCTCGTCGTTCTTTCATAGAATAAAAATCATTGATTATCATATCAATTGTGAATCTTTCAGCAATTTGTTTTTCTATATAGACAATTAAATAATTTGCAAAAAAATCATTCTTCATCCAATTGCGAAGTCCTGTTTTAACAATTTTTATCACTAAAAAAGCTCGTTCAGTAGGCTGTGAGTTATCAATATTTTTTTCCAAAAAAAAAAATCATTTCTTTTTATTTTGTTCATGGTTCAACCTAAAATCAAAACATATATCGCAAGAAAAAATTGATAATTTTTGTGGCTCTGCTGAAAACAAAACATAAAAAAAAATCCAAATATAATCAAAACAAACCTATAAAATATATCTAATTAATTAAAAAAAAATCACTATAACAAGAATTCAAAAAACAATTGGTAGAACTAGCAAATCTGAGAGAAAAAGAGAGTAAATATGGTAGAATTATATATATAAACAAACCTCATCAAATTATTAACAAACATCTCAAAACAAAACAAAATTAGATTTTAAATTTAAGTTACCTTGTTTTGTTTGATGAAAGATAAATTAATTGGTAGCTCTGCTTTAATCTTTTTGTAGAAAAATTTTGCTCGTGATTTATGTTTTTATTTCTATTTTTGATCGGCTGCAGAATTTATATTAGGATAAATTGATGGCTCTGTTTTTTATTTCATAAAATAATACCTTTATATTTTTTTTCTTTCCCACTTAGGTCAGGAGTAAATTCAAAAGAAATCAAAATTAAATCAAACTTAATTTAAGGCTCACATCTTTAAAATAAAAAATATAACAGGCATATAAAAAAAGGACGTGGTCATCGGGTACGAAGCAGGCAGATTCCATTGCTGAGGAGGATCGGGGACTTGAAATGACGAGGAAAGCGGGCGATCTCATAATTGATTTCAACGTGGATGGTGCATAATCTCATATATATATATATATAATGTAATGCGGTGCAACATCCGCATCTATCTTAAATCCTAAAAAAAAAGGCGGTCCTGCATTTGAACCTGAGCCGAGAAAACTGCTTCTCAACTCGTATTATTTCGGAGGTGGGTTCTTGACAATATATAATGCCGTTCATCCAATCCAGATCAATCTCCTCACACTTAATTAGCCAGTAGTTAAAAAAAATTAAAATGTCTTGCAGGGGGCTCGGGCCCCTGCTTGCCCCCCCTGCTTCCGCCCCTGCGCGCATGTGTTTCGATTTTAAGAAGAAACAAGTTAAAAATGCAATTCTCTATAAATCTTTCATGGTCAACAAGAAAAAGTAGGAAGATCCAAGGTTAGAGAACAAGCAAGAAGATCCAATGATTAAGTTGGTAATCAAATCCGATGGTCAAGAGAAAAGGGGGAGATCCAGCGGTAAGAAAAGAAATAATTATCACTATGCTATTTTTCAAAAATAAAAATACTTTTAGCAAGTTGCTGTTGTCCTTTGTAGCAAGATTATGAATTCCATTTCTATTGATGTTTTGTTTTTTCAATTGAAAATGTATGTTTATGTTTTGAAGTGTTTCGACATGTATTTCAAGATTGTATTGTTCATATTATATTTGAATTATTATTATATATATAATTCAAAATATTAATTCAGTAAATATAATTTCTATTCAAATTTAGAGATAAATTAACTTGAAATTATGCAATTCAAATTTCAAACACAAGTAAAAAGTGGGGGTTGAACCGATATGACCCAATCGACTTGAATAGTCCACAAACAACCTGGATAACTGGTAAAAATATAGTTTGACTAAAAAACAATTCAAGACAACATCTTTTTTAAAACAAAATTGAGACGGCAACAAATTGAATCAACATAGGTCAACATTTCAAATGCATGACCCGGGTTTTAAGACCATATTAACACCAAATCAAAACAAATTATGAAGCTAAATTACCAATAAATTTATTGTTGAATGATAAAATCAAGAAAAAAATCAATCTAAAAAAACAACACAATAAAATAACATTTCTTAACAAAGTTACAAATTTGAACAAAGTTATGAAAATACCATTGGCGTTCTTCCAAGGCCTTTGTGAACTTCGATTACCCTAAAATTTTAATCTCGGATATAATGATATGTAAGGAGACTCCTCTTAAAATTTTAGCCTGATATAATAATCAAACTAAGAGATATAATTGATATAATGGTTTTTTTTATTTTAAAAAAAAGCTATTTGAGCAGAACAAGGCCAAAATGAAATGTAAACGTTCCATTCCATTGTGGGTTTTTTAAGTTAAACTGCGAGGCCAGGTAGGTTTAGTAACTATTTGACGAACCGGTCTATACCTCAACCATATTTGGCGAGCATGCACACCCTGGCACAACCATGCAAGAAACCACCAAAAACTTCGTGTTTCTACACAAATTTCCCTTTCATCTTTCGAGTATTATCTGGATTGGATATGAATCCAATTATCAGGTGTTTTTGGTCATGTTTCTAGAAGGATTGGCAGAAAACCACCATAAACTGTAAGATAGAGCTGGCTAATGTTCTGTATTCTCCACATTCCTTGTAAGAAGCCTCACATTTTCCCCCTGAAAGACAGAAATATCGGGACTTTGTGGGCAGAAAAATAGTATAAATACACAGCTACTTCCCTTGGTTTTTCATTAACAAAAATTAAGGACACGTAGTAAATCTCTTGAGTTAATTATGGCTACCAGCAACGTTGTTTGTGCTTTAGTTCTTTCCTCTCTGTTCCATTTTCTTCTTGTTCCTGTATCAAGTACTCGTGGAGTCAATGTTCTTAAAAAATGTGGGTTTAAAGCAATTTATCAGCTTGGGGATTCTATAGCTGACACTGGCAATTTGATTCGCGAAAATCCTCTTTCTCCATATGCTTCATTTCCTTATGGTTTGAAACTCTCGAAGCCAACAGGTAGATGCTCCAATGGGTTGTTGATGATTGATTACATTGGTAAGTTACGATATTCTTGATTTCACTGTTTCTCTAAGCGGTAATGCTGCCGAGTTTCAAACTGTGTTTGACTTGAAAAGGCTTCATTTTTTATGATTTTTATGCCTTGATCTACAAAATAATGCTAAACATCAAGAAAATCCGACACATCGTTGATGTGGCCTGTAAATTTTTATCTGTCAGATTTCCTCTATGTTTAGCATTACTCTCCGTGTCATTTAGCTTGTGTTTGTTTAATTTTCTTGCTTCTATTCCCTTTCTCTTGTTTTCTTTTCTCAAACTTTCTTCTTCTTCTTCAGCAGCCGCCTTAATCCGAAAACTTTCTTGTTAAAAAATATATATCACAGTGTCTATCAGAATTATTCAAGTTAAGGGCTGTTCATTTCCTATATTATTAGGGTAAATTACATAATCTTAGGAAATTCAGGTTCTTAACTCTCTTTCTTACCTCATTTACGGTACAAGTTGCTTGATTGTGTTGACTTTTCTTTGAACAATTGCAGCACGCTCGGCTAAACTTCCCTCTCCTGGTGCCTACTTGAATTCGGCAAGAAAATTTTCCGGTGGCCGCGGTGGAGTGAATTTTGCAGTTGCTGGTTCAACTGCCTTGCCTGCAGAAGTTTTATCGTCAAAGAATATAATGAACATTGTGACAAATGAATCTCTTAGCACACAACTTGAGTGGATGTTCTCCTATTTTAACACAACATGTTCCAAAGGTAATCGGCATGTTTCATACGATGTTTCAATAGTTAAATCCTTTTCCAACCATCATGCCTGACAGTTATTGCTTCACAGATTGTGCTAAAGAAATCAAATCATCTCTCTTCATGGTTGGGGAGATTGGAGGCAATGACTATAACTATGCTTTCTTGTTTAACAAAACCACTGAAGAACTAAATGCGTTGGTTCCTGAAGTTGTCAGAGCTATAAAGGATGCTGTTGCGGTACGTTAGTTTTCGGTTTGTTCCTTCTGAATTTCTACCTATATTGTTGTTGTTTATGAATGTTCTTCGATGTGATTTTGCAGAAAGCCATTGGTCGCGGTGCTAGACGAGTGGTTGTCCCTGGAAACTTCCCGATAGGTTGCTTCCCGGTTTATCTTAGCCAATTCCAGCCCAATGATGCTGCTGCTTATGATGAGTTCCACTGCCTCAAGGGGTTAAACTCTTTCGCAAGTTATCACAATGAGCTTCTCAAGCAAACCGTTGAGGGATTGAAAAGAAATTACCCTGATGTGATCATAGTTTACGGCGACTATTACAAAGCATTCATGTCGATCTATCAGAACGCTCGGTCTCTTGGTGAGTTTATTTTCAAGATCCTTGTGAATGGTAGAGAAACTATACGGGGCCCAGCACAAAATTAATGCTTACAGCATCGTCTCCTTGTTTTTCTAAATAGGTTTTGATACGAAGTCGATGCAAAAAGCTTGCTGCGGGACTGGTGGTGATCATAATTTTAGCCTGATGAGAATGTGTGGAGATCCTGACGTTCCGGTTTGTCCAAAGCCTGATCAATACATCAGCTGGGATGGAGTTCATTTGACACAAAAGGCTTATCAACACATGGCAGAATGGCTTATCAACGATATCTTTCCAAAGCTTCAATGCAGTGCTTGATGTGAAAGTTCTGTCCTCACCAAGACATGGACTTGATAACATGAAGCTCTTAATTTTGTTTACAATTAAGCTTGTAAAAATATTCTTGTCTTTGAATTAAAAAGGGACCTCACAAGGTTGTTTGTAACTCTAATTATTCCCTTTTCAAATCACCAGCTCTTGATGCTTGTATTCAAACCCACCACAGAGAAGGATCGTGAAGAACTAAAAAACATCCAGACCACATCATATGATATATTAAGCATTTCATATGTTAAAATTTGGAACCAAGAGGTCCAGCTTCCTCAAAATCTTGAAACTCTGGAAGGAAGGAGTTGTGACAGTTTGATCAATTTAGCAACCATCTACATCATCTTACAGAAATCTAACAGCTTTGCTTGTATGGGATTACATAGCACAAAAAATTCACTCTAGAATTGTTTCATAAACAGTTTTATTTTTATATTTTTATCTCTTAACTTCAATTAAATATATTTTTATTTTCTCTGTTGTTATTTTTTTTATTCCAAAATAATAACCAAATGCTATTTTAGTTATTGATTAAAATACAATGGCAATTTTATAAATAAACTTATTATTCATTGATTTTTTTGGTGCACCAGAACGACGATGTAAAATATTATGCTCGTCGTTCTTTCATAGAATAAAAATCATTGATTATCATATCAATTGTGAATCTTTCAGCAATTTGTTTTTCTATATAGACAATTAAATAATTTGCAAAAAAATCATTCTTCATCCAATTGCGAAGTCCTGTTTTAACAATTTTTATCACTAAAAAAGCTCGTTCAGTAGGCTGTGAGTTATCAATATTTTTTTCCAAAAAAAAAAATCATTTCTTTTTATTTTGTTCATGGTTCAACCTAAAATCAAAACATATATCGCAAGAAAAAATTGATAATTTTTGTGGCTCTGCTGAAAACAAAACATAAAAAAAAATCCAAATATAATCAAAACAAACCTATAAAATATATCTAATTAATTAAAAAAAAATCACTATAACAAGAATTCAAAAAACAATTGGTAGAACTAGCAAATCTGAGAGAAAAAGAGAGTAAATATGGTAGAATTATATATATAAACAAACCTCATCAAATTATTAACAAACATCTCAAAACAAAACAAAATTAGATTTTAAATTTAAGTTACCTTGTTTTGTTTGATGAAAGATAAATTAATTGGTAGCTCTGCTTTAATCTTTTTGTAGAAAAATTTTGCTCGTGATTTATGTTTTTATTTCTATTTTTGATCGGCTGCAGAATTTATATTAGGATAAATTGATGGCTCTGTTTTTTATTTCATAAAATAATACCTTTATATTTTTTTTCTTTCCCACTTAGGTCAGGAGTAAATTCAAAAGAAATCAAAATTAAATCAAACTTAATTTAAGGCTCACATCTTTAAAATAAAAAATATAACAGGCATATAAAAAAAGGACGTGGTCATCGGGTACGAAGCAGGCAGATTCCATTGCTGAGGAGGATCGGGGACTTGAAATGACGAGGAAAGCGGGCGATCTCATAATTGATTTCAACGTGGATGGTGCATAATCTCATATATATATATATATATATATATATATATATATATAATGTAATGCGGTGCAACATCCGCATCTATCTTAAATCCTTAAAAAAAAGGCGGTCCTGCATTTGAACCTGAGCCGAGAAAACTGCTTCTCAACTCGTATTATTTCGGAGGTGGGTTCTTGACAATATATAATGCCGTTCATCCAATCCAGATCAATCTCCTCACACTTAATTAGCCAGTAGTTAAAAAAAATTAAAATGTCTTGCAGGGGGCTCGGGCCCCTGCTTGCCCCCCCTGCTTCCGCCCCTGCGCGCATGTGTTTCGATTTTAAGAAGAAACAAGTTAAAAATGCAATTCTCTATAAATCTTTCATGGTCAACAAGAAAAAGTAGGAAGATCCAAGGTTAGAGAACAAGCAAGAAGATCCAATGATTAAGTTGGTAATCAAATCCGATGGTCAAGAGAAAAGGGGGAGATCCAGCGGTAAGAAAAGAAATAATTATCACTATGCTATTTTTCAAAAATAAAAATACTTTTAGCAAGTTGCTGTTGTCCTTTGTAGCAAGATTATGAATTCCATTTCTATTGATGTTTTGTTTTTTCAATTGAAAATGTATGTTTATGTTTTGAAGTGTTTCGACATGTATTTCAAGATTGTATTGTTCATATTATATTTGAATTATTATTATATATATAATTCAAAATATTAATTCAGTAAATATAATTTCTATTCAAATTTAGAGATAAATTAACTTGAAATTATGCAATTCAAATTTCAAACACAAGTAAAAAGTGGGGGTTGAACCGATATGACCCAATCGACTTGAATAGTCCACAAACAACCTGGATAACTGGTAAAAATATAGTTTGACTAAAAAACAATTCAAGACAACATCTTTTTTAAAACAAAATTGAGACGGCAACAAATTGAATCAACATAGGTCAACATTTCAAATGCATGACCCGGGTTTTAAGACCATATTAACACCAAATCAAAACAAATTATGAAGCTAAATTACCAATAAATTTATTGTTGAATGATAAAATCAAGAAAAAAATCAATCTAAAAAAACAACACAATAAAATAACATTTCTTAACAAAGTTACAAATTTGAACAAAGTTATGAAAATACCATTGGCGTTCTTCCAAGGCCTTTGTGAACTTCGATTACCCTAAAATTTTAATCTCGGATATAATGATATGTAAGGAGACTCCTCTTAAAATTTTAGCCTGATATAATAATCAAACTAAGAGATATAATTGATATAATGGTTTTTTTTATTTAAAAAAAAGCTATTTGAGCAGAACAAGGCCAAAATGAAATGTAAACGTTCCATTCCATTGTGGGTTTTTTAAGTTAAACTGCGAGGCCAGGTAGGTTTAGTAACTATTTGACGAACCGGTCTATACCTCAACCATATTTGGCGAGCATGCACACCCTGGCACAACCATGCAGGAAACCACCAAAAACTTCGTGTTTCTACACAAATTTCCCTTTCATCTTTCGAGTATTATCTGGATTGGATATGAATCCAATTATCAGGTGTTTTTGGTCATGTTTCT
This sequence comes from Populus nigra, assembly GCF_951802175.1. Lineage (NCBI taxonomy): Eukaryota > Viridiplantae > Streptophyta > Magnoliopsida > Malpighiales > Salicaceae > Populus > Populus nigra. The sequence goes on from NC_084856.1 coordinate 22,300,766, forward strand.
AGAAGGATTGGCAGAAAACCACCATAAACTGTAAGATAGAGCTGGCTAATGTTCTGTATTCTCCACATTCCTTGTAAGAAGCCTCACATTTTCCCCCTGAAAGACAGAAATATCGGGACTTTGTGGGCAGAAAAATAGTATAAATACACAGCTACTTCCCTTGGTTTTTCATTAACAAAAATTAAGGACACGTAGTAAATCTCTTGAGTTAATTATGGCTACCAGCAACGTTGTTTGTGCTTTAGTTCTTTCCTCTCTGTTCCATTTTCTTCTTGTTCCTGTATCAAGTACTCGTGGAGTCAATGTTCTTAAAAAATGTGGGTTTAAAGCAATTTATCAGCTTGGGGATTCTATAGCTGACACTGGCAATTTGATTCGCGAAAATCCTCTTTCTCCATATGCTTCATTTCCTTATGGTTTGAAACTCTCGAAGCCAACAGGTAGATGCTCCAATGGGTTGTTGATGATTGATTACATTGGTAAGTTACGATATTCTTGATTTCACTGTTTCTCTAAGCGGTAATGCTGCCGAGTTTCAAACTGTGTTTGACTTGAAAAGGCTTCATTTTTTATGATTTTTATGCCTTGATCTACAAAATAATGCTAAACATCAAGAAAATCCGACACATCGTTGATGTGGCCTGTAAATTTTTATCTGTCAGATTTCCTCTATGTTTAGCATTACTCTCCGTGTCATTTAGCTTGTGTTTGTTTAATTTTCTTGCTTCTATTCCCTTTCTCTTGTTTTCTTTTCTCAAACTTTCTTCTTCTTCTTCAGCAGCCGCCTTAATCCGAAAACTTTCTTGTTAAAAAATATATATCACAGTGTCTATCAGAATTATTCAAGTTAAGGGCTGTTCATTTCCTATATTATTAGGGTAAATTACATAATCTTAGGAAATTCAGGTTCTTAACTCTCTTTCTTACCTCATTTACGGTACAAGTTGCTTGATTGTGTTGACTTTTCTTTGAACAATTGCAGCACGCTCGGCTAAACTTCCCTCTCCTGGTGCCTACTTGAATTCGGCAAGAAAATTTTCCGGTGGCCGCGGTGGAGTGAATTTTGCAGTTGCTGGTTCAACTGCCTTGCCTGCAGAAGTTTTATCGTCAAAGAATATAATGAACATTGTGACAAATGAATCTCTTAGCACACAACTTGAGTGGATGTTCTCCTATTTTAACACAACATGTTCCAAAGGTAATCGGCATGTTTCATACGATGTTTCAATAGTTAAATCCTTTTCCAACCATCATGCCTGACAGTTATTGCTTCACAGATTGTGCTAAAGAAATCAAATCATCTCTCTTCATGGTTGGGGAGATTGGAGGCAATGACTATAACTATGCTTTCTTGTTTAACAAAACCACTGAAGAACTAAATGCGTTGGTTCCTGAAGTTGTCAGAGCTATAAAGGATGCTGTTGCGGTACGTTAGTTTTCGGTTTGTTCCTTCTGAATTTCTACCTATATTGTTGTTGTTTATGAATGTTCTTCGATGTGATTTTGCAGAAAGCCATTGGTCGCGGTGCTAGACGAGTGGTTGTCCCTGGAAACTTCCCGATAGGTTGCTTCCCGGTTTATCTTAGCCAATTCCAGCCCAATGATGCTGCTGCTTATGATGAGTTCCACTGCCTCAAGGGGTTAAACTCTTTCGCAAGTTATCACAATGAGCTTCTCAAGCAAACCGTTGAGGGATTGAAAAGAAATTACCCTGATGTGATCATAGTTTACGGCGACTATTACAAAGCATTCATGTCGATCTATCAGAACGCTCGGTCTCTTGGTGAGTTTATTTTCAAGATCCTTGTGAATGGTAGAGAAACTATACGGGGCCCAGCACAAAATTAATGCTTACAGCATCGTCTCCTTGTTTTTCTAAATAGGTTTTGATACGAAGTCGATGCAAAAAGCTTGCTGCGGGACTGGTGGTGATCATAATTTTAGCCTGATGAGAATGTGTGGAGATCCTGACGTTCCGGTTTGTCCAAAGCCTGATCAATACATCAGCTGGGATGGAGTTCATTTGACACAAAAGGCTTATCAACACATGGCAGAATGGCTTATCAACGATATCTTTCCAAAGCTTCAATGCAGTGCTTGATGTGAAAGTTCTGTCCTCACCAAGACATGGACTTGATAACATGAAGCTCTTAATTTTGTTTACAATTAAGCTTGTAAAAATATTCTTGTCTTTGAATTAAAAAGGGACCTCACAAGGTTGTTTGTAACTCTAATTATTCCCTTTTCAAATCACCAGCTCTTGATGCTTGTATTCAAACCCACCACAGAGAAGGATCGTGAAGAACTAAAAAACATCCAGACCACATCATATGATATATTAAGCATTTCATATGTTAAAATTTGGAACCAAGAGGTCCAGCTTCCTCAAAATCTTGAAACTCTGGAAGGAAGGAGTTGTGACAGTTTGATCAATTTAGCAACCATCTACATCATCTTACAGAAATCTAACAGCTTTGCTTGTATGGGATTACATAGCACAAAAAATTCACTCTAGAATTGTTTCATAAACAGTTTTATTTTTATATTTTTATCTCTTAACTTCAATTAAATATATTTTTATTTTCTCTGTTGTTATTTTTTTTATTCCAAAATAATAACCAAATGCTATTTTAGTTATTGATTAAAATACAATGGCAATTTTATAAATAAACTTATTATTCATTGATTTTTTTGGTGCACCAGAACGACGATGTAAAATATTATGCTCGTCGTTCTTTCATAGAATAAAAATCATTGATTATCATATCAATTGTGAATCTTTCAGCAATTTGTTTTTCTATATAGACAATTAAATAATTTGCAAAAAAATCATTCTTCATCCAATTGCGAAGTCCTGTTTTAACAATTTTTATCACTAAAAAAGCTCGTTCAGTAGGCTGTGAGTTATCAATATTTTTTTCCAAAAAAAAAAATCATTTCTTTTTATTTTGTTCATGGTTCAACCTAAAATCAAAACATATATCGCAAGAAAAAATTGATAATTTTTGTGGCTCTGCTGAAAACAAAACATAAAAAAAAATCCAAATATAATCAAAACAAACCTATAAAATATATCTAATTAATTAAAAAAAAATCACTATAACAAGAATTCAAAAAACAATTGGTAGAACTAGCAAATCTGAGAGAAAAAGAGAGTAAATATGGTAGAATTATATATATAAACAAACCTCATCAAATTATTAACAAACATCTCAAAACAAAACAAAATTAGATTTTAAATTTAAGTTACCTTGTTTTGTTTGATGAAAGATAAATTAATTGGTAGCTCTGCTTTAATCTTTTTGTAGAAAAATTTTGCTCGTGATTTATGTTTTTATTTCTATTTTTGATCGGCTGCAGAATTTATATTAGGATAAATTGATGGCTCTGTTTTTTATTTCATAAAATAATACCTTTATATTTTTTTTCTTTCCCACTTAGGTCAGGAGTAAATTCAAAAGAAATCAAAATTAAATCAAACTTAATTTAAGGCTCACATCTTTAAAATAAAAAATATAACAGGCATATAAAAAAAGGACGTGGTCATCGGGTACGAAGCAGGCAGATTCCATTGCTGAGGAGGATCGGGGACTTGAAATGACGAGGAAAGCGGGCGATCTCATAATTGATTTCAACGTGGATGGTGCATAATCTCATATATATATATATATATATATATATATATATATATATATATATATATATATATATATATAATGTAATGCGGTGCAACATCCGCATCTATCTTAAATCCTAAAAAAAAAGGCGGTCCTGCATTTGAACCTGAGCCGAGAAAACTGCTTCTCAACTCGTATTATTTCGGAGGTGGGTTCTTGACAATATATAATGCCGTTCATCCAATCCAGATCAATCTCCTCACACTTAATTAGCCAGTAGTTAAAAAAAATTAAAATGTCTTGCAGGGGGCTCGGGCCCCTGCTTGCCCCCCCTGCTTCCGCCCCTGCGCGCATGTGTTTCGATTTTAAGAAGAAACAAGTTAAAAATGCAATTCTCTATAAATCTTTCATGGTCAACAAGAAAAAGTAGGAAGATCCAAGGTTAGAGAACAAGCAAGAAGATCCAATGATTAAGTTGGTAATCAAATCCGATGGTCAAGAGAAAAGGGGGAGATCCAGCGGTAAGAAAAGAAATAATTATCACTATGCTATTTTTCAAAAATAAAAATACTTTTAGCAAGTTGCTGTTGTCCTTTGTAGCAAGATTATGAATTCCATTTCTATTGATGTTTTGTTTTTTCAATTGAAAATGTATGTTTATGTTTTGAAGTGTTTCGACATGTATTTCAAGATTGTATTGTTCATATTATATTTGAATTATTATTATATATATAATTCAAAATATTAATTCAGTAAATATAATTTCTATTCAAATTTAGAGATAAATTAACTTGAAATTATGCAATTCAAATTTCAAACACAAGTAAAAAGTGGGGGTTGAACCGATATGACCCAATCGACTTGAATAGTCCACAAACAACCTGGATAACTGGTAAAAATATAGTTTGACTAAAAAACAATTCAAGACAACATCTTTTTTAAAACAAAATTGAGACGGCAACAAATTGAATCAACATAGGTCAACATTTCAAATGCATGACCCGGGTTTTAAGACCATATTAACACCAAATCAAAACAAATTATGAAGCTAAATTACCAATAAATTTATTGTTGAATGATAAAATCAAGAAAAAAATCAATCTAAAAAAACAACACAATAAAATAACATTTCTTAACAAAGTTACAAATTTGAACAAAGTTATGAAAATACCATTGGCGTTCTTCCAAGGCCTTTGTGAACTTCGATTACCCTAAAATTTTAATCTCGGATATAATGATATGTAAGGAGACTCCTCTTAAAATTTTAGCCTGATATAATAATCAAACTAAGAGATATAATTGATATAATGGTTTTTTTTATTTAAAAAAAAGCTATTTGAGCAGAACAAGGCCAAAATGAAATGTAAACGTTCCATTCCATTGTGGGTTTTTTAAGTTAAACTGCGAGGCCAGGTAGGTTTAGTAACTATTTGACGAACCGGTCTATACCTCAACCATATTTGGCGAGCATGCACACCCTGGCACAACCATGCAGGAAACCACCAAAAACTTCGTGTTTCTACACAAATTTCCCTTTCATCTTTCGAGTATTATCTGGATTGGATATGAATCCAATTATCAGGTGTTTTTGGTCATGTTTCTAGAAGGATTGGCAGAAAACCACCATAAACTGTAAGATAGAGCTGGCTAATGTTCTGTATTCTCCACATTCCTTGTAAGAAGCCTCACATTTTCCCCCTGAAAGACAGAAATATCGGGACTTTGTGGGCAGAAAAATAGTATAAATACACAGCTACTTCCCTTGGTTTTTCATTAACAAAAATTAAGGACACGTAGTAAATCTCTTGAGTTAATTATGGCTACCAGCAACGTTGTTTGTGCTTTAGTTCTTTCCTCTCTGTTCCATTTTCTTCTTGTTCCTGTATCAAGTACTCGTGGAGTCAATGTTCTTAAAAAATGTGGGTTTAAAGCAATTTATCAGCTTGGGGATTCTATAGCTGACACTGGCAATTTGATTCGCGAAAATCCTCTTTCTCCATATGCTTCATTTCCTTATGGTTTGAAACTCTCGAAGCCAACAGGTAGATGCTCCAATGGGTTGTTGATGATTGATTACATTGGTAAGTTACGATATTCTTGATTTCACTGTTTCTCTAAGCGGTAATGCTGCCGAGTTTCAAACTGTGTTTGACTTGAAAAGGCTTCATTTTTTATGATTTTTATGCCTTGATCTACAAAATAATGCTAAACATCAAGAAAATCCGACACATCGTTGATGTGGCCTGTAAATTTTTATCTGTCAGATTTCCTCTATGTTTAGCATTACTCTCCGTGTCATTTAGCTTGTGTTTGTTTAATTTTCTTGCTTCTATTCCCTTTCTCTTGTTTTCTTTTCTCAAACTTTCTTCTTCTTCTTCAGCAGCCGCCTTAATCCGAAAACTTTCTTGTTAAAAAATATATATCACAGTGTCTATCAGAATTATTCAAGTTAAGGGCTGTTCATTTCCTATATTATTAGGGTAAATTACATAATCTTAGGAAATTCAGGTTCTTAACTCTCTTTCTTACCTCATTTACGGTACAAGTTGCTTGATTGTGTTGACTTTTCTTTGAACAATTGCAGCACGCTCGGCTAAACTTCCCTCTCCTGGTGCCTACTTGAATTCGGCAAGAAAATTTTCCGGTGGCCGCGGTGGAGTGAATTTTGCAGTTGCTGGTTCAACTGCCTTGCCTGCAGAAGTTTTATCGTCAAAGAATATAATGAACATTGTGACAAATGAATCTCTTAGCACACAACTTGAGTGGATGTTCTCCTATTTTAACACAACATGTTCCAAAGGTAATCGGCATGTGTAGACACAATTTTGTGCACCTGAAATTAAACAAGCACGCGTGTACAAATATATGATTTTATTAAATATATGAATGGGTACAATCTCTATGTAATATATTCTTTCAAAAGAATATGGCAATCCTCTGATTCTTCCCTTGGATTTTATGTATGGTGACTTGATTTATTTGAGTAATCAAGCCGAGATTTGTGCTTTGCAAGAACGCGAATTTGGGCGTGTATCGCGAAGCGAGATGTGGTGATTTGATACTTTGAAGAGTACTTTTGATTCGTCTTCAAAGTGTTGCTGAAGAACTCTTATGGAGCGTTTAGGCTTGATCCAACTGAGCTTAGCGAGATTTGGTGATTTGATGCTTTGAAGAGTACCTTTGATTTGTCTTCAAAGTGTTGTTGAAGAACTCTTATGGGGCGTTTTGGCTTGATCCAACAGAGCTTCGTTCTTTGTAGACTTCAAGCGTAGATGAAGGAGGCTTGAGAACTCTTTGAGAGAGCTTCCTTGCTTGAAGAGAGAGAGAGAGCGAGAGCTTCCTAGCTTGCAGAGCTTGTCTTGAAGGAAATTTGTATCTCCCGGAATCCTTTTGGTGATTTGATGCTTTGAAGAGTATCTTTAATTTGTCTTCAAAGTGTTGTTGAAAAACTCTTATGGGGCGTTTTGGCTTGATCCAACAGAGCTTAGCAAGATTTGATAATTTGATACTTTGAAGAGCACCTTTGATTTGTCTTCAAAGTATTGTTGAAGAACTCTTATGGGGCGTTTAGGCTTGATCCAACAGAGCTTTGTTCTTTATAGACTTCAAGCGTAGATGAAGGAGGCTTGAGAACTCTTTGAGAGAGCTTCCTTGCTTGAAGAGAGAGAGAGCGAAAGCTTCCTTGCTTGCAGAGCTTGTCTTGAAGGAAATTTGTATCTCCCGGAATCCCCTGCCTTTAGGTTGAGGCCCTTTATTTATAGAGATCTGTAGGGGCTCTCATGTTCTTTTCCAATGCCACATAACATAATTTTATTGGTTGATATTTATTGATGGAATCTTGCATTTATGACAAGATATCTGACGGGATCTTGCATTTATGATAAGATATCTTGAATATCTCATCCCAAGTGTCAACTTTTCATTGGCCAAGAAATATATGAAGGCTCATTTATTTTCCATGTTATTTATTTCAATTTTACTTTATCCTTTCTTTTAAAGAATAAAATAACACAAGGTGAAATTTGATTGGTAGAAAATTTGTGTTTCTACAGATCCCCCCTCGAGACAAGTTCACTTACTTTCAAAACAAGTGGGCATGTCTCGAAAAATATGGTTGAGAGAGTTTTATACTTTCGGCTAAAATTTGATTTGATCATATTAGATTTTCACAATAAATAGATAAATCTTATTGTGAAATAAAATATGATAGTCAAAATTGGAAATTCATGTACCAATCTTATTGAAATTTATGAAATCAAATGATAGAATATCTAAGTTTAATACCTCATTTGAAACAGTTGCATATTTGAGGACCAAACAAAATTTATCTTTATACCCGAATAGCAACCAATACTTTGACCGGCCTGCAGGAATTTTTTTTTTTTCATCGGAAGTGGTCACTGTAACATCTTGTTTTGAAGAGCTCATTGTTCTGAATCCAACGACGCAATCCGTTCGTGATTCCAGCCAGTGGTTAATGAATTATCACAAATTAAAGATTTTGATTCATATTCTCTTTCTTCTCTAGATATGCGTGCTCTCATTGTTTGATGAATTATTTGCTTGCTTCATTCACGTTCAAATGCTCTTTCCTTTATAATTCCTTGTATTCTTAACCGATTGAGAGCAAAGACTAATCAAATGCTTTTCAAGTTAGGAAAGATAGTTTGCCTTTTCAACAGTATAGGAAAACTTTGTCTTGGGTAGCATGTCGCATCCTTTGTTTCCTGAATGAACTGCCGAGAGAGGGTAAATGAAGATTGCAGAACCGAACAGGAATTATCGCTTTTTTCGCTATGACTTGAATAGGAAAAATTTGCAGAACTGAATAGGAATTATTGCTCTTGTTTCATAAGAGGAAAAGCAACTTGCATAGCCGACCTTTCTATCACAGAATACGAGTTTTTTTTTCTTCCTTTGTAATCAGGCAACGGTCTATAGTGTGGCTATAAAAGGCAACTACATTGTCTTTTTTTTTTTGTCACCAACTTAGCAGTCCTTCTGTTCCTTCATTAACTGTATAGCATCCACCTAGCAGCTCAGCATCACCGACGGTCCTAGCAGGTATGCATAGCTCTCCAGTATTTGTTTTACAATTGCAGGTTTCCTTCCTTTTGTTTTTTGTATATATACAGGACACAATTCTGAGTTTATGCAGGTGAAGTAATCTGTAAACTTTTAACCAAAGCTCGTAAAACAACCTTTATTATGATCAAATTATCTTGATTCGAACGTCTATGAAATTGGAAGCAACGTCTGCTGTAGGCGGATTCACATGATTATTCCTTTTTTTACCATTGTCAACACTGCAATCTCAACTTGGATTTCAACTGTGTGTATAATAAACCAACCGTGGAAAAACTTCCAAAGTTTCCAAGGCTTCATGATGCGTGAGTATACGTGATCTTCCAACCAGTGGTCTAGAATTATGATTTCCTTGTCCATCAGGCGTGTTTACGGTTGAAGTTGCTGCAAGAGATTCAACATCCTTGTCATCAATGCTCTCTAATCATTGGCACCACAAATTATGATATACTATCAGCCCTGAATTTGATGAGTTATGATATACATGTTCTCCCAGCTCTGGATTACTTCTGTGAAAGCTGCTAGTTCAAGGCGCCTCTTTTTTTTTCACGGACCTAGAATTCACACATGAAGGCCAAAGCAATTCTACCATCTCAGTTCTATAGAAGTCCATTTCACGTCAACATATATAATGTTTTTTTTAAACGAGGGTGACCTTGCACTGATTTGTCGGATCCAATGCTTCGTGCACCCATGTTCTTCATCCAGCTTCTTCTGCCATTCAAGCAATCTGGATTTATCCTTAGATTCATCAACGTATGTTCTATCTGATGCTCTTTCAATTTCAATTGGTCGGGAAGACCATGCAGACTTAACTCAAAACCACCCGTGATTGATTGGAGCTCCTCATTAGCATTCCGAAGCACTTTCATATCTGTCTCCTTGTTTGCATCAATTCTAACAAGTACCTAATTTCTTGTTCAACTCATGCATAATGTCTTTTTTTTTCTTCTTTTTTTACGAAGTGCATTAGTTTTCTCTCCTGATCTCAGGTGCTTATTCTTAGAGTGTGGATTGGAAATCCATTCTTTGGTTCAGATAGCAGGAGCGACAAGTCACTAACCGTCCTTGTATAATCTCTTAAAGCATCGGTGACAAGAAAGATATATGTCCCTGTATAAGATTATTTTTTTGTTTGTATCTATGTCCTTGCAGATTTTTCTTCAGCAAGTCCTGCCCCCTGATGATCATAGTGATATTTTGCATGGACTCACTTTCATCTTCTCATTGAATTAACACGAAGCTGTTGCAGCAGTAGCGACAGAATCAACAAATCCTTCAGTCTTAAAAGTAGCGGAAATTTGCAATTGTAGCTGCAGCTTCCACTCGTAGTAAAACACCAGCAACTTGTAAAGGAAGTGTTTATTCAGACCACATTTCATCATCATCATCATCAAACTTTCCTCAGCAGCAAGGCAGAACCCAACAAGGTAATACACAGTTATCTTTTGCAGCCAGCTAAAAATTATATGCTTCTCCATAAGGGCAACCAGGTCCCAGTAGTGACCAATCCCCGTCTCCTCCAATGGTGAATGGTTCCCCTACAACGTCGATTTCTAAGAGTGCAGTGGAACTCCAAGGACACCCAGCTGCACAAGTAACGAAGGCCGCCAATCATCTCAGCAATCCAAGAGCTCTGTTTTAGTGCCTGTGCAAATTAAATTCATCTCCATTTGGTGGAGAAAAAATATCCCATCAATCCTTGGTTATCCTCACAACTCTTCTTCATCATCAGCAGCAACAATTAACAAAGCATGCATTGCAGTTGGCTCAGTTAATCTACATTAATGCTTTTTATGCAAGCTCAAGCACTTCATGTAGCAAATTCAACAAACATTGCAATAACCTATTGGGTTTTATCTGCGATAGTTGCATCAGCAACGTGTGCCTTCTTTGCACCTTCAGCTTCTCTTTAGATCCTATCAGCCCATCACATCGTTTTATCCGAGTCCTCTGGTGATAGATGACATGGCCTGTTGAGCTTTATCTTAATCTTCTTGAGAGTTTATTCCGAGGTGCTCACTTATGGTAGC